>NC_081575.1:25193757-25291962 GCF_022355385.1 Mustela nigripes | reverse complement strand
ACTTATGGTTTGTCTCCCTCCCAATCCCATCTTGTTTCATTTAGAAGGACCTCAATGTACGAAAGGAATCCATCAAAATCCTTGAGAACACGGGCAGCAACCTCTTCGACCTCTGCCGCAGCAACATCTTCCTAGGAACAACGCAAAAGGCAAGGGAAGCAAGGGAAAAAATGAACTACTGGGATTTCATCAAGATCAAAAGCTTTTGCACAGCAAAGGAAACAGTTAACAAAATCAAAAAAAGAAATCTTTTAAAAGGCAATTAATACACAGGATTTTACAGTGTGCCTAGCATATAATAGGTGTTCAATAAATTATAATTTGGTTATTGTTGTAATATAATATAATCCACAAGCTGGCTCAAAGTTAACTCCAGAACCTATTTCTTATTGTTTTCTACTTCTCCCCATGCCAGTCCTTTGCTGAAGTCTCATTAGACTTTGTGTGATTCCCTAAACACATCAAACGCTTTCATATCTCTATCCTTCTACATCTTCTGTTCCCTATGTCTCAAATGTCTTGCCTGTCTTACCATTACTCAATGCTCTTCTTCACCTTGAAATTTTACACACCTCAAGTTCACACTCAAATGTTACCTTCATAATGAATGATTGGTTACCTATATCAATTTGTCACTCTTCCCTTTATGTTTTTACAGAAAATACATATATACACATATACATACACCCAGAAAGGCAGTATCACATCATTACAATTTTAAAAATTATTTGTTTTCATGTCTACTTTTTCTATTTGTGATAAATTCATTGAGAAGGTCAGTATAGTCTTCATTCCTAGGGTAATATTTTGCAAGAGTTGTGGGTCTTTTAAAGAAATACTCCTAACTAAGATAATCTGGGCCTATTTCATGGAAGGCTATTTTAATGGAAGGGGAATAGAGGAAAAAAGAAATGTTTTCTCTGATCATGTCCTCCTCTGAAACACTATCAGCACCACCATCATCTCCCCATCAGCCTTCCCCACAATACCAAACCTTCTTATCCTTAAACAACAAGCCCTCCAACCTCTTAGAGAAACAATGGTGTCTACTAATTGAGCTTGAGTAAAAAGTTCATGTAGAACGATAGGGAGGAAATAGCTAGGGCCAGATTGTGGAAGGCCTTGAATATTAGGCTAAGAAGTTAAAACTTTAGCCAGGAGGTAACACGGTGCCATTGGAGACTGGCAGAGCACAGCAAGATCCAAAAGTATTTTTAGGAGAGTGCTATGATTATAGTACATAGGATAGTTTGGACTGGGGAAGGACAGGAGGTATAAAAGTTTACTTGAGAATTAAGCTAACTGATAGAAGGACCAAAGAGAATAAGAAAAGGACCAACATTTGTGGTAACCTTCTATGTGGCAGTCACTGCAGAACCCTCCTACACTGCTGGTAGGAATGCAAGCCACTCTGGAAAATAGTATGGAGGTTCCTCAAAAAGTTGAAAATCGAACTACCCTACGACCCAGTAATCACACTACTGAGTATTTACCCTAAAGATACAAATATAGTAATCCGAAGGGGCACGTGCACCCAAATGTTTATAGCAGCCATGTCCACAATAGGCAAACTATGGAAAGAACCTAGGTGTCCATCAAAAGATGAATAAAGAAGATGTGGTAGATATATACTACGCAGCCATCAAAAGAAATGAAATCTTGCCATTTGTAATGACTTGGATGGAACTAGAGGGTATTATGCTGAGCAAAATAAGTAATCAGAGAAAGACAATTATCATATGATCTCTCTGATATAAGGAATTTGAGAGGCGGGGGGTCATGGGGGAGAAGGAGGGAAAAATGTAACAGGATGGGACTGGGGAGGGAGACAAACCATAGGAGACCCTTAATTGCAGGAAACAAACTGAGGGTTGCTGGGGTGGGGGAAATTGGATGGTTGGGTGATGGACATTGGGGAGGGTATGTGCTATGGTGAGTTCTGTGAATTGTGTAAGACTGATGAATCACAGACCTGTATCCCTGAAACAAATAATACATTATATGTTAATTTAAAAAAAAGGTTTACTCACCCACACTGGGAGAGTCCAGAAGACATGCCCTCCAAAAAAAAGCACTTTATGCACATTATCTCATTCAATCCTAGCAATAATCATATCCACAAAGTACACTCATTAACTCTGAATTGAAGAAACAATGATTTAGGGCGGTTAAATAACTTGCCAAAAGTAAAATGATAGTCAGTGGAAGAGCTGGGATTCAAACACAGGTCTGCTTAAAGTCTAGATTGAATATTCTCAACTTTCTTATATATCCTGGAGGCATATGAGGACTGGAGTACAACAAAATGAAAAGACAACCTACAGAATGGAAGAAAATATTTGCAAACCATCTATCCAACAAAGAGTTAATATTCAAAATATATGAGGAGTTAACAAAACTCAATAGCAAAACAACAAAACCAAAACCATAACCAAACCAAACACCACCTGATTGAAAAATGGGGAAAGGACCTAAATGTATTCAAAGACATAAAAATGGCCAGCAGATATATGAAAAGGTGCTCAACATCACCAGTCATCAGGAAAATGTAAATCAAAATTATGAGATATCATCTCACACCTGTTCGGATGGCTGTTATCAAAAAGACAGGAGCTAACAAGTGTTGTTGAAGATGTGGAGAAAATGGAACACTTGTGCTCTGTTGGTGGGGATGTAAATTGGTGCAGCCCCTATGGAAAACAGTATGGGGGCTCCTCAAAATATTAAAAACAGAACTACCCTATGATCCAGTATGCCCACATCTGGGTATAAAACCAAAGAAAAGAAATCAGAATCACAAAGAGATATCTGCACTCCCATGTTCAGTGCAGCATTATTAACATTATTTCAAGATATGGAAACAATCTGTGGATAGATGAATGGATAAAGAAAATGAGTATATATGTATGCATACGTACACACATGCATAATGGAATGTCATCCTGCCTTAAAAAAAAGCAGAAATTACCTGGCGATTCACAGACCTGTACCCCTGGGGATAAAAATATATGTTTATAAAAAATAAAAAATTTTTTAAAAAGGCAGAAATTCCTGCCATTTGCAACAAGACGGATGAATCTGGAGGAGATTCAGCTAGGTGAAATAAGCCAGACATGGATAGAAAACTACTGCAAAATCTCACTTTTATATGTGGAATCTCAATAGTCAAACTCATGGAAGCAGAAGGTAGAATGGTAGTTGACAGAAGCTGGAGGGAAAAAAATAAAGAAGCTAGGGGAAAGAGGAAATGGGTAATACTGGTCAAAGGGTACAATCAGTTATACACAATGAATAAATTCCGGAGGCCTGATGGACAGTTATGTGGGTAGAGTTAAAAATACTGTATTGTATACTTGAAATTTGCTTAGACGGTAGATCTTAAGTGTTCTCACCACAATAAAATAAAATAACATAAAATGGTCACTATGTGAGGTGATGAATATGATAAACACCTTGTGGCAATTATTTCACAATGTATCCATACATCAAAATATCAAGTTGCATACCTTAAATGTAAACAATTTTTATTTGTCAATTATATCTTAATACAGATGGTTTAAAAAAAACAAACAACAAACCCTCCTTCTGAGTGGAAATAAGTCATAAACAAAAGAGTAGTATATGATATGACTAATATGAAATTCTGGAAAAGACAAATCTAATTTATAGTGACAGAAAGCAGATCAGTGGTTCTCTGAGACTGGGGACAGGGAGAATTGACTAGAAAGGAGCAAAAGAGGATCAATCTTAAGTGGTGATGAAAACATCCTAAGTCTTGAGTAGTGGTGGTGGTTCTATGGGTATATATATTTGTCAAAACTCTTCAAAGTATGCACTAAAATTAGGGTACATTTTATTTTATGGTAATTACACCTAAATAAAGTTGATTTAAACAGAAACAAAAAACCATGTTTTTTTTAATTCTCTCAAAATTTGTTGCTCATGGGCAACTGGGTGGCTCAGTGGGTTAAAAGCCTCTGCCTTCGGCTCAGGTCATAATACCAGGCTCCTGGGATGGAGCCCCACATCAGGCTCTCTGCTCAGCAGGGAGCCTGCTTCCTCCTCTCCCTCTGCCTGCTTCTCTTGTGAGAAGAGAAGTGGCTATTTGTGATCTCTGTGAAATAAATAAATAAAATCTTTAAAAAAAAATTTGTCGCTCAAATTTTCCAATTTAAATTTAGGAGTTAATTAGAAGGAAAACCAGGAGAGTTACTTTTTTTTTTTTTTAAAGATTTTATTCATTTATTTGACAGAGAGAGATCACAAGTAGGCAGAGAGAGAGAGAGGAGGAAGCAGGCTCTCTGCTGAGCAGAGAGCCCGATGCGGGACTCGATCCCAGGACCCTGAGATCATGACCTGAGCCGAAGGCAGAGGCTTTAACCCACTGAGCCACCCAGTCGCCCATGAGCAACAAATTTTGAGTGAAAAGGATTATGTAAAAATTTGATAAGACTTTATGATTATCATAATAATCGTAAATACCATAAGGTAAGAAATATTGGGGTTTTCTTATTTGGGATCTCACAATTAATAATTCTTGTTATTTGCTGCTTTTTTCCTCCCATGGTACTGGATCCAGCACGTTCTATTCATATTTTCTTCTGCACTATCCAAAGCAGAATATAAAGAGCATCTGACCCAAGACAGGTTTTCTCATCTAATTGTCCAATATACTTGTTAGGGGTACTTTGACTTTAAGATAAGAAATGCGGAATGCTTTCCAAGTTTGTTAATTAATAGCATCCCTAGACAAATATCTTCTTACTGCTGTGCCTGATTACTAAATCTCTCTGCTTCAAGGCAACAGATGGCTTAAGTTCTCCCAGAATTAAAAAGGAAATAATCTAGAATTCCTTTTGATTCAGGGACTAAATTTAATCAGGTTATCCTATTTTACAAGCTACAAATATCCTAGAAAAAAAATAAGGTTGATCAAAATGGAAATGAACGGTTGCTATCTTCTAATTGTATGAGTGGTGTGTAATAGTCATTATAGTATACCATCCAACCAACGCCTCTGTCAGTCTTTCTTCATGGACTTTTTCTTGTGACAGGACTCTTTCTCTCTAGACTTAGAAATAATATAAATTACAGGGTTCCTTGAGCAGTCTTCCAAACCTCTGATTTAAAAATAAGACCAAGTAACCAAACCCTTTTCTAGAAATTTGATCTTTTAAGGTTCAGAGACCTTTTCTGGATTAACCTAGATTATATCATATCTATGCACTAACAATATTTAAATATCTACCTAAGCAATATTTAAGACTGTTCTTCTTTACAATCAGTTGTATGTCAGCATATCATATGGTCCCCTCTAGTCTGAAAGCCATCTATAGTGAAGAATTAAAATGTCCGCATCCATTATATTATAAAAACACACTGCTCATGGAGGCTCAACAAATACATAATTATTGATACTGTGTTAACATATGCCTGTTGTATAGGATATGCAATGGCCAACATGGCCTTCTAAAGTATACCACCAGCTTGTTCCATATTGATGTTTTCTCTCATCAATCTACTCACTCAAATCTTTGTCTATTACTGCATAACTGTAATCAGGTAGTTTACTTGCAAAAATTGAGCCTGTTTTTTACACAAATATCTCTTTAAATATGTCACATATTTCCCATAATGACACGAGTAAATTGTACCTTTTGCAGATGTTCTGGTTTTTCTACTGCATTTTCCAAGACATTATCTTTGAATAAGGATTAATTTTTGGTTTGAAAACCCATTTTAAATGGATATTCTTTATTATTTAGAAATATCTTAAAATCCTTTAACAAAAGGATTTTGTTATCCTTTGTTATTCTAAAATACAATTGTAGAATTTTTAATTGTCTCATGACATTGAAGCAGGCAATCAAAATGAAAAATCAAGGAAGATAATGCCCAGCCTCTTATACCAACTGCATACTTCATTCTCCACTCTATCCCCATCCACCAATGTGCACACACACAGACATAAAACTCCGTCCTGTAGCACAACTATCTACCACTTGATGTTTTGGTAGAGAGAGGAGACAAGTATACAGAAAAGAAAAGAAGAGGGTACCTGATATTTGAGAATGTGACCAGGTTTAAACAGCAAAGTGTTTAAATATTCAGATTGTTGTGAATCAAGCAGTATGTGAGGTAATCATCCTCATCCTATCTTTGAGCCTCACCCCATCCTTGCTCTATATGCCAGAAGAGTATGAGAAGACAACAAACTCAGAAATGGGGTAAAGGATGAGGTTAGGGTTCGGCACCATCTGGTGATATAGAACTAGGGGTCCCATGCTTATAACATATGCTTTTCTCACAAAAGAGTATCAGTCATAATTCATTTTGTTTGCTGAATGGTCAAATTATCTGATCTTTTAAAATTATAACAGTCATGCTTTTAACCTCTAGTGGCTTAGCACTGTAATTGTGGAATTTGTCCTGTTTTCCTGCAGAAAATGTTTTTTAAGTGGCTGCTTATTTTTGGTAGATTTCTTGATTTTGTTAACCCCATAAGACATTGGGGATGAGCTATGAGAACAATTCCTTTAACGGTTTCCACAATGGTACTCATAAATTATGAGGCAGCACTCTTTCATAACAATAGTTTTGGGGGACAAAAATCACCTCTCCCTTAGAGATTAACTCAATTGTATGAATTTTTTAAAATACTTATGGTTTTTATGACTGTAAAAAGAATAAATTTAATAAAAAATCAATTCAAGTATATAAGTATATACTTATATAAAGTATATAAGTAAAGTAGGAGAGAAGGAATCATGCAGTCTGGGTGGTAGAGACAGAACCAGGCTCAGAAATGTCTCATAAGATAAACAATCCTTGGAAGAAGAAAAAAAACTGATTTTATATTTGATAGGATTATTTGGATATGGTTATGTCAGTATGCCTCTCAAAATGGTCATGTGAAACACAGCTATATCAAAATGCTCTGCTTTGAGAGAGAAATTAGTGTAACACAAAAGGAGGGATGTAAGGTAGGATGTGGCAAAGGAAGCATGCTCTTAAGAGGTCTATATAATTTTGATCAATATTGGGGAAGCTATCAAAGGGATTCGATAAGCATTGTATCTGAGATTTAATTCATTTTTAAAATCAATTTCTACATCAGATTATAAGATGTTCCAAAGTCGTATTTCAAAATGCTGAATTACATGCATAATACATTAATTGATTTAATAACAATTTGATAGCTACTCATTGCCAGGCACTGTTCACTACCCTTTTCATATGTTGTATAATGCAATTATCATAACAACCCCGAGAAGTAGTTATTATCCCATTCTGTAGATAAGCAATAGGCTCACAGAGGGTACAGAATTACAAGGTCATATTGAATTAAAAGGTTATACGTACTGAGCACTTGATTTGGTGAAGAAATAGGAATTTATTTTGCCATACTTTCTGGAATAGTTACTATTTCTAATAAATAGTAGAGTCATTTTTAGAGTGAGCCTATTTTTTCTGTAATTCTGCAAAAGAAAGTATCATTTAGATTGAAAGTGAAAAAAATTAAAAGCCTTAAATATTCATGAATGATTAGTAGAAAAAATAACTGGAATGCAATTATACTGCAAGATTTCTACACATGTAGAATCATACAATTACTCTCCATAGTAATTGGATTTTTTCTTCACAGGTATATGTCAATATTAAATTACAGTGAAATAATTGACTATATTATACCCTAAAGCCAAAAGTATATTATACAGCTGAATGTATTTAATTTAAGCCCTCTTTTTAAATAGTAATTTGTACCAGAATATCTTTAACAGTCCTCACACCAAGCAATAGATAGCTCAAATCTGAAGTAATATCATTTTTCAATTTCAGTAATTGGCTATTTTATATATGAGGTTGTGGAAAATAGAAATTCTAGCTTTAAAAACCATAATTTTATGAATGTGTGGGTACAAATAACTTTATCTTTTCCATTAAATATTGTGTAGACTGTTCAGAGATGTACATCATTATAAATTATAAAACAGCATTAATCCAATAAACATAATTCTATAAATTCTGATATCACTCATGCATTTAATTTATTCTAGTGTCTTGGATAAAGCAATTTAATAAACTAAACACATAATTTTACCTTGATGAACAGTATTACACAGATTTATTCCAATGTATTTCGATTTAGCCATTATTATCAAACATATTCTCCACATTTATTTAAAAGCTGTATAATGTAGTAGTTAGAAGCAGGCAGATGCACATTTGAATATTGGCTCTGCCACTGAGTAGCTGGTGTGTCACTGGAGAAGCTACATAACATCTCTGAGGTTGGGTTTCTTCCTCCATAAAAATAGGGTTAAAAATAACCACCGCACAGTGTTGTTGTGAAGTTGCTGTTAAATAAGTTTACATATATGACAGTGTTTGGCCCAGAGCAGACACTCAGTGCATGTAAATATATTTCCTTTCTTAAAATATTACATGACAAATTTGGAATTGGGTGGTTCCAAGTATTCAGTAAAAAGGCTTATCTATGTGCTTTAATTGAACTACACCATATAAGCAATCAATTCTTAATGTTGTTTAAAATCACAGTGTAAAAAGAAAAAAACAAAACCACTGTAGCTATTGTTTGCTAGTTGCCACAAGATATGAAAATTTAGTGACATGCTTTCTGGATAGGACAAAAAAAAAAAACCTAGGGTTTTTTAAAAAATGACTATGTTCATGTAATTGAAGGATGGTAACAATAAAAAATGAATACTGGGTCATTAGGTTCATCTTGTGTTTTTTTCATTGTTTAAAAAGATAGATAAAATAATAATTACACAAATCATTTGGGTGTTGTGATGAGAGGATGAGATTAGGAAGGAGCTTTAGTACCAGCCTATAAATGTATCATAAAAGTACAAAGTCATTTTATTGCTTTTTCTATTTCAAGCAGCTGTTATATTAGTCGTATGTGTCTTCTGCCATCCATGACCCATAAGTATATATTTTCAGTATGTACAAGAAATTAACAAGGAGGTAAGTAAAAGGCAGAATTTCCCAAGTCCGAACTCAAGGCTTTTAAGAGGTTAATGCACTTTTTAAAAGTCCATTAAAAAAACAACAACAAGTCACTTGATTCATGTATGTGTCTCTTTGTCTAACTAGTGAATTATAGACATCTTAGAGTGGAAATAATTTCTCAGCCTCTTTTGACAGTTGGTGAATATTTCTATCTGTTGTCTACATATTAACTAGTGTCCTGGCACAAAAGCATTACTTGTTTTAAGAACTAGGTCAAAATAGTCTTTAACTTGTATTTTAAAAGGACACTTCAACCCCTTCAGGATAAATAACAGTGTAATGATTGTACAATGAGAAACAAATTTCTGAATCAATCGATCATGTTATTAAAGAGGGTAGCCAAGATACTGTAAAAAAAAAAGTCAAACTGATTATTAAAATGCAATAAATGGTTGTGGGGTTGCATTGACTCTTATCTAGATAATCCTGGGTGAGAATGATACATATTCTACCTTCAATAAATGTGTTCCTTTGATCCTGCCAAGGAATCAACAAATGACCTCATCAAGTTTAGCTAATAATAGATTAGCAAGGAAATAACTTAAAAACAAATATCCAATACAGCTTCAGATCATTTTACACTTAACTCAAACAACATTATTTTTAAAAGTTACTTCTAAAATCTATTCTTAAAACTCTCTAAAAGTCTAGTCTTCCAATTAACTCATCTTTCAGTTAAGAAACCCTGTAAAATCCTCTTGCTACATCTAAGCCAATACTTCTTTTTCCTATCCTATGTTTGTATTTCAAAAAAAAAAAAAATAGAGAATAGCACTTACAGACCCAAAATGACAGTTCGAGGTATACCTTTTGCAAGGCTTTAGATGCCAGAGTGCTTGAACACTGCACAGCTGTTCTAGTTACTCCCATGTCTTAAATTTCCCCTTCACAGTGACCTTGCTGTGACCATCTAATGTACAGCTGCACTCTCTTGAGTAGGCAGGTTCCTCCCACAGCTTAGTAACTTAGTGGTATAGAATCAATACATCATGAGAATCATTTGACTCACTTTGGAGGAAGGCAGTTAAACTTGACATCTGTAGTCACGATTCTTTACTTTCCAACCAACGGGAAACTTTAAAGCATATCAAAAGATGTCATTCAAATACTACGGCCACAAATAAATAAATCCTATCATAAGCATAGAGGCCAGCCCAAAGCATTGTTTTTTGCTCCATCTTAAACCAAAAATATATATATATATATTTTTAAATGGTTCACACTGGCTGTTTCTAAACTTTTACTTCAATGCACACCAAGCCTTCAGAAATAATTATTCATAGCAAACTAATTTATGTGTAATGTGAGTCTAGGAGATTATCACACTTATCTTACCATTTATTTGAAAATACTTTATTCCAGGAAGACTCCTTCTGTGTCACATTTAATTGCCTTTGAAGCTCCTGCCATTTGAATCTGTCTTCTGGAACATGCATTTCATCATTATTTTTTAGCCTTGTTACATCAATCACCACAACTGCTATAGAAGATTTCTGGGCTGTGAAGTGATAATTTGTTCCAGTGGTATTAATGAGGCAAGCAGTGGTCTTGAGGGAGGTGACAGCCCATTGCTTTACAGACAGCACCCGATTAAGGTGCTGGACTATATACGAGGCTTTAAGCATATACTCTAGAGCCTTTGGAGCGTTTTATAACTTCCCTTATCAAACTTAACTTAGAAGAGATACCTCCAACACCTTATCTACAATGAGCTAGGCATATCTAATCACCAAAAGGGGGGAGAATTAATAGCACTGCCCAACTTACAGGTACATAAGAGAAACTTTGTACTGCTCCCAACTTGACGGCTCCCTGATGCCTTATAAGCTCTGAATTGGTCTATTTCCGTTACCATGGTTGTAATGGCATGTCCCTAGCCACAGAGGAGTCTAATTCCCTGAAGTGCACCCAATGAAATCTTGTATTTCTGGGAATTAATTCCCAGAACTAGGAATGCCGATTTGTTGCTGTTATAATACCATGCCCATGAATACCGCCTCTAGGAAGCAGTACATCTGGAAACAACAGATGGTACATGTGGAAATGGGTTGGATGGAGTATTTTAATACCCATACATCTCTAATTCAGTTCTACAAGTCTGATTTCAATGCTTTCTCAGATTATAGAGTGTTTCAGAATGGGTAAGCTAGGCCTGATGCATATTATTGTTACTATCAACAGCACAGAATGAAAGCCTAATGTAATATCATTGTATATGAACTCTCCTTTGACCACGTATATATGCACAGGCAATAATCTTGACTTGGCTGCTAATAATGGAATGGGTCAGTCCAGTGTCTGCTTCCCTATCCCTTTACCAACAACCACATACCAACAAATTTATTTTAAGATGAAACCATCCCAGAGTGCTTCTCTCCTTAATATAGGAAGGAAGCATTTAAGCTTTTTCACACTCTGTCTAAACAGTTTATCTCCTTCCACCTTCAAAAGCTACCAGGACTATTACAGTACTGAAGAAATTTCACTTAATATGGTAGGAGAACAGCTTTGCTAGAAAAATACTTCCTTCTTGTGCTTCAAGAAGACTGAATTAAATTGTCTTTGAGATATGTTGGCATTTTAGGAAACATACCATCTGAATGGTAAGAAAATAACTTTCAGAAGCTTAGAATTTCATATTCTGTAGTTTGTTAGTGCAACTTATCTAGAATTGGGATATATTGTACTCTCTATCAAAAGGAAATTAACTCCCAACTACAATAGAAGAGTAGGGAAAAATAGATGTTTGTTGAATATTGCAAAACAACCAATGCACCATTTAATGTAGTACACTGGAAAGGAAGCCAAATCCAGGTGTCTATACTGTCAACCCAGACCCAAAAAACAAGTGGCAGCCTACTGTAATTTATGTTCAGCACTTTATTCACTTAGATAAAAGGAAAGAGGGAATCTCCTATCGCTCCTCCCCCTCCCCACCTCATGAACCCCCTAGCTCAATGAGAAGCAGTATCTTAGTCCTTGACCTTTCAACTTGTGCTCAATATGAACAAATGGATTCAAATTCTTTTTAAAGATTTATTTATTTGAGAGAGAGAGGGAGAGAAACAGAGTGAGAGTACACGAGAGGGGAGGTCAGAGGGAGAAGCAGACTTCCCATTGAGCTGGAAGCCTGATGTGGAATTTGATCCCAGGACTCCAGGACCATGACCCAAGCTGAAGGCAGTCGCTTAACCAACTGAGCCACCCAGGGACCCTGGATTCAAATTCTAAGATGAGTCTACACAGTCTCTCTGGACAGAGAGACTTCGTCCTATGTGGGGACGAAGACCACATATACTTTGATATCACAACCATACCCTAAATATATTCAAAGTATCTCTGGTGAATAAGCTGGTATTAACAAGTACACAAGATTAAATATAATCAAAGAGCATCCAACATCTCCACAAATGCCTTGTAATTCTTGTTTGTTCTCCCTCCCTTCTTCATTTCATTTATGTTCTTTCTTGTTTCCTTCTTTCCTTTGGCAACAAAACAAAGTAAAACTAAACAAAGTATTTGATCTGTTACTTACCCAAACATAAGTGTTTTACTAAAACCTCTTTGAGGGATAGTTCAAAAGCGTCTAACGTTCACTACAGTAATGAAATAAAACTCTTATCCTGAGTTCAGAAAAGATAGCACAGATGGCTAAAAGCAAACCTCTGAAGCCACACTGAGTTCATCTCCAAATTCTAGTTGCGTTACTTTGAACAAACTACTCACACTTTCTTCGTGTGTAAAATTGGGACAATGATGGTACCTATCTTAGTACATTACTATGAAGACTCAATGAAAGTGCTAGAGACTGCTACAGCTCACCAATATCTGCATTTCCTTGTTCACCTCTCCCTCAACACAGGAAGACTGTATTTCTTAGCTACTGGGTTTAGCCACGTGATTAAATTCTTGCTAATGATTAATTGGTCATGCGCCACTTTCAAGCATGGGCAGTAAAAAACCCCCCTTAGGCCATACTGACTCTCTTTAATCATCCACTGACTAAATGAGAGGACTCCTAGGACTGAGAGGAGACCAGAGCCACAAGATGGAAAGAGCCTGGATCTTAAGTAATTACAGGGAAAAGAGCTCCTCTTACTGACCCTCATGGGATAATGATATGAATACCAAATAAGTGATAAATCACCATAATATTTGACTACTACAATGAGATTATTCATTTAAAGTAACTATCACAGTACCTGGAATACCCAAAAAAGTGTTCAATATAAGTCAGCTATTATAAACTTTCCTGTAGGATGCTGTTGGAGTTTGTTATGGACTAAATGTTTGGGACCCCTCCCCCCAATTTTTATGTTGAAGCCCTAACCCCGCCCCCACACCATGTGGCTGTATTTGGAGAGGAGGACACTGAGTAAATAATTAAGGTTAAATGAGGTCATAAAGGTGGAGCCTGATCAGATAGAACTCTTAAAAGAAGAGACACCAGAGACCTAGCCTTTTCCACATGCACAAGGAGAAGAGATCAAGTGAGGACACAGTGATAAGGCAGCCCCTCTGCAAGGCAGGATGGGAGTTCTTACCAGAAACTGAATTAGCCAGAATCTTGATCTTGAACTTCTAGCCTCTAGAACTATGAGAAAATAAATTTCTGTCGTATAAGTCACCCAGTCTATGATATTTTGTTATGGCAGCCTGAGCATATCCAAGTCCTACATGAGGGTATTAGAAACAAAGTACTTGAAAGATTCTGTACTATGGAAGAGAAACTTAAGTAAGGTCCATCTATGCTGATATTCAACAGGAAACTTGGGATACTTTTCAAAAGATATTGTTATCATGTATACTAGCCCTTTCCCACTAGAAAAATAATTTCTATAATCAAGACTGGACAAAACCGAAACTTGTCTTCATTCCTGTTGCCCATCTCCCCTGGTTCAGCAATTTGAAAAGAAATGACCATACACATGCAAAATACACTAGGTTCATATAAAAGCAGCAGCTCACCACATGCTACGGATCTTGAAACTTTATGGTGCCACCAGCTACATTCCAAGAATCCCCCTAAGCTCTCTTAGCTTCTTGGCTAGTTACCTTATTTCTTTTTGTTTGGACCACAGACCCACTTTCTTAGGCCTCTGACTTTAGCTCCCCTATGGGCATATATTATCCTTCCCCACCCAGCCATATAGAGAGGCTCACCATCACACACATGGCATTTCAGAAATTTCAGACTTGACTTCTCACTCAGACTACCCTTCTACCTACTGGCTTAGAAGCTCTCTCCCCACCTCAACCATCCAGTGCCAAGATTGTTCCAGGCTCATCAGCAA
Source organism: Mustela nigripes (assembly GCF_022355385.1). Classification (NCBI taxonomy): domain Eukaryota; kingdom Metazoa; phylum Chordata; class Mammalia; order Carnivora; family Mustelidae; genus Mustela; species Mustela nigripes. The sequence continues at coordinate 25,277,632 of NC_081575.1, read as the reverse complement.
GTCCCAGATTTCTTATGCCATCAAACCACATAATAAAGTGTTTCATATTCACTTGTCTATTTCCACTTTTTCTTTTATTCTCTGAAATTTAGTTTCTGGTGCCATAATACTCAAACCACTGACCTCTCAAAATACAAGTCCAGTGGATTTTTAGCTTTCACTTTTCTTTACCCCTCTCTGAAGTAGCTGGCACAGGTGACCTCTTCCTTAGCAAAGTATGCCTGCTCTGCAAACGCCTCCTTTGTTCCTAACACTGACGTATTCCTCAATTCAATGTTATTTCATTCTAAGGAATCACACTGAGAATATTACACATTTTGTTTAAAAAAAAAACAACCTCTATCTAATTCTAAAGGCAAAATCCACAAGAGACTGTGAACACTGAGAAACAAACTGAGGGTTTTGGAGGGGAGGGGGTTGGGGGATTGGGTGAGCAAGGTGGTAGGTATTAAGGAGGGCATGTATTGCATGGAGCACTGTGTGTGGTGTATAAACAGTGAATCTTGGAACACTGAAAAAAAATTTAGAAAAATAAAGTCAAAATCATTTGACAAACGAGATTTCTAAAAAATATTTTATTTATTTATTTTAAAGATGGAGATCACAAGTAGGCAGAAAGGCAGGCAGAGAGAGAGGAAGGGAAGCAGGTTCCCCGCTGAGCAGAGAGACCAATGTGGGGCTCAATCCCAGGACCCTGGGATCATGACCTGAGCTGAAGGCAGAGGCTTTAACCCACTGAGCCACCCAGGCACCCCGACAAACGAGATTATTTATGAACATGATATAACTCATTATAGTTGAATAGGACTTCACATTTCACAGAGAATTTCTGATATATCTCAATAATCCTATGAAAAGGCAGGGTAAAAACTTTTACATCAAGTTTATGTAGAAGGGATTTGAGGCTTGGAAATATTCGGTGCTTTGCCAAAGTCATCTAGCTGAAAAGTAACAAAGCCAAGAAAACTCAAACCAAGACTTCAGATGTTCAGTCTAGGATTTTCTTTACCACATCACAAGTAAAACTTTAAAGATATACTGCAGAGGCAGTTTGAATATTTAAAAACTAAAAACACACACGTGCTACAAATTCAATTGTCTAATGTTATCACCATCTTATCCATTTTTCCTAAGATATTACACAACTGCTCAAAACACAAATAAAACTCTAAAATCAAAGAGTAAAATGCCAGGAAATCATAATGTTATCAATGACAAGGTTCATTATTTTGATTAAAGGTATGAGAATTAAAGGTATGAGATTAAAGATATGCCCCATCCAGGGGCACCTGGGTGGGTCAGTAGATTAAAGCTTCTACCTTCAGCTCAGGTCATAATCCTGGTGTCCTGGGATCGAGCCCTAAATCGGGCTCTCTGCTCCGTGGGGGGCCTGCTTCCTCCTCTCTCTCTCTCTCTGCCTGCCTCTCTGCCTACTTGTGATCTCTGTCAAGTCAATAAATAAAATCATAAAAAAAAGATACAAGAACAGCTAACAGTTTTGACATAATTACTTAAAAATTAATTACCTTAGATACCATCAAGTGTTAAAATGGAGACTAGACTCCTTAGATTACAGTATTTTATGTTTTTATGATTATAGAAAAATAAAATTAAAACTTGTATAGTATAAAATGTTTACTTTGATCATGCCTTAATTGAATTTATCTTTTCTAAAAAGATTATTTTATTTTATTTTTAAAAAGATTTTATTTATTTATTTGACAGAGAAAGAGACAGTGAGGGAGGGAACACAAGCAGGGGAAGCAGGAGAGGGAGAAGCAGGCTTCCTGCTAAGCAGGGAGTCTGATGTGAGTCTGATGCAGGGCTCAATCCCAGGACCCTGGGATCATGACCTGAGCCAAAGGCAGACACTTAACAACTGAGCCACCCAGGTGCCCTACGAAGATAAAATTCAACTTGCGAGTTATTGTGACTTTACCTTCATTTGTTTATGATCATTCATCCATTCATTCAATAAATATGCACTGAATGGCCATTATGTACCAGCCACTGTTCTGGATACTAGGAATGCAACAGTGAATAAAACAAAGTCGTTGCCTATAAAGCTTTCATTCTTGGGGGCAGGGTAGAGTAGACACACAATAAATAAGCAAGTAAAATATGAAGTATGTCAGAACACAACAGGTGCTATGGAGAAAACAAAGCAACATCCAGGAGTCAGGGAATGCTAGTGGAGTTAAGTTCCCACTAATAAAATGGCATTTTAACAGAGATCTGGAAGAAGTAAACTTTCAAACAGCAAAATAGGAATAAATTAGTTTATTAATTCATTCCCTTTTGTCTAATTTACTACTGGAATTTCTTCAAAATGGCATTATGTAAAGGAACAATAATCTTGTTTTCTATTATTAAATCCTAAACTGCCATGCTTAACACAAAGGATTTCTTTCTTCATAGGTTCCGTTTTAATATTTCAGGGGTTCACATTTGCATGCATTCTTTCTATAAAATGACAGCTTTAGTGATGCATTGGTCTAAACATGCATTTATAGTATTCCCTCACATTTATATTAAGGAGATCCTGCCACCCAGCGTATAAAGAGAACACTGCTTTGATTAAGGTATCAGCTGCCCCACTATAGGTCAAAAGTTCAAATCTCAGAATGTGAGAAATTTCTACCCAGAACTTAAAAGTCCCACCTGGCCAAAAGGGGTTAAATCTTCATCTGCTATTGTCCCATAGTTTTGTGTATTGAACTCAATACTCATGAAAATAACTGAAGCTTAGAACCAGGAATTTCTCAGGTGGAAGGCATCTGGTTCCCCCTTAGAAAATGGGGTAGAACCTGAGAATGAATTAGTATAAATGGTGGTCAGTTACTAGAGGAAAAGTAAAAAAGATCCTATTTATCCCTACTTTCATAATAAAACAAAGGTCAAACAAGCAAGCACAGGGAAGACAAATTCATTAAGCTAACTGAGCTCCATCTAGCTTACAAATTAGCTTTCCTGTACATCTAGACATGGTAGAGTCATTCTTCTTCCAAGGGCTGCACATAGTTGGTTACTTTGTTGAATGCTGTTGCAGTGAACATCCATATGAATCAATATCAAAGTTCATGCAATGATTTATAATTGAGTTCAAGTGTTCCATGATAGTTTCACAGTTTTTGTACAATTTAAGTAATTTTGGCACATTGATAAGCCATGCCTTTGGGAGATTAATATATTTAATTAATTAATTAATAATTTCTTCTATCCCCTGGGTCATGGAACTGCCTCAATTCAGCCATTAAAGACAGATAAACATGTTGTGTTGACCATTATTTTTCACTGCATGTGCATGGCCTTATAATTAGTTTTTAATCTCCTTTGAGTTAGGGTAAGGACCAGAACTATTAGATGTATTTTAAAACAGAGCTTAATGAAGGTCTATCAATCAATCTCATTGATTGATTGATCATATGAGGTTTTTTTCTTTACAATCTAGTGACCTTAGGGACTCAGAAAGGAAGAGTTGTTCTAGTGTATACCACACTGTGTGTGGCATCTGAGACAATTGCTAACAGCGGCCTTCTCCTGACCATGCCTCTTATTATAGTTTCTTTTATCCTTTTTAAATTTTGCCCTTCCTTTTTTCCCCCTCACTGCCTTATCTTTTCATTTTCTACTTATACACATTAACTTTCCCTACTTTCCTTAGTCCTTCTTACCACCACTCTTACTAGCACTTGGAGGCACTATAATGTTCCAGAAACAACATGTGCTTTGGGGCCTGACACATTTACGTGGTGATGGTGGTAATGATTATGAGGAGGAGGGGAACTATAAATAGATATCCTTTTTGAGCACCTACTAGGAATATAGGACAGTGCTAAGTTATTTACACACATTTTGCCCTTAAATATCCACAAAGTGCCTTTGATTATACATATTATTATTTTCTTCCTTTCATAGATAGTGAAACCAAAGCACAAAAAGTCTATCTATCCCAAGTTCTTACTGCTACAAATTAGGGGAAGCCAAAATTCAAACTCAGTTTCCTCTGCCTCCAGAGCCTCAATTCTTAACCATGATGCTGAAGTGAGTTATTTAACTTCTCTGAGCTTCAGGTTATTCAACTGCAAAACAAAGAGGATAATAAATGCCTTATTGATAATGTCATTATGAAGATCAAATGCACAAATGGTGGGTTCCTTTCTCTCCCATTTCTCCCTCTCTCTTTAGGAACCCAGGAGACAGTTTAATTCTTCAGGTATCACTGAGAGCTTATTGCCAAACTCAGTTGGAGCCCTAACTTTCTCGAACTGATTGCCCCAGAGTTTTATAGAATGGCTTCCCCCACTACCTCATCCCTGCCTTCAGGGTTCCAAGTGATACTCTCTGGCTCCCTGCTCCAGACATCTTCATGGTCCTTAATACAGGCACTGTGGCATAATGACATCAAGAGTAATTAACAGCTTGTTAAGCATTGCTTAAAGTCCTTGCCTCTTCCCCTCTCATTCATCCAAGGGCTTATGTTTACCTTTATTCCAGAAAGGGCACTAGTATCTGTTTATCAAATCACAAAGACATTATACAAACATAGTATCATTGTGAAAACTGAAATCAGTGTAGTGGCCAATGTGCATCGAACTAACTGATGACTAGAGGTCAAGGTAAAATCCTGCAGCTAAAGGGGTGGCTACTTTTCATCAGGAAAAATTAAAAACAAATAAAAATTGAACTTTTTTTTTTTTTTGAAAACAGAGACTAATTTGGTACTTGCCACTGAACAGATCGACTGATCACCTGGAGTTTACCACAATCTAAGATCTCTTTCTGGGAAGTCTATTGCACTTAGGAACTAAGAGAAAGAGGGAGAAAAAAAAAACCATTCTATTCAGATACCAATTGGTTCCCTCAGTTCTAAATGTTAAAAGCTGCTTTGATGGGAGTCAGCCTATATTGTGTATTTCACTGCCAAGAAAGACAGAATCTTAAGAAGTCCAAATACACTGCAACCCTGAGACACCAGATATCATTTGACCTTCAAATGAATGTTTATTCAGATTAATGTAGTCTCAAAGGTAAAATTAAAGGAGCCCACTCCAGGATCCCAGCCTGTATTGCCATACCCAACATCTATAGCAGCCTGCCTCACCTGAAGATGCAGTCCAAACCAGTATTCATCAACCAAACACACCAGAAATGTTTAAAACCTGGGCAAGGGAAGGAAAACAGATTGCCACACGGCTGTGTTACTAAGTGGACATTCCTATCTGTTTTGAATCTGGGCTAAAACTCTATTGTCTGTTTCTTCTTGCCTGACATGGCAATTTGACCAATTTGCTCTGATGCTTGGACTCCACTTCTGCCTGCACCCTCTTGCTGCGCTTGACCCTCTGGATGCAGTTCTCCAATCCACACAAACTAACCAGGCTTCTCTTTATGTCCCTATCATGGCTGGGTCTCTCATTTCACTTCCCAGCACCCCTGAAATTCCCAGTGGTGACACAGATCCTGTGGTGTAACTTGACAACCTGATCCCAAGTTTGCTCACCAAGATCAAGCATCATCTTGTCCTTCTGCATAGCGATCCACAAAACCTGGCAATTACTCTTAAACGTGACCCCTCAGAGGGCAGAAAATATGTCACTGTAATTCTCTTGGCATAGCACACATGCAGTTAAATGCTTTTTGATTATGATAACTAAACGTACTCAAAAGTTCTCATAATGGAAACAAATTAAGTCCCTTCACAATGAAATTTATGAAGGCTTAGCAGATTAATACAACCTCAGAGTAGTGGATGAAAATGTCTTTCACCACTAGTAGAAATGAATCATCCTCAGCTTACAGGTCGATCTTTTTAAGAAGAGGTCGAAGCGGAAAGTGGAGAGGAGAAAAGCAGAAAAGGTCCTGAACAACAAAAACCAGAGACCTGCAGAATCCAACGAGAAATCTTACACCCATTGCCTTCAACATGCTTTATTAAGATATCAGTTTCAATAGTATTGTTTCTTTCAAAAGCTAAGGAGGCAAAATGGCCTTTGGTGTGTATTCTACGAAAATGGTTGTGCAATATTTTTTTTAATAAAATTTTTTATTTTTTATAAACATATATTTTTATCCCCAGGGGTACAGGTCTGTGAATCACCAGGTTTACACACTTCACAGCACTCACCAAAGCACATACCCTCCCCAATGTCCATAATTCCACCCCCTTCTCCCAAACCCCCTCCCCCCAGCAACCCTCAGTTTGTTTTGTGAGATTAGGAGTCACTTATGGTTTGTCTCCCTCCCAATCCCATCTTGTTTCATTTATTCTTCTCGTACCCACTTAAAGTTGTTTGGTTTCTTCCTTTGTATAACCTTATTTTTTTCAAAGTCTAAATTATATAATGCTCAGAGTAAAAAGAAGATCATTCCACATCTGTGATCTGTATTTTAGCTCTCTGGGGATCTAACCATTTCTAACACAGCCTTATAAAGCAACTTCTGCATTGTTGGCTTTCAAATGTTTTGCAGCAATGATTGAAAGAAATTGGATAGGAAGTTTAAAAATTAAAGTTCTCATTACAATGGTAATTGGTTATATGCAGGATCTTAGATTAACTGGACGACTACTAAATGATGTCTATGAAACCCTGGGGCTAATTAACTTTCCCCCCTCTGAATATGCATCACTTTTACCGACACCAAAAATTAAATAAAGTATGTGTTTCTGTAAGTTTATCATTGCATTAATAAGAGCTCTACAAGTGAAGCTATACAAGAGAAACCAAAAGAAATTCTGGAATGTAGTTATTAACATTGCAGTAGATGTTAATTACCTTCTACCTAGGTGCTTTTCAAGTATACTAAAAAACATTGCTGATAGGCTTTTACTCAAAAGAAGGATGTGGTGTGGCACATATCCCTGATCTTAGGGAGAGTTCAACTCTGGAATTCTTACATTCTTCCCCATAAAAGTGATTCATAAAACACATTTAATTTTGTGTATAACATATATAATTTAATGTATAAGTAAAGCCTTCCATAGATCTTATCCTATAAATCAGATTATAAATCTGAAATAAAATAAAATTCTCTTTTTGGAACAGTTTCAGGAGAATAGGAATTAGTTCTTCTTTAAATGTTTGGTAGAATTCCCTCAGGAAGCCATCTGGCGCTGGGCTTTTGTTTGTTTGGAGATTTTTAATGACTGTTTCAATCTCCTTACTGGTTATGGGTCTGTTCAGGCTTTCTATTTCTTCCTGGTTCAGTTGTGGTAGTTTATATGTTTCTAGGAATGCATCCATTTCTTCCAGATTGTCAAATTTATTGGCGTAGAGTTGTTCATAGTATGTTCTTATAATAGTTTGTAATTCTTTGGTGTTAGTTGTGATCTCTCCTCTTTCATTCATGATTTTATTTATTTGGGTCCTTTCTCTTCTCTTTTTGATAAGTCGGGCCAGGGGTTTATCAATTTTATTAATTCTTTCAAAGAACCAGCTCCTAGTTTCGTTGATTTGTTCTATTGTTTTTTTGGTTTCTATTTCATTGATTTCTGCTCTGATCTTTATGATTTCTCTTCTCCTGCTGGGCTTAGGGTTTCTTTCTTGTTCTTTCTCCAGCTCCTTTAGGTGTAGGGTTAGGTTGTGTACCTGAATTGCACTATTGGGTATTTACCCTAAAAATACAAATGTAGTGATCCAAAGGGGCATGTGCACCCGAATGTTTATAGCAGCAATGTCCACAATAGCCAAGCTATGGAAAGAACCTAGATGTCCATCAACAGATGAATGGATCAAGAAGATGTGGTATATATACACAATGGAATACTATGCAGCCATCAAAAGAAATAAAATCTTGCCATTTGCGACAACATGGATGGAACTAGAGCGTATCATGCTTAGTGAAATAAGTCAAGCAGAGAAAGACAACTATCATATGATCTCCCTGATATGAGGAAGTGGTGATGCAACATGGGGGCTTAAGTGGGTAGGAGAAGAATAAATGAAACAAGATGGGATTGGGAGGGAGACAAACCATAAGTGACTCTTAATCTCACAAAACAAACTGAGGGTTGGTGGGGGGAGGGGGTTTGGGAGAAGGGGGTGGGATTATTGACATTGGGGAGGGTATGTGCTTTGGTGAGTGCTGTGAAGTGTGTAAACCTGGTGATTCACAGACCTGTACACCTGGGGATGAAAATATATGTTTATAAAAAATAAAAAAAGAAAATAAAAAGAAAATTCTCTATAAGACCATGTGGCACAGTCTTTGGTTTGTCATATAGGACAGGCACAGGGCTAGGTAAATAGGCAAGAATTCTGCTGTTACAGTATTTTGAAGATTTGAGATTCTAGGACACTTATGATTCATTTGATTGAAGCTCGTTTATATTCTTGTGGTTATTCTTTGGACCTTAATGATGGGAAGTCAGGCTGCTAAAAAAATCTAAGTTTGAAAACCATGATTCTTTTGTTGACAACCTCCATTTAATTGGTAAATCTAAGCTATGAATAGTAGGAAACATTTTCTGGCCCTGATGGAATAGAAAAAGCTTCTGAAGGAGGCAACCAAGTTAAATATTGAACAGGACAAGAGAGACTGTCGAGGTCCCATGAGTTCAAAAACCATTCCTAGCATCTTTGTTATTAATACTTCTTGAACATTTACTATGTGCTCTTTATTATTTTGGTATAATTTCGTATTTGGTATAATTTGGTATAATTTCGGTTTCACTTGCATCATATCCTTTAATCCTTAGAACAGTTTTATAAGGTTGATTCTATTATTTGATCTACTTCACAGAAGAGGAACCTGAAGGGTCACATGCTACAGGTCACATAAATGACAAGTTGAAAAGGCAGGGTTAAACACAGGACTATCTGATTCTAAAGCCCAATCTCACCAGTATATAAAAAATGACTAGAAAACAAATCAGTTAAACCTAAAAATATATCCAAATCAGGGGTTGTATTTGTTTCAGTCTTATTTTAAATAGGTTAGGATTCTCAAAGTATTAGGAAATCATAATATAGAAAAGAAATGTGGGCCTTGCAGTCAGACGGATGGGAGTGCATAATTCAGTGCTTGAAAAGACTAGCTATGTGAGTGAGGGCTAGTTCTCTGACTTGGCCAAAAAATATTTCCCTCATTTATAGGTGGGGTGATAATGATACCTACCTTGCCAGATCATTAAGAAATTAAATGAGATAATATATGTAAAGTGCTGGCACCCTGTATGCACCCAAAAAGTAGTCTAAGTGGTATTGATTATTATTGTGTATGGAGCCATAGTGGCCTGCAAAGACCTTTCAAGTGGTGTCTGGGCTGGTTCAATATGCAGGTCACACAAAATTGTGGGTTTTAAAAGTGTCATTTTGACCACTTTAAAAAGCAATAATAATAATATTTTTAAAATGAGGAACAGTAAATAATAGCTCTTTGCCCAAGCAACAGCACAATATTTTTTCTTTTTTTAAATGAGTGATTCTAAGAGTGGAAGGAGTAAAATAAATGGTGTCTTTTGCCTCCAACTAGTCTCTGGCATTAAGTCTGAAAATGCTTAAGAGAGAGGCAGACACACTGCATGAACCGAAGGAATACTTATTTCATCCCTTAAATTTGAAGGGATTTTTTAGGCTTGAAGAACCCTGATAATTATCAAATGAAAAACGAAAGGTCTTTTCCTTCTAAGATCATGTCAACCAGCCCCCTGGCTCCAGGCACACTTGCATGAGAACCATGCTGAACAGATGGCCATCGATTCCCCAGCCTTCCTTAGTAATTTGTGCAAGTACTTGGCAACCTTCTCTGTCAGGGAGTGCTTCCTCATTATATAGGACTCTAGGAGAGTTACTCCACATCTTCCATAGATTATCTGATGCCACATTTATTTTTAAAAAGAGATTTTCTAAGGGGAGGTTATTAAGGTGTGTTTAATTAAAGCTTCTACCTTTCACTGTCACAAAAACATATAACTCACGATTAATAACTCGAAGAAATTTCCTCATACTGAAAGCCTGTCCTTGCCAATTTTAAATCACACATAGTATCCTATTTTTATCTGTCTCTGTGTGAAGTCCAGAAACTTAATCAGTTTTCCATCACCCCTCCCTATGTAGGTCTTCTCATACCTCCCGCACTGAGATGCAAAGAACAATATCCCTAAACTCAGTTTAATAAACACCTTCAGAACATATGCATTAAGAATCAATAATTAAATGCTGTCCCTCATATAAAGAAATTATACTACTGATACACCTCAGAGAGAGAGCATGAGTGCAAAATATTTATTTATTTATTTATTTTGCAGTAGCAGAGATGGATTTTCAGTGGATCGGTAAGTATTTTTCCCAAGGGCAGATATTTGTAAGCTACATGTTTAAGATTTGGGAAGCAAGGCTAGAGGAAGCAAAGAAGGCAAAATGAATTTAATAGAACATGGCTTGCTTCAGCACATAAATCCCCAATCTTCATTCTAAATGACTAACTTCCTTCTCCTTTTACCTTGACCTCTCATGGTGTCTTGGAATTCATTTCCACTTGTTTAAAAACATTAAGTGTGGACATGCAACAATATGGCTGATGGATGAACCTCACAAACATAATATTAAAAAGAGTCCAAACTATTATTCCATTTATATAAAGTAACAATGGGCAAAACTAATGTATACTGTTAGAAGGCAAGATGGTAGTTAACCTTGAAGGAATAGTGACTAGAAGCAGACATGAGGGGGGCTTCCAGGGTATCAAGGATATTTTGTTTCTTGATCTGCATGTTGGCTACATGGGTATGTTCAGTGTATGAAAAACTCATCAGCCTGCACACTTATAATAAGGATATATATATAATATTTATAAGTATTGTTTTTAAAAGGTATATATGGGGACTTTCCATGCACTATGATTTGCTCAAATCCCTCATTCTGTTCTCTATGGAAAAGACTAATGAAAACCAAGTGAACATAAGAGACACAGCCACTGTGACAATAGGTTTCTTAAGTGTTTTCTAAAGTGAAACAGTGGCTTAGGTAGATCATTTGTAAACATGGATGATAGTGTTCTAATGCTTTCTTCATTTATCTGTCCCTCAAATACTTACTGAGCACCTTTTATGTTCTAGAAACTGTGGAAAGCACTGGGGATACTGATGATGGCTGACACATATAAGGTCCTCACCCTTTCAGAGCGTATAGTCTGGTGGGAAAGGCAGTCAGTAAAGCATAAAATAATTAAATAAAATAACGGCAGATTGTGATAAGTAAAATGTAGAAAATAAAACAGAGTATAAAGTGAGAGAAGAGGGGGGATGAGGAGGTCTGTTTTAGATAGGATGGTTGGGGAAGGCCTCCCTGAAGTGGAAAGTCATCATCCATGAAGTTTAGGGAAATCATCATATAGGAAGGTCCTGAGGTAGAAAATCTTGAAGAAGCAGAGTGGCTAGCTCTCTGTAGGTACCACTAAACCTGCTGACACTGTGGGGAACATAAGAGGGGGTATCTAGAAGCAAAGCAGTTTCAGGAAAAACCCTCAAATCTGAAAGTGATATGTTTCTGGGTTTGAAAACTTATTGGTTATAATCATCTTCTTTACATCTGTTAAGAGAGACAAGAGGCTCAAAGTGGAGTCACTCATGCTAAGCTCCATATCACCAGAGACTTAACCTAAGTACAGCTTCAGCCTCTTTCAGGAATGGAATCTTAAAGTAGTCAATCTGAAATTACCTGGTCAGCCCTATTCAGGTAATCTTCCTCATAGATCCCTGCCACACACCAGTTCACTTTCTGCTGGTATAACTTCCTTGTCCTCCTGCTTTCTGATTATTTTATATATGTCTTTCATTTTGCACATTTACTCGGAGCTCCTTTCTATCTGCTAGATGGGATGCTGCCCAATCCATGAATCACTGAATAAAGCCAATAAGATCTTTAAAATTTACTCAATTGAACTTTGCAATTTAACACCTCCATGGTTAAATGTTCATAATGAAAAATGCTTAAGAAGTACTAAAAAAACTTTTTAGGCTTTTTGGAAAATTAAATAGTTGCAACCTCACAACATGAGTAATCAAGACTAGACTCACACACCCTAGAATGATCTTAATCAAGTCTTTCTATATCAGGACTCTTATCATCTACTCAAATCATAACTCCTAGAGCCAAAGTTTAACATACCCTCATTAGCCTATAACACAAGCATTACTCCCAGCTCACACTGCAATTCTGCATCCTCAACACACACACACACACACACACACACACACACACACACACACAAAGCGCACACACACAGTATGAAAGGGCTGCCCTGTAATTGAAGAATGTTCTTTGAATGATTTTGTAATATATTATCAGGAATTAAATGGCAGCAGCATCACAGATTCTTCTCTTCCAAGTATGGACAAACCCATCACAAACAAAGCATCCAGTACATCTTATTCACAGAAACCTGTTGCCTACTCTTTACCCAAGTAAGAAAACTTGAAGCAAAGTGGATTATACTCATCTCTTTCACCCGTCTAAATCAACTGTGTCCAATGGTAAAGGCTTCTCCTGTTGCTCATTCCAGTTTGAAAAGCAGTTTTGTAAGGATTGACTCCATGCAAAAAAACAAACAAACAAACAAAAAACAAAACAAAACAAAACCAAAAAAAACACACAAGAAAAAAAATTTTTTTTTCCATTTGTTTTCCTACAACGGTTCCTGAGCCTTCTGCTACATGATGGGATGCCCAGGCCTTATTGACTTGAATATATTCCGACTGTAAGTTCTAAATTGAACAATATGACTTCCTTTGTAGAAGAACATCCTGCTAATTACAGGGGTCCCTCCTCTCCTAATCTAGAATAATTAGGGTACAGGGAGGAAAGTACATTTGGAATCAAAGTCTAGTGTAAAGGAAAGGATACTTGACATGTCTTGGGGTTCAGACCCTATATATAGTCTCTACTGAAGGAACCATATTTGAACCTGTGACCTACCATACCAATTCAGCCAACTGGACCAGAGTAAAACACATAATATACAAAGGTTTCTATCTTGAGCTGGGCCAAGATGGCAATCCTATGCCATCAGAAACTTAGGCCTAAAGATGTAGTGGAACGATCCAGGTACTATGTCTGAAAGCTCATGCTGAGTTAGGGCCTGGATATCCATATTGAGCAATGCTCAAGACAATTGAAAAGAGGAAGTCAATCAAGGGAAGCAGAGGTATTTGGGAAGAAAGGAGATGTTCAGAGAAAAGCCAGGAGAAAGAAGCAGATGTAAGAAAAAGTATGCACTCACAGAGAGGTGGAAAGAGCCACTAAATTTTAATATAGTAAGCCTACCCTGCCATTGCATTCTGTGAGATCTCTATATTCTTTTGATAACCTTTCCACTTTATCTTAAGTGAGTTTCCATGTTTTGCAACCAAAAGAACCTTGACTAGAAAAGAGGAGGATCCAGCCCTCTTAAGACTGTGCAACTGTAGGGGTGCCTGGGTGGTTCAGGTCGTTAAGTGACCATCTTTTTGGTTTTAGCTCAGGTCATGATCTTGAGCCCCATGCTGAGCCCTGCACTGAGTCCCCCATCAGGCTCCATGCTCAGCAGCGGGTCTGTTCTTCCAGCGGGTCTCCTTCTCCCTTTGCCCCTCTCCCCCCAACTCTTTAATAACTAAATAAATGTATAAAAAATTTAAAAAATTAATTTAAAAAACCTCTTAGTTTCTTTCTTTCTTTTCTTTTTTTTTTAAAAGACCGTATAACTGTAAAGGTGGCAGTAAAGAGAGAAGGAAAAGGAGAAAGGAGAGAGGCATGCTAGAAGACAGGTTTAGAAGGAAGAGTATACTAAATGTATTACAAATAAACAGAAGAGGCACAAACACAGTAGTAGTACATGGGTAGAAAATGAAAAAGAGTGCATTTGTGGTCAAAGGCATCTCCACACAGATTTTCAGAACTCTCTTACATGTAATTTTCTTTATCTTCTTGCTTCCCTTCATTGTATTATTGGGAAGGTAGCCTAATATTGGGGAAAGGGTATGAGCATTTAAGCCAGCCAGATTAGAGTTCAGAATCAGGTTCTCCACTTCGTAGCTAAGTGACCTTAGTTTTTTAAAATCTCTAGAAGCCAAATTTTCATTGGTTATAAAATAGGAATAATTTCTCTCTCCCAGGATTGTTATGGGAATTAGAGAATATAATGCACATGACAGGACACTTGGCAGGTAGTAGATGCTCAACAAATATTAGTTCCCCTCATGTCAGTGCAATGGATTTGTGGGGCTTGTTATGGAAATGCCTTTCAAATTACTTGAAACTTCATTAATTTTTATGTTTACTTAGTCTTTTGATAAGTTGGTAAATATGGGCAGCTTTTTAATTCTACCTGATGCCAGTTGGATGATAAGACTAATTATTTTTATGTGAACTGATAGGACTTCATGAAATAGCCAACACTTTGATTTTGGAATGTAAAAAATTTTTAAAAGAACATTCCAAAGTCAATGATCAATAATCTAAGAAAAACATTTTATTATTACCCTAGTGGTTTTTCAATCTCATTCCTCAGAGCCTTAGGTCTCCAGAGAAATTCTTTAAGGGTTATGGTTATAGGATGAGCAGGAGGTCAAACAGAAAGCAGAGAAGGTAAGAGACTGGGCCTCAGCCCTCTCTTCTGGGCAGCTCCATTTTCTTAATTATAGGTACTGGGGTTCCACATAGGATTTTACTTAAAGAGATGGTTGTACTTCTTAAAAAAAAAAAGCTATAAAACTCCACTGTTATATAGCATAGCCACTTTCCCTTGGCATGGACATCAAATCTGGACTGCAATTCTAGAGTCTGACATCCACATTATTTGACACCTCATTCTAATACAGCTATAACCACACAAATTCAGGTCTTTCTCTTTCTAACATGGATCCAAACTGCCGCCTAAAAATAATACTGATCTTAAGTATATTGGTATAGGTGTATGCTGCTTATACATTCATGAACAAACTTATCAAAAGGAAACAGCAGTGAGGGTTTGGATTCACCAGATCAGCGGTAAGCAAGATTCTTTGGAAATAAGATGTAGAGCCTCAAACTGGCTCACCAAGGGAACATCTGTTGATCAGTAATACTTGACAGGTTCCACCAAGGAGAAAAAATGAGATAAAAGAATATGAACAATAAAGACAATTCAAGTATGAAGCATCATCATGGGGTAGATATACATGCAAAAGCAAAAATTGTAGAGAAATACTTAATAATCTCATAAAGAAATGGAGTCAAACTGAGGGTTTTTCAGGCAAGAGAAGATATCTCAGAGAGTCCTTCTGGAACTGAAGAAACTGATTGTTTTTCAAGTTGCTAGAGTGTGTATAACTATTAATAATATGATTAGTCTCAGAGTCAGAGATAAATGGGTTCCCAACAGAGCAAGAGTATATATCTCCACTATACACAGTTTTCCAATATATTTTTTTATTCAGCCTCAAATTGAATCCCTTTAATTTTATTTAAAGTAACAGTTGTTATTCTTGAATGTGTAATGATACCAGAGCATAAAAGATGTTCTGATGTAGACTCAGCTGGGATTTTACTCTAATATTATTAACCTAAATGAAAACTTTCTTGAGTAAAGCTGATCTTATTTCTATATTGTCAAAACTGACAATAGCTTACATGTCTTCAGCCATGGAAACTAATGTTAGCTGCTAGGTGAAAGTAGTGCAACCCTTCATAACTTTCCTTTAAAGTACCTATCACCAAAAGACCTACATACTAACATTGAGGTATTAAAAAATTACCGTGAAGAAAAAAGTAGAAAAAAGCCACAATTCTTCTTGTGAAAAAAACTAACATAGCATTTACTTCTTCTCCCCTTACCTTATTTAAAATATTATTTCTGGATATCAGGAGAAATAGTCAATCTAGAGGTTAATTTTTCTAAACCATAAAATTAAACTGCTGCATGTTTCAAAAACATTTGGATAGTTTTTATTTTTTCACAGTTCAAATGTCTCACTGACACAGAAATTTTGAGTCAAAATGCAAATCATTTTATTTAAGAAAGCAAGCAGTAACTAAATTCCCCAAAACAGATTGGTTTTGAAATGTTTTTGTTCCCCATGAAGTACAGAATCGTGTATTACTAAATCCAAATGTACACAAGGTCTGAGGATCATTCTGATGATAAATTTTGGTTCAATTCATTAGCAATGTCAGTGATCCTGAGTCATTTATGAAAGAATACATTAGGAAAACTAACCTTCCAGTAAATCTAAAGATGTAGCTCAATGTCTACAGTTTGTTCCTCTCTTATACTTTAATGCTTATTCTGAGATTACACTGTAATACAGTGTAATACAGAGTAATACAGTGACACTTGTAATCATACAGTCATATCATAAAACTAAAGAGAAAAAAAGGGTCCAGAATAAATGTCACACCTACCTCCTGTGCTGTCAATAGTGGCCTACTAATTCCTGTCACTTTTCAAAACGATCATGAAAGACTTGAAGTCATGTACTGCCTGTGGAACACATCCCATTTGCTGATCCATTGTAAAAGTGAGTTATGGACATTGGGGAGGGTATGTGCTTTGGTGAGTGCTGTGAAGTGTGTAAACCTGGTGATTCACAGACCTGTACCCCTGGGGATAAAAATATATGTTTATAAAAAAAAAAAAAAGTGAGATAGGCAGTCAAGGGGGAAGAGGTGAGAAGAGAACTAAACTCTACATCAGTTCTGTTCAGCTACAGTTCCCCTGCCTTCTCTCTACCTCAACATCGTTAATCAGTTTTACTAAGTTAGGACTTGGACTTGAAAGACTCAGCCAAATTCTCCAAACAATTTACAACACCCCAGGAGGACACGAGTACCATATCTGAGAAGTAAAGTGATAAATATCCACAGGACCAAGGACTTTATCTGCCTTTATTCACAGTACCTAGCATAGGACCTGAAACATAATAGGTACTCATAAATATTGAATGAAAGAATGAATGAATGAATGAATGAATGAGTGAGTGAGTGAAATAGCATGTCTAAGGCCTTCTCCTTTCCCTTTTTCCATCCCTCCCCCAACTATTAATCATACCTTCATCTCCCATAGTAAAAGTAGGCCTGATTGCTCCTTTGAGAGTACAAGCGTTTCACTGCAGCCAGACCGTGTGCCCCCCATGGAGTACACAGTGTTGGGACTGACTTGTATTACACCATTCTCTGATACCGAGCCTGCTTCTCAGTTACTAGGTCACTTTATGCTTTGCATTAGTCCTCACTACTATATGATGATTGAGACATCATTGCAAATACTGGAAATCATTAAGGCTATAACCAGGTTACCTCCCAAATATTTCAAACAAATCCAAGTGACTCTCTAATTTTTAAAATTTACCAACAACTGAAATGCACCTGAAAATTACAATTTGGTTTTAAGCTCTAGATTTGCTATAGATTCTTAGTTTGCAAAATTTTCAAATGATAACCCTATATTTATTTAGCAAAGCTATATTATGTGCAACATTAATATTAATAAAACAAGCCATCTCATTTATCTTTATTAACAAGACTGTCGCTTCATAAATTTTCAACTAACATCCAATGACTTTTTATGTTTGAATGCAAAAAAAAGACAAATTAAAATTCTCCATCCATTTCACTTCAACTGAGGGCAATCAAGCAGAAAACACAGAACAAATGCCCCTCTTGGAGCTGAGAACTCAAGTTTGATCCAGCTTGGGTTCACTGGCATAGAACCAAGTTAAATCTCTACAAGTTGCTTCCTAACTTTCTTAATTATAGAAAACATATTGATTGAGGACATTATGATAGCAGAACTAACTAGAACATTGTCCCTTTTCAGAAAGAGCTTTTACAACCAGTGTGTTACCTTTTAATTGGCATAAATGACCAGCAAAATTTATTAGACAATCTGTGTGAATTTTGTGCAAACACAAGGCCAGTATGTCAACCCAGAAGAATAAAGATCAACTCAAGAAAATATTTCTGAGGTAGAATCAACCATAATTAGGGACCAACTGAATAGGGGATTTTAGACTTTATTTTATAGGCAAAGAGTCATTAAAAGTGGTTTAAGCAGGCTTCTAGCATGATCCGTTCCCATTTTGTGAAGAGAATTTTGGTAGATAAAGATAGAGTTAGGATACAGAGTGAAGGATAGAATTAATTGGCAGATTTTTTTTCCCATTGACAGGGAAAACTTACTCATCTTTTAAGTTAATGCAACACATATTTAGTGAGGCATACAAAAGAGTTAGAGGGTTTATGATTAGGAACCAGGCCTTCCTTATTCATGTTTTTTCTCCTTTCTCTCTCTCTTTTCTTCCTTCCTTTCTTGTCCTTCTGTTTTTTCTTTTCTTTCCTTTCCTTTCCTTTCCTTTCATTTCCTTTCCTTTCCTTTTTTTAATGCCTCCCATGTTATTCCATAACGTGCCCTCATTGAATTGGGCTATATCTAATAATTTCTTCAATATATTAAAGTTCCTTTGAATTCTAAGCGCACCTACAAAGAATCTCACCATAGACCCTAATCATTTCCATCAGCTCCTCTCAGGGGCAATCCTTCCCTTTTCCCTAAAACAGAGATTCACCAAATTTTTTCAGCTTTTCTTGTTTCAAATAGGATGAAAGAAAAAAATATATGTACATCTATAAGATGTGTATTATATAGAATAGTATTTATATATAACAATGAGTATAAATGTTTGTATATATCTCTCTCTAGTATCATACACTTTAATTTTTCCCAATGCAACTTGTGCTCTAGTACACATGTCAAACAAGTCATGTATCCTCATGCTTTATGTCATGCATGCACACAAGCATGCACACACATGCCCACAAACACAGAGCATTTCATTTCCAGCTTCAGTTTTTCTTATCTTACTCATATGAGCTTTCACAACTCTAATCACAGGCACATGTTTCATGGGAGTTTAAGGACTCTTTTCATGTTCTACTCAACATTACTTTAAGTTATAAAACTTATTTGAGCTAGAACAGACTTTCTATTTAAATCTGCAAAACTCTAACCTTATAATTAGACCTAAAATATACTCCTTCACTCTCACTAATCTGTTTTTTAACCTCAATGAAACTTCCAATCACATTGTGTCTAAGTCCCCTGTCCCAGCCCCTTTCCGATGACACTCCTGGGTCTACCTGGCCCTCAGTGACCACAGACTCCCTATGCCCCACCTGCTTCTTCATCTGAAGCACTGACTGACAAGCCTGCACCCAGCCCTCATTCTTTTTTCTCTCCCTTCCTGCTCCCTGGCAGCTGAGAGCAAGAGAAAACCTACATCTTCTACTGCAGCTCTGTGAAGATTTTTGTTTGTATGTATGTTTGTTTGCTTCACAGCAGTTGGTCCTTAAAAATCTAGCACTGTTGTTTTTACTCACCCCTGCTTCTCTCAGACCAACTCATTCTCATGGCCATGGAGGGCAACTTCTCCTATTCTTAGAAAAGTCAAAATTCATCAGGGTCTGAACTCTCAACTTGTCTTACCTTTTCCTTCTAAATGCATGTTCATCTATTCTTATTCCTTTCTCATCTGCACCAAAGGAAGAAATGTCCTCCTAATTTTCTAATAAGCTTCCCTCATTTGTGCTTTTAACTTCCATCTCCCTTGTACTGCTCCTTCTGAAATTGTGCTCTATTATTTTCCCTCTCAAAATTTCTCTCTCTATATAAGCATCTGTCTCTACCTCACTCTTTTTCAATCTTTTTCTCTCTTGCTCATTCTCTTGCTCTCTCTCCAAAATGCAATTACTTTCTCAATCTCTCTCCATCTCTTAATTCCTCAGTCTTTCCCTGTTTTTTAATCACTCCCTTCTCATCCCTTCTGTTCTCATTTTTGTCTTTGAGTTCCTCAACAAGCACCACTATATGTTAGTTCTCCTATCATCTAACTACTACATCTCTAGCCCGATTACTTGATCCTTTTACTTCTCTTTCTCTACCAGCTTCTTAAAACCGGTCTTTCCCCTGAGTTATGTCCTCTTCCTTGTTTTCATTCTACATGCTCATATGGAGCAATTTCACAGATCGTAGTTTTAACTTTTCCATATATACTGATGATGCTCAAATCTATGTCTCTGGCTCTGAATTCTCTCTTGAACTCCATTTTAATAGTTCTGAATGCTTAGTGTTCTATAGTAATCTTATAACAGATACATCCCACATCACTTTTCCTAGTCAAACCTGACCCTTCTCCTCCTTTGGTATTATCTAGGTGGTAGCCAAAGACTACCATTCTTTGGTAGTCTTTATTGGTCTACCAAATAGTCTATTGGTCTTTATTGGTCTACCAAATAGTCTATTGGTCTTTATTGGTCTATCAAATAGTCTATTGGTCCTTATGCCCCATATACAATTGGTTACTAAGTTCTGTTTATTTCTTCCTTTCCCTTTACACTGCCCTGTCTTAATTTAGGCACTCATCTCTCACACCTGGATAGTTGTAGTAAAGTCCTAACTTGTTCCTTCATATCCTATATCTTCTCCCTCTAGTTCACTCTCAATACTGCTATCAAAATTCTCTCCACAAAATGGAAACAAGATCATATTAGAATCCAGCTTAAAACACTTTAATGGTGCTCTTGGGTGGCTCATTGGGTTAAGCATCTGCCTTCAGCTCAGGTCATGATCCCAGGGTCCTGGGATGGAGCCGCACTTTGTCAGGGTCCCTGCTCAGCGGGGAGCCTGCTTCTCCCTCTCCCTCTGCCCCTCTCCTACTCCTGCTCTGTGTCTCTCTCTCTTTCCCAAATAAATAAATACAATCTTTTTTTTAAAAAAAAAAACTTTAAAATGACACTTTAATGGCTCACTTTGCCTACAGAATAAAGTGTAAATTCATTAATTGGCATTCAAGATTCTATCTTTCTAGTATTATATAATTTAAGTGGTTCTAATGCAAGTTATGCTCCAGCCACACTGGAACACATGATATACATGTCAAACAAGTCATATGGTTCCATGCCTCAGCTCGTGCTCTCCCAGTAGCTTGGAAGGGATACCACTCCACCCTGCACTCAGCATATACTCTTACTTCTTTAACTGGTACACTCCAACCAATTTTTGAGACCAGCTCAATTGTTACCATCTTCCTCTATATCCCACTCCATCTCCATTAATGAAATTAACCTCCTCTATTTGCCACAGCATATTGTACATATCTATATTATAGCCCTTGTTCCACCAGAGCCACAGTTATTTGTTATTTGTTATTCTCATCAACCAGATTATTAGTTCCCAAGGACAAGAATGACATCTATTTATATCTTCAGAACCTAGCACCGAGTATGGTTAATATTTAGTTCTCAGTGAATCTGTAGGCAGTCAATGAATTAACCAATATATTTAATTATTAAGAAAAATAACTTCTATGTAACAAAGGATAAATCCTAATACTTTAAATACCCTGGAATCGAGCATATTTAAGATATCATGCAGTAATGCTATATAGAGCATTTTCTGTCCCCCTCTGGGAAAAGGAAATAACTATGTTCATCAAAGAAACTAAACATAGAAGAGAACAGAATCAGCTTTTACTTCTACTGTAAGGATACCCTGATCAAAGAAAAAAAGTAAAATTAATTACCTTCCATATGTGAGGCACTAAATCAAGGTGGATGTATGCAATGAGGGAATATAAAATACAATCTGTCCACAACTTACATCTTTTAGGTGACTTAGGACCCACCACCTCCTCTAACACAGACAACATTCTTATTTCTTAGCTTACTGAGACTATTATTCTAGCACTGAACACACATTTTTAGCATGAGTAATGGAGACCATCACCAGCTAAACATTTCTATTAAGAAATGGAAGGAAGGCAAAGAGGGAGGGAAGGGACAAAGGCAGGCAAGGAGGAAGAAAGAGAGATAAGGAAATGTCTAAAATGGTGTTAGTGGGGCGCCTGGGTGGCTCAGTGGGCTAAGCCGCTGCCTTCCGCCCAGGTCATGATCTCAGGGTCCTGGGATCGAGCCCCCACATCGGGCTCTCTGCCCCACAGGGAGCCTGCTTCCCCCTATCTCTCTGCCTGTCTCTCTGCCTACTTGTGACCTCTCAGTCAGTTTCTCTCTCTCTCTGTTAAATAAATAAAAATCTTTAAAAACCAAATAAATAAATAAAATGGTGGTTAGCTGTGGAAAGGGACTTTTCACATTTCCCACATGAAGATTGTGTTTACATGAGGCCAGAAGAGGTAATCTGAGTTACTGTTTGGTTTTCACTTTCATTTCCCCTTCTCAACTGTTCTAAATAGATCTAGAGGAGTTCTAAAAATTAAGGCCTAGTGAAAACTCACAGAGAATGTACTGTAGTTGTAAAAGACCAAAATAAATAAGCCTACTAGTTTCTATCTACTACTAATTTTCTATAGTGGTGACAACTCTGCCCTGTCTACAATCCTTTCACATGGTCTATGTTGTGAGACAGGTAGCCTAGGTTAGAGGGCAAAGACTGGCAAGAAGACAGAGTGAAAATAAGTAGCTCATCTGGGAGAATTCTAGCTTATTTGCTTCAAAGCAACCAGTCATATACTATTAAACAGGCATGTGGCTATTATGCCATCTCCTAGTGAATGCCTAACCTAAAAAGAAGTCATAATCTCATTTAGTCTCTAAATATATATAGATATAGATAGATAGATAAATAGATAGATAAAAATTAAATACATTAAAAGGTAGCAACATATTAAAAGCATGCCTTTTATTCATAAAAACATGGGTAAACAAGCTGCAGAAAGCATCATAGTAGATTCTAACCGGACTAATTTCTGGCAAAATTTGAGCAAGGATAAAACTTCTGTGTGACGAAAGTCTTTCTAAGAAAAATTGCTTCAGTGAGATCGTGATTCAATGTTTGACATTCCCTATTGTTTTCTATTAAAAGGCTTTTAGCAGTTCTCAGCAGAAAGTCAAACCAGTTCATGCACCAATATTTATTACTTAAATGGCATAGTGAGGTTTATACAAAATCAAAGTTATCTTTACATAGGAAATCTGTCTGTATAAAATTCCTGGGAATTTTGGGGTGGGGGATGGAAATTCTAGTGGCCTGACCGGTTCTGAAAATGCATGATGCATCTCAGGCTTACAGCAGCAGTTATGTTGAAAGGGTAAACATACAAAATAAATCATCAGAACATGGTATCTTAAAAACCAATGCAGACTAAAAATCCTTAGTAAAAAAGAAATCTCCCCAAAATATTAAAATAAAGTATCTTTAATCTTTCCAGCAAAGTTACAGAGCAATGAAACTATTTATCCAAAATAGTTTTAGCATCACTGCTTTAAAAATAATGGCAAGTCAGCAGAACACACAGATCAGAGACCAATGCAGAAATGACACAGATGAACCATTTGTGGTATATTATAGATTATTGCTTTGTAAGAGAAAATGCTTGAAAATGGGGCTTAAAGAAGGATATTATAAATTACATGGATAATCATGTCACAATCATAGAAAACAGATGAGGCTATTTTTAACTCTTCAAATATAGGAAGTATAGTGAAGGTCATGAGTGTGGTGCAAACACACAGTATAACTGGCACTATATATACAGTTTGTACTGATACCTGATTGTACCTTTTTAATGAAAGGCCAGACACCAGATGTTCTAACCCAGGACTTCTCAACTGGGGGTAATTTTGTCCCCATTCCACCTCACCATGAAGACATTTGACAATATCTGGAGATGTTTCTGTCACTGTTGGGGAATGTGTGCTACTGGCACATAGTGGGTAGAAGACGGTGATCCTGCTAAACATCCTAAAATGTGCATGACAAATGCCTGACAACAAAAAATCACCCAACCCCAAATGCCAATAGTGCCTTTGTGGAGAAACCCTGGATGAAGTGAATATACAGAAACCTCAGAAGAACTTTAGCTAACAAAGACTGAACTTTGTCATATGGAGTAGCATCTTGGATCTCATGCCCAAGCAGTGTACAAAACATAGCACAAGATAGTAAAGTGACCAACCCTTGGATTTATCTCAAGTTTGGGCTCAGGATCATGAGGTCAAGTGCTGGGTCAGGCTCTGCACTCAGCATGGAGTCTGCTTGAGTTTGTCTCTCCTTCTCCCTCTGACCCCCATAGCTTGTGCATGTGCTCTCTGGCTCTCTCTCAAATAAATAAATCTTTAAAAAAAGAAGGTAAAAGATGATTTGACCAACTGAAGGGAAGCAGAATATACCACCCCAAAATATGCCTCTTTGCCATAAGGATTATTTTAGGCTGATTATTTTTAAGAAACAACTGACATGGGTAAAGCTCTGAAAACTGAGTAGAGTTTAGCCTTTTATAAGAGACTTTCAGATTTGTAAGGAAAATCTCCATTTGTAAGGGTGTCTCCCTCTCTGCACCAAAAAGAGAAAGATGATTCTAAAGTTCTAGAAACTCTTTCATCAGTGGAGAAAGCAATGACTTAGAACTGTATAACAACCTTATCCTTGTTTACTGTGTTTGTCCTGATAGCCTCCCATAACTGGCTTCTCACCCCACCCCCCCAAATTTCTTTTCTCTTTAGCTAGAGATAATTTTTAAGGTGTTGGTTTGGACCATTTCTGGGAGTAACTCAGTTTTCCTGGGTACCTCCCACACATTCAGGAGGTAAACATGTTATTAACCTTCTGCTTGTTTTTCTCCTCTTAATCTGTCTTTTAGCACAGGGGTATCTCAGCCAAGAACCTAAAAGAGTACAGGAAAAATCATTTTTCCTCCCCGCATAGTGCAGATGTGGGTGGTTAATGAGAAAAAAAGTCACATGTATAGAATACTACTCAATTGCAATGAAAGAAAAGGACACGAACTATAGTAAAATGACAGGTTTTGTTCATTCGGTCAAAAAGAACACAGACGTTTAGATTCTCCTTTCATGGTATTTAGAGAAAGTTTTCCAGTATAACTTAGGAGCCATTGTTCCATAAGGAAATTTCTGAGAGCG
Source organism: Mustela nigripes (assembly GCF_022355385.1). Taxonomy (NCBI): domain Eukaryota; kingdom Metazoa; phylum Chordata; class Mammalia; order Carnivora; family Mustelidae; genus Mustela; species Mustela nigripes. The sequence goes on along the minus strand of NC_081575.1, from coordinate 25,252,745 downwards.
GACAGCCATACAGTCCTAGGACCATAGTTTGTGCGAACTATGATACTGTGAAGAAGACCAACGTTATTGCCACCCAAGAATACCTTCTGGATTCAAAATGTGTTGTATGGTCAAGAGGCTGGTAGATGTTATTGAAGAGGACAATATGACAAGCCTAAATCCAAATCACACTTACTGAAAGAGCTGCTTGAGAAAAGAGAGAAGGAAGAAGGAATAGAGAACAATGAAATCAGTGATAATACAAAGAATGGAGGTGTGCCTTAAAAACCCCAAGGAAATAATTCGTTCCTAAGCAAGTTGAGTCTCAAATGAAAAAGCAATCATAAGGCTAGAGTCCCCCAACTGCTGTTTCCTCACTGGAGGAAATGTCTTAGTAATTCAGTTACCACATAAAGGAGAAAGGAATCTGTCAGGAGCCCAAGAAAAGCTTGAGGGAAACTTTTTTGTTTCCCCCAAGAAAGAGCTAAATCAAGAAAATTTGGTGCTTAAGGAGGACTGCCACCAAGTGTTCTGTTTTAAGACACACAAGGTAAAACAAGCAGAATTTTCTCCCTGAGTTTCAACTGTTAGAATGTCCTTGGGGTGAATGATGTGGGGGGGGCGGTGGGGGAGAGGCGGGGAGATGATTCTATTCAAATGCAATTTCCAGAATATCACTTGCTGCATTAATTATAGGCCTTTCTACACTAGTCAACCCTTGAAGAAAAAGGTATTTTCCTCTTTTAGATATAAACTGAATTAATCTCCTGAGTGTTTAAAAAAAAAAAAAAGCCTAACTGGTTATATTCCTCAGGTGAGACTATGAAAGCAGAATTGAAAGGTACTTCTTTTTTTTTCCTTTTTCTTGATGGGTAATTAGTGAAAGTCTACTAATCAGCAAAACAGAGTGGTTTTCATGCCAAGCATACTTGAGTACAATAATCCCACCTAACATTTGTAGAGCTTTCATTTTCGAAGAGCACTTCCTCATTGAGTCCTCTTAAACCAACTGTATCTACATAAAGCTGGAATTTTCAGATTAAGCTACTCTTTGACCCTTAGTTTCTACCCTACTTTGCTACCGTGATTCTGCGAAAAGTCAAACTGGGTGTTAAACGTAGGACACAAATTCACAGACAGCAATTCAGCATGAAAAGTGCTTCAAAAGGGAACACTTGGAAAAGATTTGAATGTAGTGCCTGAGCAGAGATGAATAATGCACACGCACGTCTCCCAGCTGTGACACAGATAACTTTTACACAAGACCAGTCCCCACACTTAATACATCAGCTTACTGTCATTTTCACTACATGTATGTTGTGTCGACTACTGTGAAGAGGTATGTTGCTCATAAAGTAAAGCTGCAGGTTAATCCTCATGTCATCTCCTTAAACGTTAGGTTGCTTTAGACACTGTGATAAAATATAACACCATTTTCAAAGAACAGCAGGATGTTTTTACTGCTTCATACATAACTCAATTGCAAACATGGAATTAATAAAAAGAAAATACAATCAATTAGTTAAATGTTACCTGATTCACTACCCAACTAGATTTACTATAGGCCAAAGTAATTATGGAATCCCAGCTATGCCAGTGTTTGGAGCCAATCTACACTAAAAAGAAAGGGCACTGGCATTACATTTCTTAAATTTACATATTTAAATTGGAGTCATAACCTTGGTGTTTGGGATAAGACTCTGAAGTCATCGAAGTTATGACAAAGAGTAGGAGATGGAAACTAGCTTGAAATGTTTGTTTGGAAAAGTTTCTGAGATGCAATTAAGAGTAAGCTACATCTACATAAAAAACTTATGATGTATTGTACGGTGACTAACATAACACAATTGAAAAAAAAAAGAGTAAGCTACATCTCAAAGTAGGAAGTTACAGCATGCCTTTAACCCAGACTTAACTGCACTAACAGACTTGGAAACAATCTTGAAACTTCCACAGGGGTCTCTTGTCCTGTTTATTCAACATATTTTCACCTTCCTCTTCATATTATAATGAAAAGAAAAAGCAGACCACCTGACAGTAGAATTTGTCTACATTTCTTAAGAGAGGTAAGAGCAGGAAGGAGACCACACAGAAAGGAGAACATGGGAAATTGGTAGAGTTTTTGCAGATTACCTTGACGTCAGGACCTGTGCATTTCTGTTCTTGACAGTTGTATCTTAGGCCAGACACAAGCATAATAGGCCATTAGTTAAGAACCCCTCCTAATGAGGGTTTTTGTGAGATCACGTTCTTTGTAAACATCCACAGCTCTCCGAGGACTCTAAACATTCAGCAAATGTTGTCATTTGAATGCCTGAAAAAATGAATCTAAATATTTAGCTTTCTACCAACTCTGCTGCTGGCAACTTTGCATGAAACAAATCTTTATTGAACTGCTGTATGTTAGGCACTGTCCTGACCTCACAAGGCATATGGTCAAGTCCAGGAATTCTCAAATTAGGTTGCACCTTAGAATCACCTGAGGGGCTTAAAAAATACTGACACCTGCGCCCCACCCCAGACCAATTAAGTCAGAATCTGTGTGAGTAGAGACTGGGTGTCATTATTTCTTTTTAATCTCCCTAGGTGATCCTAATATGCAGCCAGAGCTGAGAAACGCTGGTCTAGCTGATCATTTTTGACTTAATCACTTAGAAAATGATTCCATAGCCATACATGTAGACATAGGCTGTTTACCTTACATTAGAACCTCTCAGAGAATTTTCTGCTCCTATTTAACTATCTTGTTATAGCAATCACCCCAATATACAATACAGCTTGCAAATATAAATGTCAGTATCAGGTCACAGTCCACATGCTCAGCACAAGGCTGTTTGCAGATAGACACTTATATATTACATATGCTTTTGTATCCATCGACTGATACCATGTTTTTTTGTTGCTGTTATAGATTTTGAAGCACTTTACACCATGCACATGTAATAAAACTTGATGATGATTGGTTTCTCTGGGAGCAATTTCCAAGAACGGCTCACCTCCCAGCAAGTCTATTTGGTGTGAACAAACTATAACATGCCACGATTTCCAAACAACTTTGCATTATGAATTCGACACCAATGGCCGTGTTTGGAATGCACATCTAAAGTGATAGGAGTCCAAAACTAAGGTATAAAAATACAATCATATGTTATTCAGAGTAAATTTGGGTATAATTCACAGAAAAAAAAAACAACCTGGAAATGCCTAAATATGTTCCCTGGAACACTGCTTGAATACATATCTGAGCAATAATCCCACTGAATCAGGGGGGAATGTGTCATCATTTGAACAAACTCACTAGATGATAATGGGTAAAAATGCAGAATAGTCAATGTGCCTCAGGATTCCTAAAACCCATCTTTTAAGCCAAATGTATATAACATACATGACACTAATGTAAAGAAATCAAACTTTCTAAGACATACATCCCTAAACCAAAAATAGAGACAACAATTTTATGGAGAGGAAGAAATATTTTTTGGATGTGCTCTTACCTACATCTTGACATAGATAATAAATATTTTTTTTAAATCATGGAAAATACCAAACTGAATCAATTATGGTCCTTCCCAGTCAAAGATGGTCTTTATAGAGGTACCAAGGAGCATTTCAGAGCAGGGATAAAGGGTCATGGTTGTCTACATGATATCAACCAGAAAAACTGAGGGCAGTACCCAAGCACAGCCCTTTATGGCATTGACATCCAAACTTCTTAAAGCAATTTTTGGGGAAGTATGCTAGTCAGCAGCTCTCAGAACTAGATGCATATTTTAATCATTCTTAGGAGCCTGTAAATTACCAATTTGGGGTTCCACTCCTTATAGATTCTGATTTAATAGGTTCCCAAGAGAGAACAAGGGCCCATATGGTATTTGTCAGAAAAATCACTCACATTGATGCTCAGACCGACATCAAGGAATCACTGTATGTTTGTGTCTATCTGTGAGTACTAATGGAGATCACTGGTTGAGGTGCCAGGCCTAACTGGAAGGTATGGGCTTGAATGCAGCTCCCACAGTAAGAAAATGGGGACTAAATAACTTCTAAGTTCTCTTTAATTTATAAAATACCAAGTGCAATTATGACACTAGGATTCTAGGATACCCGGGAAAAAAATGACGTTATGTTAACAACAAAGGAAGAGGAAATGGTAGATAACTAAATAGCAGTATCCAATCATTAAAAAAAAAAAAAGAGTTAGAGTCAGCTTCCAGAGACCCAAGCTGGGTAGGAGAGCAAAGGCAGAAATAGTTCATGAGCACATGAAGAGGTGAGATTTTAAAATACAATATGAGCACAACTAACCAGTTGGAAACTGAATTCAGTCAAAAAACACTTAGGTATGAAGAAGACACAAAAATATGGAAAAACATTCCATGCTCATGGATCAAAAGAGTAAACATTGTTAAAATGTCTATGCTGCCCAGAGCAAGCTATACTTTCAACGTCATCCTGATCAAAATTCCACCAGCATTTTTCAAAGTGCTGGAACAAACAATCCTAAAATTTGTATGGAATCAGAAAAGACCCCAAATTGCCAAGGAAATGTTGAAAAAGAAAAAAACAAAGCTGGGGGCATCATGTTGCATGATTTCAAGTTATATTACAAAGCTGTGACCACCAAGACAGCATGGTACTGGCACAAAAACAGACACATAGACCAATGCAACAGAACAGAGAGCCCAGATATGGACCCTTAACTCTATGGTCAAATAATCTTTGACAAAACAGGAAAAAATATCCAAAGGAAAAAAAAAGACAGTATCTTAAATAAATTGTGCTGGGAAAATTGGGCAGCTAGATACAGAAGAATGAAACTCGACCATTCTCTTACACCATACACAAAGATAAACTCAAAATGGATGAAAGACATAAACATGAGGCAGGAATCTATCAAAATTGTAGAGGAGAACACAGGCTTGGACATTGGCCACAACGACTTCTTTCATGACATGTCTCCAAAGGCAAGGGAAACAAAAATGAAAATGAACTTTTGGGACTTCATCAAGATAAAAAGCTTCTGCAGAGCAAAATAAACAGTCAACAAAACAAAGAGGCAACCCATGGAATGGGAGAAGATATTTGCAAATGAGTTTACACATAAAGGGTGGATATCCAAAATCTGTAAAGAAGTTCTCAACCTCAACACCCAAAAACCAAATAATCAAGTAAAAAAATGGGCAGAAGACATGAACAGACACTTCTCCAAAGAAGACATACAGATAACTAACAGACTCATGAAAAAATGTTCATGCCATATTTTAATTATAGAATTATTATGCCCGGATATATTTGCTTATTATATAATGGAATCTTTCTCCAGTCAGTAACTGAGAAATTCTGAGTTAAAAACATATAACAAAAGTAAAGTTGAAGTAAAATGAATAAGGCTATTGAATCAGTTTAAATAGGAACATTTTTTATTTATTTGTGATCAGAATCTGTTATTGGCCTATAACAGCCAAATTCTCTCTCCTTTTTTATTAATATGATCCCAGATTTGTTCAGGCATCGTTTCTCTTCCACTTGCCCACATGCTTCAAGAAAGACTACAAAATTACAATGAAATGCCACTTCATACCCACTAGGATAATTACAGAAAAAAGACAGATAATTACAAGTATTGCAGAGAACGTGGAGAAATTGGAACAAATCATTCAACCATCATGGGAAAGCGTTTGTCAGTTCCTCAAAAATTTAAGCATAGGGTTACCATATGACCTAGCAATTCCACTACTAGGTATATATGTAAAAGAAGTAAATACATATTTCACACAAATACTTGTACACAAATGTTCATAGCATCATTTTCATGATAGTCAAAAGGCAGAAACAACCCAAATTTCCATCAACGCATATGAATAAACAAATGTGTTGTATCCATAAAAGAGAATATTATAAACCCATAAAAAGGAAGGAAGTGCTGATCCATGGTACAATATGGATGAACTTTGAAAAACTTTGCTAAGTGAAAGGAGCTTGTCATAATAGGTCCCATAATGTATGATTCCATTTATATGAAATACCCAGAATAGGCACATCCATACAGACAGAAAGTAGATTAGTGGTTGTTGGGGGCTAGGGACAAAGGGAATAGACTGTAACTACTTAAATGGTATGGTATTTCTTTTAGGGGTGATGAAAATGTTCAAAGGTGGCTATTCTGTGAATAGACCAAAAGCCACTGAATGGTACACATTAAATATATGATTTTTTTTTTTTTTGCATGTAAGTTGTATCTCAATAAAGCTGTTTTAAGAAATCTGTATCCACAGCCCTAGCCCTACTTCCAAGTGAAACTGCAGACCCAGACCCAAATCCAGACTCAATCACAGAGTGTCAGTCTTGATTAATGTAACTACATTATGATAATTTCATTCTCTTTGGCTAAGGAAGAGTCATGGGACCCAATTTTGACCAATGCAGTATGAGGGAAAGTTTTCTTGGGGTAAAAGGGTGAGAAAAATTTCTAGCACTAGAGAGTTACAGGAACAAATGATTCTTTTCTTTCCTGCCCTTTCTGCACTGTATGAGCATATGATGCCTGAAGCTCTTGCAGCCATACTGTACCAGGAAGAATAAGCTACCTTACATACTGTTGATGGAGAAGCAAGATATAAAATGATGTCTTTAAGCCACAGAAGTGGCCAACCCTATGTTAAGAATTTTTGTTATGTGAGATAATAAATCTCTATTGTTAAAGTCATTCCAAGTTGTGGGGTTTTTTCAAGTTGTAGTTAAGAGCATCCTAAGGAATAAAATTTATCTATTTATACTCTGTCTTGATCCAAAACAACTTGAGGTGACTAAATAATCATTTAAAATTAAGAGTTAGCAAATTCCTTATGAAGTCCTATTAAAACAGCCATCAACCCTCTCTGAACATAAACCTCAACACCCCATTATGAGAGAGAAACTTATTTAAATCATTAGTAGACTTTTAGAGAATAATTTCCTTAGTTTTTTTCCCCTCTCCATCACTTTACAATGTTCAACAGGTCTCCCAGAAAATTCTTTCTTATATATAAAGCCTTATGTGGAAAATCTTAATATGATAACAATACATGCAAAAACTCTGGAGGAAGGAAGTTTAAGTACTACATATGTTTAGAATTTGGATGTTAACAGGAGTTCTAATCATACCAGGCTGTGTAGATTTGATGCAGATGGTTAAGTCTGGATGATAAACCAATCAGATGAAAGAATGTTAGCAACACTTTATCTGCGACAACATGACAAATGTTTAATTAAAAAAAAAAAAAAACCTAGATCATTCTTAGTTCCAGACAGAAAACCCTTCATTTTACAAAGGACTTTGAGGCAGTATGTGTATGTGCATGTTTATCAAGGTGAGGCACTTTCTGTTAAGATCCTTTGCTAATAAACATGATGTTCCTAATATTAAAATCACTTTGGAAGACAAAGAAACTGGGGACATTTTACCACAAGCCCAGTACCAAATGGTGACACTGAAGAATTAAAATGTCAACTTCTCCTTTCCCAAAAGACATGGTAGCATGTATGGGCCCTGGCCAGTGGAAAAGCTTTTATTTGTTTTTTTTTTTTTTCACTAAGACAATCAGTATGTTAAGAGAAAGATTCTCAAAGGATTCAATTCCATTCAGCTAACAGTTGTTCAGGGCCTACTATGTGCCAGGTACTATGAGACCCAGAGGAACTGTGAAAAGGACTCAGTAAGAGGATAACTTCTTTGACTTCACCTCTGTTGTTCCCTGTTTTGGCTGTAAAAACTCTCAGCTATTGACAGAATTCCAGGGTGCTACCTTGGATTCACGGAGGAAGCACTTGTACACTTTCAGAATTAAAATCCATAATCTTAAGGAAATTTTCATGTTTTTTGTACTTTATCACAATAGTTCCTACCACTGACAATGTGTGACTGACCTAACATCTGTTTTCTTCTTCCACTTCCTTACTAACTCATTGCAATCTGATATCTGCTCTTTCCACTCCACTGAAATTAACCCTTAAATAAGGTCACCAGTGTGCCAAGTGCCTTTTTCAACCTCCAGCCTATTTAGCTTTTCTGCAACATTTCATAGTGCTGACCACCTTCATACCTTTTGATTCCCTCTTTTCCTTTAGACTCCAAAACACTACATTATCTTCGTTTTCATTTTATCTCTCTGACTGCTCCTTCACTAACTCTTTCATTGGCTACTCTTCCTCTCTCCGCCCCTCAAGTCTTTCCCTCAGTCCATTTTGATTTGTTTTGTATACTCTTTAGTTCTCTCCCTAGACAATTGTATTCATTGCCACACCTTCAATTAACACCTAAATTCTGAACAAACTGATGATTCCCATATCTGATTCTCTAGCCCTGTTCTCTTATCTAACCCCCTAATCTCACAATCCCAACAATCAGTTGACTACCATTCCTTTGGGCAGCTCAAAGACAGCATATCCAGAATGGAAGTTCTTTCCCCATCCCAAACCTACTCTAACTTGTGAATCCCAGTTTCACTTAACAGTACCCCCAGTTGCTCAAAACTGTAACTCTGGGATCTTTTTGACCTTCCCTCTCACTCTTAACATTCCATCTTCCAGGAATTACCAAAGTTTGAAAATTCAACTGTCGGGGCGCCTGGGAGGCTCAGTGGATTAAGCCTTTGCCTTTTGCTCAGGTCATGATCTCAGGGTCCTGGGATCAAGCCCTGCATTGGGCTCTCTGCTCAGCAGGGGGCCTGCTCCCCCCTCCCCCGCCTGCCTCTCTGCCTACAGAGATCTTTCTCTCTGTGTCAAATAAATAATAAAATCTTTAAAAAAAAAGAAAATTCAACTGTCATGATGTCTCTACCATATGTCAATCTCTTACTACCCCCCACTGCCACTATTTTAATATGGATTACCGCTTTCCTAGGCTGTGCCAAAGGCCTCTCAAATAGTATCCCTGTCTCTGGTCTCTCTGGATGTTGTATTACTGATACAGCTATAAACCAGAAGCAGGAAAGAAATTGATAGTGGCAGTATGTGGTTGTTGGGCAAGAATTGCCACAGAAATCTCCCTTTCTCAAAGAAGCTACATACTGCCCTACATCTCCTAGGGTGGTGCCATTTAGCCAGTGAGTAACCCTTGCTACAGGTTGTCACAACCAGGTGACTTACTTGGCATTGACTCCGCCATCATAAAAGCTATCTAGAAAGCACAGCAGCTAATGTTCTAGAGATACTGATATAGCCATTATATTTCAGGCTGGCTATGAAAAGCAAAAATAAAGATGCCCCAGGATATCATTAAGGATAGAGCAGTTTGGTGTTCCTTCAGGAAAAGTTAAGTTTGAAATGACATTCAGATATGAGAAAATAAGTATTTAAAAAAATATTCATGACCTCTGCTCAATGTTTAGCCTGGTACTAACCCTTTGGAATACAGTCTTGACAAATGAGTGCCTTCGCTTCAGAAAAGCCTATTGCCTAACAATAATACAGTCTTCATTATGGATTATTTTAAGTATTATATATAAAATAAAGTACCTCTTGGTCTCTATTTTTCTCCTCTATCCTCCCTTCTGTAAATTTTAACTTATAAGTTAGTAAATTCTAAACGACTGAAAATAATTTAATAAGTATGCCGCATGGGTTTTTGTCACTTCTTTGCTCAAGGATTTATTTTGCTATGGTTGATAACTTAAGTCTGTTTCCTAACACCTAGTAATTCTAACATATCTTAGTACTGCCTGCCAATAGCTATGCAACTCTTAAAAGGCTGTATCGACACAACACTGAAACTTCCAGCTGAAAAGCCAAATTTTTAGGTAATCTACAAGCTGGTTTGCCTGTAAGCCATGAAACAACAAGCTTAAGTGATTTTTTTCTGTGTAATTAACACATAGTGCCTCTATAATAATGAGCTGATTTGGAGAGAAACAACGGAATTCAATCAAACTGGTTGTTTTCACAACAGTTCCAAGTCAGTTAATTTCAAAACAACTAGTTCTTTGACTGATTTCAGTCACATGTGTACACAAAGCCTGAAACTGGCCATTTGTTTAAGTAATGTATAAACATGGCTTACTGTGATATCCTTCTAAATGACAAAGATTTACCTCTCAAGCCACTTTCTATCCCTCCTGTGATACCATTTTAACATGTCGCATTCCTGCTTAAAATCCTCAAATAATTTTATCTAGCCTATGAAATAAAGGCTGAGCCTTTGATTATGACATTCTGCCCAAATCGAATATTTTCACTTCTCAATCTCCTCAGACTGTAGATTTTCCTTGGTACCTCTACAAAGGCATCCATAAGCACTACAGTCTGCACTGAGTTTCTCTTACCTCAATTTGTATTGCACTTAAAATCTAAAGAACATAAAGTGAACACTTGAAATGTCAAATTATTGCTTTTTACCTGGAAGAGCACCTAACAGAGTACCTAGCACATAGTAGACACTCCATGAACACTTGTAAACTTGCCTCACTGACTTCTTCCATTGGGCTAAAAATGCACCTAAGGTGTGATAACAGCCTTTCAAATTATACTTCACTAAGTAAATAAGAGGGAAAAGCTCCTTTCCTGTGTGCCTTTCATTCTTCACTAAATCAATGTTAATTTATGTCAGTATACCATAATTGTAGGCACTGTTCTGTCACTGAAGACATAAGAGAGTAGAGTCAACCTGCACTGGGCCTAAGTACAGGAAGTTTCTGGAAAAAGAGTAAGGCTTACTTCCAATACCAATCACCTTCTCAGTTTAACTTCCACCAAAAAAGGTATTCATGATGGAATATCATGTTTATGACTAGAAAACAAACTTGATTCGGGAGGACAAGTGTTGCTAAAGCTAGCATTAAAAGCTGTCAGTGACACAAATGACATTGAGTATCTGTCATTACAGATTAGTTTACAGTGAGAAAGTGATTCTCATTCACATTATCTAGGCCATCAAAAGAAACCTTCTATATTAATTTGCATAACCTCTAGTTAATGAAATCATACCAATTCTTAACACCATTATGAGGATGGAAGAGACACAGGAGGAGAAGGCGGGAAAGAACAGGATGGAGAAGGACTGGTTTTGCATATTAAATAGAAATGTGGAGGAAGTTGGATTTTTGCCATATTCTCTGGCTCTATTAATAGCCAATATACCCATGGCTCAAAACAAAATCATTAGACACTAACATAGAAAAATGTGAATGCAGAGCTGAGGAATTATTTCATTTATAAGCTATTCTCTCCATAGAAAGCCTAAATTTACTACGTGAACTATGGAATAAAAGAAAAATTTGGACACCTGCATCATAAAGGCCTACAATGACAGGTAATGTTCCTTGATGTGGTGATAATCCTATGGGTACATGTAGATGGAAGAGAAACAGAGATGTTTTTAATGACAGTAGGAAGATAAAAGCTGAGCTCCTTTTCTGTTCAACTTTTGAAAGACTGGCACCACTAGGCCCACAATTCAGGAAGAGTACTATGTTAACTCCTTACCCTTGCTTCAACGGAGAACTCAGGTAAAGAAAATTACATGGACACTTCCTTTGGAAAACATTTTGTCTTCCCCTTATACACCATATAGTTTATCACTGCCATAAACTAATAAAGTAATCACATTTTTAAGCCATCATGGTTGGCTTGAGTTATTTTCCGGGTACTTCAAGGGTCATAATTCTTGCCATTAGAGGGAAAAATAATTTTAGTAAAGAATAACTCAAATGATTCGGTGCTGATGGCACTCGAGATTTGCACATGTGATATATATTGAGATAGAGCATGTTTCAAAAATGCAAATGGATGCATAATAGCATTGCAGGCAGAACAAATCAATATCTGTTCCTCATTTTGTATGCTACTTATTAGGGAATAGAATCTAATAACATATAATGTCTTATGTAAAAAAGATATCATTAGGGATCTTTGAAAAACTTGGCCCTTTTCATTTACACCTGATAACTGTAAAACATCCTAACCTCATTTGAAAAAGGTCATTTAACTTCAAAGGAAATAGTGCTACTTTAAGAATGCCCATATGCACATTAGGGAGTGAACAGCTTTTACACAAGTTTTATGATATGATGAATTTAAACAACAATGCCAACCAAGTTACCAACAGTTGCTATTATTATTAATAACTACTCTGTCCACTGCCCTTTGTTTTCTTTTCTTTTTTTTTTAAAGATTTTATTTATTTATTTCACAGAGAGAGATCACAAGTAGGCAGAGAGGCAGGCAGAGAGAGAGAGAGGGAAGCAGGCTCCCTGCTGAGCAGGGAGCCCGACGCAGGGCTCGATCCCAGGACCCTGAGATCATGACCTGAGCCGAAGGCAGCAGCTTAACCCACTGAGCCACCCAGGCGCCCCCACTTTGTTTTCTTTAAAGTATTATTTGTGTACACTATCTTGATATTTCATTACTATAGCCTTGGGAAATAAACCAGAAAACCAAGACCTAGAGAGGTAATGTGACTTTCTCAATGTCACACAGCTAGTTAGTAATAAAGTTTGCAATTAAAATTCAAAGACTGAAATTACTAGTCTAATGTATTTATAGTGTAAAAATAAAAGGTCCATTATGTTTATACTATAATATATTAAATACTGAGGTACTAGAAAACTTTACATTTAATCTTCTGGAGAGATTTTTAGAGAAACAGGCTACCAACAATGGTACTGTACCTTCAATGTGTCTGTGAAATGAGATACAAGTAAGTGAAGACAAATAAAACTGCATATTAGGGAGTATTTAAATGACAATGGAATCCTAAATTCCATTTTATTATAATCAAATCCCCACAACTAGTTTGGTTTGAGGCTGTTAGCTTTGGTCAGATACGACACTGTTGTTTAATCTTCAATTTTCACCTGCAGAAAGCAAATATTGCAGTGGAATCCTGAGAGGCCCTTTGCAATTAACTTATGAGACACCTATATGAAGCAAGGCCCATTTTTCTCAGGAATTAGTGTGCAGCACACTTTCCCATTGACAGGGCCTAGCAGCTTTAGATAACCAAGCAGTATCTCTAGTATACTATGTGAAGCCTGAATGTAGACAGTAAAGATACAAAATGAAAAACTGACTAAACATTTGGCTTAAAGTAGCCTGAATAGTAATTAAGAACACAAAATATGGGGCAAAACTGGGTGAACTGCAAACATTCCAAAGTGGATTTGAACAAGCAGACAGCAGCGTCCTGAAATTTATTATCATAACTATCAGTTGTACAATAGCCTATACAAAATTATTTGGTGATTTAATTCTCATTCCCAATGGGTCAATGTTCACATCATTACAGTCCTTGTGAAAATGGTAAGCTTGTTTGGACTCTCAGTAGAGCTTATTCCTAGGAAGTGGTCCCTCTAGGTGAGTCCAAGGGCACATTTCAGGGACTATGACTTTAATTTTCCTAAATTTCTGAGTATAAGCATTCTGAGTCCATAAAGAACCCCAGGTTTATGATTTGGGGCTTAAAAATGAACAAGGAAAAAAAAAGTGTTCCAGGGACAATGACTTTAATTTTCTTAAATTTCTGAGTATAAGTATTCTGAGTCCATAAAGAACTCCAGGCTTATGATTTGGGGCTTAAAAATGAATAAGGGGGGAAAAAAGTGTTCACCAAACACAGAAGGGAAATTTCACATTACAAGTTACAACTGGAGAACCTGGATACTTTTGTTTTCTTTTTTTTTTAAGATTTTATTTATTTATTTGACAGAGAGAGATCACAAGTAGGCATAGAGGCAGGCAGAGAGAGAGAGAGGAGGAAGCAGGCTCCCTGCTGAGCAGAGAGCCCGATGCGGGACTCGATCCCAGGACCCTGAGATCATGACCTGAGCCAAAGGCAGAGGCTTAACGACTGAGCCACCCAGGTGCCACATACTTTTATTTTCTATATTAATTTTCTTCTCCATCCTACTTCCTTATTGTTAAGTCATAAATATCATATAGAAAACCCTGGATTTGGAATAATAGACCTTAGGTTTTAGCCCTTGTTTTCCACTATCCTGCTTAACTAATCTAAGGAATTCCTGGGTAAAGTGGAGTGGGACTTTGCTCTGTGTATGTGGTACAGCTGGTGTTCAGATCCAATATGTAATAAATCGAAAAAAATATTCGAATAAACTTTAATATACTAAACTCACTGACTGATAAGAAAGGCTTCTTTGCTTCCCAGGCACATTATCTGAATTGACTCAGTAGTGAGATCTTCAAACCTGGTCTTGATTATTACAATTTTCTACCCCAAGGTATGTATATATATGTGTGTGTATGTGTACCTGTGTATCTGTATTGTACCTCTAAAACAAGATATAAGGAACCCATAACTATAATTAAATGTATTTATTATCATCTATTTCTTTAGTATCTCTTTTTCAGCTAAGTACATCTAACAGGATTCTGGAATCTTCTAGAATAACCTAAGGCACTTGCCATTCAGTATTTGCTTTAGTCTCAAAGCTTAACACAAGGCCTGGTACATAGTAAATGCAGAGTAAACTTTTGCTGAGTAAATGAGCTACTCCTAAGCAGGGATCACCCTTTTTCTCTGTCCCCTCAGTTCCTGTGACTACTTTCCACTTAGATTTGTTGTCTGTACCAAGGTACTTTTATTGCTAATGCTTATATTTAGTGTTTGATGTACGTGGCCAACACATCTTAAGATAACACTCAGTAAGTCACATCTTTATGCAATTCCCTCTCCCCATTTATCACTTGCTTCTAATGAATAGAATTTAGAAAAGGCAAAGGGATTTTTCAGGTGTAATTAGGGCCCCTAAATCTGTTGTCCTTAGCTAAATCGAAAGGGAGATTATCTTATGCGGGTCAGATATTGTCAGGAGGGCCTTTTTGTCAAGAGGGTTAAAGTTACCTCTGAAGTTAGAGATTTGAAGCAGCAGAGACTCTCTCTCCTACCATGGCTGGCTTTGAAGTGATGAAGTCCCAGAACCTGTGGGGGGGTGCAAGGCGCCAGCTCTTGCTTTGTCATCAGCCAGCCTCCTGCTCCCTCATCAGAAGTACCAAACTGCTATGAACTCTAAAGGGGCAAAGAAGTTAATTCTTCCAACAACCCAAGGGAGTTGAAAATGGATCCTTCCCCAGCCTAGCCTCCAGATGAGAGCAAGCCCAGCCAACACCCAGACACCTTGACTGGACCCTTGTGAGACTCTGAGCAGAGAAATCTAAGTCATGCCCAGACTTCTGACTTACGGAAATAGAGGTAATTGGTATTGTTTTAAGCCACTCAGTTTGTGCTCATTTGCTACAGAGCCATAGGAAATCAATATACCTGCATTTGTGCAGATCTTATTTCTCATCCTAGAGGATAAGCACTTTGAGGGAAGAAGACACATCTTTTGCTTTGTTTCTCTCCCAGTGTCTAGTGCCCAGCCAAGGATACCACAGACATAATAGCTGGTTGAAATAAATAGTTTCTACTTGTGAGCACTAGGTATTATACTGTACCTCCTGCTGAAACTGTTTTCTACTGAGGAAGTAAAATGCAGTATACAGACTTCTGTTTTGTCACATATTTTTCAGCAGAGTGGCGAAAATTAGACACACATGAAAAACAGTGGGGGTTGTGTACCTACTTATCAATGCAAGAAGCTAAAAAATGACCACATTCCTTTTAAAGATGGCAATAATGTAGGATGAAAAAGAATAATTCAGAAATCCAATTACAATGAACTGACTAACAAACTGGTTATGGTGGCCACACATGGCTGGTATAAATCAGAATTATTTTCCTCTATCTTAATTTGCTTCTCAGTCAGGCTATGGCTTTGCTTTTAAAGGAACTGAGAAATAATCTGACCCTTAGATAGTTTTTAATAGACTTACTTTTATCTCAAAACTAAACACTCTGAGCCCATGCTAATTTGCCTATGTAAAATACAGTTCTTTTAATAGCTACGTTTCCATTCAAAACCTTAACACTCTCCTTGCCAATCAAAAATCAGTTTCTTAAACTCAGCAATATGTAAGAGAAGCCAGAAAATCATTTCTTCTTTCCTTTTTTTAAATTTTCTTTTGTTCTTATTCTCTTTTTCTCTCCAGCTAAAATATTGTTTAATCACTATTTTAAAGGGAAATGGTAAATGTGAGAAATAGCCTGGAGAATCCAATCATTCATTCCATTTTTATTATAAAAATTTAGCTCTATATTCTCATATTTCAGTTGTGAGAAATATCAGACTTCAAGTAGCTTAATATTATTGGACAAGATAAAGGGCCACGAAGTGTTATCAGTGACTTGTTCTCAATGCTGGGGTAGTAACTACCAGGAAAAGCCTCTTAAGTTCAGCAAGGCCTTCTTCCCCTTGTGAAAACAGAAACAGTACTGGGAGACCATCCCACCAGGGCCTTAAGTGGCTCAGGGTGCCAAATGACTAAGTTTGTCAGATCCTTTTCTGAGTAGGCTTTGTTTTCTGGGGAGCAGACACAAAGGAAGAAGGAAAATGTAAATTCCCTGGTTGTCTGAGGGAAGAACCGGTGTTGACCACCACCTAGATTGGAAAAGTTACACAAGAAAGCAAGGTCCACATTCCCAACTTGCTCAGAAGTTTCCTGTATCTATTGTATCAAAGCCTGAGTGTGTTGCTGTGTACTGCTCTGTGTTGTAAGAGTTCAGTTTCAGATGCATACTCAGGATTTTTTCCTATTTTAATTAGTCCTAAAATGAATTAAAACAATCTCTTCATTCCTAATAGGTATGCAAGAGCAGCAGCAAAAAACAAAAACGAAAACAAATAACCTACCTGTCTTGAATATATAGGACAGGTGAAGAAGGTGGCTCTGAAAAATTGCTGGCAGAAAGGAATATATTTCCACAAGCTTCTCTTGTATACGGTCTCCCCCCACCCCATGGCCTTCATTACTTTTAGAAAATGCTCAAGGATATATATTCTCTAGGGAATTAAATGAACTTGGATGATCAGTAATAAGCCAGGAATCTGGCCTGCTCCTCCAGTCCTTTCTTCTGAAATGTTTTCCCTAAACATCATGCAATTTAGCCATATCAGATGGGCCCTTCTCAGACATACTATAGACTGCATGCCTTTATATTTTACTTACTTTAATATATCCACCTTAGATTCACTTCCTTACCTTTCCTAACAGCCAAATTCCTAGTTATTTTCTAAAGCCCAAATAAATGTCATCTTTCTGTAGTATATTCCTAGACATAAAACATGAGATACAGTCAGAAGCTTCCTTGTTTCTGGTTCCATATCACTTCATATGTACCTCTATTACTGTTCTTATTATATTATATTGTAAGGGGTTTTGCTTGTTTCTTTTTGTGTCAATTATACCCCAACTTCTACACTGTGAACCCCTCAAGGACAAAAATCCTGTCCTATCAATCTTTACACATACCAATCTTCCTCTAGCCCATCACAGTGTATATCACAGTACATGACACATAGTGTGTGCTCAATTTATGTTGGCTGGATTGGATTAGAAAATTGATATTAGAGGTCCAGAAAAGAAAAATGACCAAAATAGCTCTTTCCTGCCAAACAGGGACTTGTTTGTCTCAAATGGAATCCCCAGATCTAAAGACCCAGAAAAAATTCTTTTTGACTGGGATATTACTTCAGTATAAGGGCTTTAGGGCAATAATTTCACAGGAGACCTCTATGATCTTTTTTAGCTACCAAATGAATCAAACTTTCATGAAAAGAGGCTCTCTCTGTTCACACCCCAAATTCTTTCAATCCAGGTGAGAAGCAATTCACATTTCATCCAAATCAATTAATAATTTTATGTAATTCATAATGTAATGGATTTAACGAAGGAAACAGGAGAAGTACAAGACATTGTTCCTATACTCAAGACCCTTGATAATTGTGGAGATAATTTTAATGCACAAAAAAAAGAATATGACTATACAAACATGCAAAACTCTGCATTCTGTCTATATAAATGTTGTAGGAATTTTTTTAAAAATGGGAAAGTCAACTTAGAGTCATGCAGCTTGGATTATTTCATGGGTCTTAAAGGTTGGAAAGAATTTAACCATGCAAAAAGAGTTGAAATAAAGGCCGCCTAAGACTTAAAAACATCTCAAAGAATTCTAGAGCATGCGAGGAAACACAGATGATTCAGCCTTAACTCCTCATTTATATAAGAAGAAGTAAACCTAGATAGAGCAACTGACTTACCCAAGGTTCCACGGTGAATGCAGGCAGAGAGGGGAGAGAAATCCTTCCTTGTTTCTATGCACTGGAGTCATCTCCTACAACACCTCATTTAAATTACACAGAGACTGTTTATTTTCTGTTTGTGTGGGAGATGAACTCAGATGCTTACTTGCTTGCTAGGAAAAACACCCTGCTAAAACATTGTCTAGACCAATTTTTAAAAGAGAAACTGGAAATGTTGACAGTATAGCCATAAAAACTTGAGTAAATCTACTGCATTTAAACAACAACATAAAATGGCTTCTGGGGAGGGGGAGGCGTGAAACTAGAATGACATCTCTATTATAGACTTTGTGTTACCGAGAAGTGAGTTACATCATCATATGCACAGGGCACTGGATTTCCCCAGAAATATAAATAAGCTTATTTTATGAATGAGTTATACTCTTTTCTTCTCCTTCTTCTTCTTTTTCAAAATTAGTCAATGACTAAGAAAAAAGGGCAATGTCCTGCAGAGACTACATTGAGACTGGCTATCTGAGAGAAAGTTTCCTTTTCTACATGCTAATCTCCGACATGGAGAAACAATTTTAATTTATGTCTGGCAGCATCTGAGCTGCAAGAAAGTGAGGCTACCGACATCTGACTTGATAAACCACATAGCTGTAAGCAAGCTTATAAATTAAATTATTTAAGTATCCCCATTTAATTTTCAACATCTCTAAGGACAGGATGACAGACTGAAATGTGTCAAATGCAAAGAAACCAGCCTAAACTCATCTCAAACATGACACTTAAAGTAATTCAATAATATTCCACATTTTACAAATAGACATGAAAACATATTTTACCCCATCAATATAATTTGTGGTGCTCAAGTAGAATAATGCCATGATATCCCACAAGAAGCGTAATTTAGCATGGACATAAATTTTACTTAAAGATTCAATTATTGTCTTAAAGATAAGACTATGTGGAAAAAAACTCAGTATGTTGGGTATCATCCCCTCAATCTAATACATTAGAGGGAATAAGACAAGTCAGCAGAAGATTTCTTTTCTCCTGTTTGGGGGCAACACAGTTATCACCATCATTGCATTTATATATTAATTCATTCAACACATATTTGAAAGTACCTACTACATGCTAGGGACAGAGCTAGGTGCTGGAATCTGGCAGTAAATAAAGTCTACCCAGCCTCCATCATCATGGAGCTTATTATCCCACTCTTACTGGATAAAATGCACTGATTGTCCTTCTAAACTTTGGAAGTCATTAATTCAGGATCAATTTAAGTCCTTTTCCTTCTAGTAGCTCATGAAAGACAGATATACAATATCAACCCTAATAACATATTTACATCTGGCTACCAAAGGGATACTACACACATGCAGGAAAACATGGACTCCAAAAACTCTGTTTCCAAAAGTGATTTGCTCACTGCTGCTGGAGTGAGGAAGTAACTTGTTCCTCAGTCAGTCACAGACCAAAACACACCAAGTTCCTGCTGTGGGCAAGGAAATACACTAAGCTTTAGGAGGGAATTAATGAGCATGATATTAAATTGTCTAAACTAGAAGTAAATCTCATAACAGTGATACAAAAAAAGGAGGGAAGTGAAAGACATTATGAAGTACTGTGGGACATAATGACAGATTATATATGGAAGGCAAAGTACAAGATGGGGCAAAGAAAACCCAAGGCTTTAAGCCTGGGTAGCTGGAAGAATGATAGTATCACTGACAGAAACTGAGAAGGTGGACAAGGGATCCAACCTTGAAAAGACGATGTGCTCACCTTGAGAAATATGATGAATTTCAGACATCAGCAGAATATCCAAGGATATGCATGTGGCAAGAAGTTGGAGGTATGGGACTATAGTGAAAGAAATAGGTTTTAAAATTCATATATGTAAGAAATACCAGTTAAAGTCATAAATGTAGATGAAATCCCCAAGGAAGAAAAGGTAGAGGGAAGAAAACAAGTAATGCATCTTGAATATATACACAGTTTGAATACAGAAAACAGAAAATAATCCAGGAGGAAACCTCCAGTTTCTTTTCTCAAGGAAGATTCACAGGAAATGAATAACATCGATACCAAAGAGAAGACAAGCTCCTCTCAGAGTGGCAATATAGATAGGCACAGGATGAGGGGATACCAGAAAATCAGGTTTCTCTGATTTACCTTATCTATCCACTGATTGATCAATCGATTTTGGCTACTGGAAACATTTGGAGGGGGCACAGATCAGAGAGAGAGAGAGAGAGAATCTCAGGCAGGCTTTACAGTCAGCATTGAGCCCGATGCAAGGCACGGTCTCACAACTCTGAGATCATGCCCTGAGCCAAAATCAAGAGTTGGAGGCTTAACCCACTGAGTCACCCAGACATCCTGGCTACTTCAACATTTCAAGATTATATTTTAGAATATATACTAACATCATTCTTGAGAGGGGTCACATTAGGATCCTTTAGTTGAAGTATTCCACAGTAAGAACACTCTCCGTGCAGGTGTCTGCAATTCTGTTGCCAAATTTAAGGTCCAGTCTAAGATTCAGACGTCTTAACTTGGGAATTCCTAAATTAGGGCACCCAAACAATAAACATAAGTCAGATTAAAAAGAAAACAGGATTCTTCTCTTAACGGATTTCAGAACAAATAGAGATATACGAAAATAGTAGCCCAGATCTTATTTGAATACTGGCCATGACACTTAGTGACCTTAGCCAAATTACTTAACCTCTCTTGGCCTCAGTCTTCTAAGCTTTACAAATGGAGATGATAATAGTACAGGCTTCATAAAATTATTGTGGGGATTAAGTGAGATAACAGGTTTAAAATAGAACAGTCCTTGGCATAAAGCAATTATTCATAACTTGCCAGATCTCTCTCACATATACATGTTCATGTCAATTAACAACACATAGAAAAGTCCATATAATTTTTTTAAAAATAAGCTAAAATCCAAATTATCTACTATTATTTGAAATATAAGTATGTCAGTCACGTGGGATTATCTATGTCCTAGACAGAAAAGTGAAAGAACAAGGTGAGAAGTCATTTATAAAGAACATCAACATTTATAAAATAAAAAAACACAAACTCAAGAATGAGAAGAGAAAGCATAAAATGAAGAAAGCCTATTCACCTTCTTTTGCCAAATGTCAGGAATGAGGAAAAAGAGAGAGAGAGAAGATGCTCATGTGGTTTGGCAAACTGGAAATTTTAAATGGGAAATTATTTGAGGAATGGTCTATATGCAATCCCCATTCCAATTCCAATCTTATCCAAAAGTATTATCATTAAAGAAATGATCTTAAAACACTGGAAATAACTATCAATGTTATGCGGATATCAAATTTTTCTAGGCCAGTTTTATTTCCTTCCAGGATAAAATGACAAGATGAAGGCAAAATGGTAAAATATTTTGATTTCAATAAGAAATCTGACTTAAATTCTATGACATTCTTAAAAGCAATGAGGGAAAAAAAGGGGGTTTATACTAGAGTTCAATAGTCTAACTGGAGGGACTGACAAGCCCGGAACAGTGCTGAGGAGGGCCAATGGCAAAACTAAGAAACAAATAATGGAAAAAGGGAACAGGAAAAGATACAGAGAGAAAAAACAAGCAGAAAGAATAAGAAAGGAGGGAAAAATCAGTGCTGTGACAGATTTGCCCAGTTAATATTTATAAAGCACTTAAGAACAGTGCCTGACACATAAATTGCTATATATATTTGCTAAAATAAAGAATACTACACTCAGGCCTGACGACATGACTCCCTAAACCCTTTGTGTAGACATTCACATTCTTGAAAGCAAAAGCCTAGAGCAAATGATTTCTCAAGGTCCCCTGAAGCTCAGTTATTTCATAGCTCTGTTTCTCATCATTTTTAAGAGATTTCATGAGAGAAAGGAAAGCTGATGATACTGTTGACACATCACAGTTCTATTTCCTACGTCATCCTTTTCCATTTTACCTAAAGGCATAACAAACCTGCTTTTTAATAGACAGCATTCATTTGGTAAATTTTTTAGAATTTGTGGGCATTATTGTCAGCAAGACTTCCTTTGATAATAAACACATTAACAACCAGTATTCTTTAAACAGCCTATTCATTTATAAGGTAACCCTGTCAGTAAGCTCTACTGTAAATCATTTGGTACCCCGAACTCTCTGTTCCCATCAGTAATGAAGTAGGCATTTTTATTCAAATGTAGCAGGATGTTCAGCTCCCAAGATAATGATTAAGCGAAGATCTCCTTTTTTATTCTGCAGACAAAGCAGATACCATACTTACAGTTTAGGCTCTCAGGGACAAAAATCTTAATGGAGGCCAAGATTTCCTCAGACTTTATGGAAATAACCTTTAAAAAAGTTTGCATTCTGTGGTCCCTCTCTGTGGCAATTCTGATTTCTTTTTTCTGGGGTCAGAATGTTCTTGACAGGTCTCCCACTCCCTTGCGACTCTTTAATAGCACTGTGATTTCCTCACTTCTCTTCCTAATGAATATTTCATCTGTCTGAAGGAATAATCATCGTGTGTTTACCAAATGACAAAATGACTTACGAAAATGTACTTAACTGGAAATCAGCCTTTCTTAGAATTACCAATCTTCTTTGAGCTCCTTCCTCTGCCTCCTCACACTATTGTGAACAGCAAAATGAATAGTAATGTTGTGTGTTTTCTTGTGATTAAAGCCCAAATTAGTACTCAGAGATGGTACTCACATCATACAGTATGTAGATGTAAGCTTGGATCAAGGCATGCCCACAAGTGCATCTTTCATTTTGTGTTCATACACTATACGAACTATTCAAGCACCAATCAAGGTGCTTTTGAACAAAGAAGGGTGTAAAATTAAATAAAACTAAAAAGGGCATTGAAAACTCACAGTGTTAATTTATCATTAGAGGTTTGCAGCATACACTATGAATTATACCCTCCCCATTTAACCAGGTGAGAGTGTTGCAAATAAGAGAACAAAATCAGTCATCTGTCACCCACAGTGATAGCCAGCCATGTCAGTTAAAGTGTATCTTTCAAAATTGAGGTTCCCATGCAGTAGTATACATACGTCTGGGATAAAATAGGTAGCTGATGTGTTCTTGGAAAACAGCCATTTAAAATCATGTAAGTTGAACAGTTTCATCTGACATTTGTCAGACATCTAGCAAATACAGGACAAAACGTGAAGGTCAGCAGTTCAATGACTACCCTATAGAAAGAACCCTGGCTACTTCAGATACTGTGCCACACATGGCATGTGAGTACATTACCGCTTTGTACTTATTTCAGAATTTTTGTCATTGTTTTTTTTTCCACTTTTCTTCAGCTTTTTAAAAAAGAATATATAGTGATTTTCAATATACTTTGGAAGTGTGTCAGGCTGAAGACATAGTGATTTCAAATTTATTAAGGTGAAATGGAGGGCTGGACTTTGCCTCAACCAAAAGACACTTGCTGCATTCAGCCATCAGGATAGCAATATCATGGGGCTGAAATAACACCCCTAAAGAAGTTCTGCTCAGAGATTTTCCAGAAACCACAAAAGCCATTTCTATTAACTCTGAACCCATTTCCTAAACATCTAATGTGGGACTTCTTGTTGGCAAATACATATGCATTTCAGATTATGGCTTATCTATAAACACTTAGCAAAAGCCTACGGCTTTGTTTTCAGTTTTATGGTTGTTTTTCTGTATTTCCCCCCGCCTAAGGTTGAGGACTAAGTACCAACCGAGCAATGTTTCCATTTTCCTTAAAAGATCAGAGCTAAATGCTTCAAGAAAATGAATGCAATCTACAAGTTAAGTTTCATTATGTGTCTTGCAGATGGAAGTGTTATGAATGGTTGTCCTACCCACAAAATACAAGTATGTAATCAGTCACTAAGATGAGTAGACTCCAAAAGAGAATGATGGCACAGTTAAATGTATCTTTTCAAGGAAGTTTATGGCAGTAAGTGGATAAAATTGAACACCTTAGCACATTTCTGCCCACACATTAAGGATGATTCTACACTTTCATGGAAGTATGAGCTAACAACTTAATTGATAATCCATATCTATCCATTGATCTATCAATCTATCGATTATTGATCTGTCAATCTCTGAATTTATCAATCTATCATCTAATCTGTAAGGATATACCATATGCCAGAAACGTTCAAACTGCCCCCTTGCAACAAAATCAAGTCATTCTGTATCATTCTTCTTGCTTAGGTATCCACTTCTACTGCTTCACTAAAGTCTATTAGGCCTTGTTTTATTCCTCATCTCACCATTGCATGTAGGTACTTTATCCTGTTGAAAGATCTTTTCATTGCCTACTCTCAAACCTAGAGAGATGGCTTGTACCTTTGGTGTAAAATCTGACCATTAGTGAAATAGGCCATACACAAAAAAAGAAAAGAAAAAATAAAAAACTGGCAACCTACATGATACTCTCTTACTCTCCCCTACTGAACAGCATGGATATTCTGCCGTACTTTGATTTTTCTTTTTGGTGAATCAGTAGAGAAAGCTAGGTCACTGGAATGTTCAAGGGGAATTTTAAAATGAACATGTTTTGGATTCACTGATCTATACTATAAAAAGGATGATTGTCAGCTATGAGAAAATTTAACACTCAGATATCCTTAAAGGATTAACTACACAAACACTAAAAGTTCACTCTAACTACATTTGGACCTATGTCTTGACTATTCTGGTTTTGCATAATGAGAAGATGATGACCAAACTGAAATAAGGAGATAGACTTTTCTTAAATTCAGAATAACAAAAACTGAAGCCTAAATTATTTTTCTGAGATTCTATCATTTAAATGTTTCATATGCTCCTCAAACTCAACAGGTATAAAATGGAACTCATTATCCTCATCTATGCCCCCCTTTTCCCCCCATGAAGGCCAAAATCTGTACTTTCACTCCCTGAAGGCGAATGGCACCAAAGCAGATGAATAGAAGTTGGGTAGGAGTAGGGGTGATGTGGGGTGGGAACAACCATTACAAAAGAACAGTGTCAAGATATCCAGAAAAGGGCCAAGGATCTGATTACAAATCATGTTTAAAAATTTTT
Organism: Mustela nigripes; assembly: GCF_022355385.1. NCBI lineage: Eukaryota > Metazoa > Chordata > Mammalia > Carnivora > Mustelidae > Mustela > Mustela nigripes. The sequence goes on along the minus strand of NC_081575.1, from coordinate 25,227,575 downwards.
AGCTGACCCTAAGGCCACAAAAAATTTTTTTCAACTCAGTTTCAACTTGAACTCAGTAATACTGAGTGATATTACCATCTACCCAGTCTCCCAAGCCAGAAACCTTTCTCTCACTTCTTATATCTAATGAGTGACCTATGCCAATTAGCATATGCCAAATCTAATGGTGCTCAAAGTGTCATTCCTGGACCTGTGGCATCAGCATTCCCTGGAAACTTGTTAGATATTCAAATTCTTGGGGCACTTGGATGGGTCAGTAGGCTAAAGCCTCTGCCTTCAGCTCAGGTCATGATCCCAGGGTCCTGGGATCGAGGTCAGCATTGGACTCTCTGCTCAGCAGGGAGCCTCCCTCCCCTGCTCTCTCTCTCTGCCTGCCTCTCTGCCTTCTTGTGATCTCTGTCAAATAAATAAATAAAATCTTTTTTTTTTTAAAAAGAATCATATTCTTATGAGACATATTATATACCTTTTAGATCTACAAACTGAAGTATAGGACATGAATCTGAAGATACTTGAAGCTACTCGATATTAGCGGAACGTGTCTTTACTAGTTTCAAAAACAAAATACGGTAATTATTGATGCAGAAAGTTAGTTACCAGAGTAAAGGATATGGGTGGGAGAGAGATGAGCCCAAGACAGTTTAACTTTATCTACTTAAAGAAATGAGGATGAAATGCTATCATCTTAAAAATATCTGAGTCTTAAAAGAATTTCTCCTGAAACATGCAAGAAACTTCAGATGGCACATTTTACACTGTATATAAAGTATGTTCTTGATTGTGACCAGTAGCTTCTTATCAGGCTCCCTCTAAAAATCCTCAAATTTTCATTGAAATGAAAACTATCACAGAAGTTAAGTGGAACAGGATTTTAAAAACCCTTTAAGAATGTAGCAACCAGGGGCGCCTGGGTGGCTCAGTGGGTTAAAGCCTCTGCCTTCGGCTCCGGTCATGGTCCCAGGGTCCTGGGATTGAGCCCCACATTGGGCTCTCTGCTCATCAGGGAGCCTGCTTCCTCCTCTCTCTCTCTCTGCCTACCTGTGATCTCTATCTGTCAAATAAATAAATAAAATCTTTAAAAAAAAAAAAGAATGTAGCAACCAGGAGCACCTGGGTTAAGTGGGTTAAGCCTCTGCCTTTGGCTCAGATCATCATCTCAGGATCCTGGGATCAAACCCCACATCAGGCTCCCTGCTCAGCGGGGAACCTGCTTCTTCCTCTCCCTCTGCCCTCCCCCTGCTTGTTCTTCCTCTCTCTCTCAAATTAATAAGTAAATAAACAAAATTAAAATAAAGAAATACAAATTCTTGGGGCACCTGGCAGGCTCAGTCAGTTAAGGATCCAACTCTTGATTTAGCCTCAGGTCTTCAAGCTCTGAGCTCAAGAGGAGTCTGCCTGGGATTCTCTCTCCCTCTCTCTCTGCTCCTCCTTCTGCTCATGCTCTATCTCTCAATAAATAAACAAAATCTTGAAAAATAAAAAGAGATGCAAATTCCTGGGCCCCACCCTAGATGCACTGAAACATAAACTAGGGGAAAGGGTCTAGCAATTTGCAACTTAGCAGGCCCTCCAAGTGATTCTGATGTACATTCAAGTTTGAGAATCACTGTTCAAATCCATCTCTTTATCATCATTCCCACTGTCAACTGCCACCTGGCCCTCATCATCTCATCTGGCCTATGGCAACAGTCTCTTAATTGGTTCCCTGGCCTTCAATATTGCATCCTCCAAGCCATCCTTTATACTATCACCAAAGTGAACCCTCCATATCACAAATGTGAATATTAGTATCCTTCCCTAGCTCCTCTATGCCTATAGAAATGGTTTTTAAACTGTGTTCTGAAGTTAATTTGTTTCCAGGGTTGCTCTCAGGCAATACAGAGGCTCAGTGGGTAGTAGACCAAACTTCAAATTTCACAAGTAGCTTTACAAAACCATTGGCCAACAAGAGAAAGGAGATGCTCCTTAGGACATAGAAGTCCATCTTTATCTATCTCCAGGCTACCTCTCCAGCCTCATCTTCTCTCATGCTTACCTTCCACATCACCTTTACCTATATAGAAAGAATGCAGCTTCTCTAAGGACTATTGAATGTTTCTGTTTCACTGCTTCTTTTGCTTAGAACATCTGCCCATCCTTGCTATTTGTTCACCAGATAATACCAAATTTCTGTTCCCTATCTCCTATCAATCCACACTTTTAGGATGGCTCCAGTATTACTAGCACCACCTTCTGCATGAAGACTTTTCAGATGTCTGCTTCTCATCCCTCTGCTAGATCCAATTGATTGACTTTTCTCTGTGCTCTCACAGTGGCAATAACAGCAGTGAGAGTAATAGCTGATCTATGTTATATGCAATCATTGTGTAAAGTGCCATCTTAAACCTCACAAGTTTATGAAGTATGAGGTATAATTATTATCCTCCTTTTATTTTAAGTATAACTAGTATACAATGGTATATTAGTTTCAGGTATACAATGTAATGATACAACAATTCTATACATAATGTAGTGCTCATCATGATAAGTGTTATAATCCCCATTTTAAAGATGAGGAGACTAAGGTTTGTAAAGATTATATTTAATCTACTTGCCCAAGTTGTATAGCAAATATGTGGCAGAATTGGATCACCTTATCTACTTAAACCCCAAAGCATATGCACCTAACCTCTATATATATAGCACAGGGCCCAGGCTCACAACACACGAGTTAGGTAAGCAAGGAATAAGACAAAAGGGGGTGGCAGACAGTGTGGAATGGAACAGGGTACACTCAAGGTATAATCTTAAAAAAAGGAAGCAGAGGGGAGGAAGAGAGGAAAAGAAGAGCTCTGGGTTGCAAATAAAACATATTTAAAGACTGATCCTGAATAGTAGGCCACTAGCTTGAGACTCCTGTTTCATACTGTATTCAATTCCCAATTTTATGCTTGTCATAAAACCCACATCAAGATAATTTATTAGGATAGTAGTGCCCATATCTTTCTTGCTGCTGTAGGTGTCCCATGAAAGAAAGGTAACTTTCTACTTTTCACCTATCCACAAACCTTGCATCGTAGACATCAAGGCAGAGGGATGAGGGACAAGGGGATGAAATAAAGGGACCTAAATGGTCCATAGAAGGAGAGAGAAAGAAGGCTATATTCTTCTTGACACAATCAGCAGGATTTTAGGGATCTCATAAATGGTTGTACTTCTAAAGTTGGGGCCGATAATGCATATCCAGAAAAAACAAAAACGGTCATAGACAAACATCTCTGTGCTCCAAGATCAAAATAAACCATGCCTTTCAGCAATCATGACTGCTACTAGAGACTCTGCTGCAGATTTTCTGTTCTGGTTAAAACCCAGTGTACTACTTCTCTGTTGCCACTATAATGAACTACCACAGACTCTGTGGCATAAAATAATCCAGATTTATCTTATGGTTCTGGAAGTTAGAAATCTGAAATGAGTCTTGATGGACTACAGTACAGGTGTTGGCAGGGCTGTGTTCCTTTCTAGAGGTTGTGGGGATAATCCTTTTCATTACCCTTTCCAGCTTCGAGAGGCCACCCCCATTTCTTGGCTCATGGCCACTGTCTTAAAAGCCAGCAATGCCGGCTGAGCTCTTCTCAAGCTGCACTCTCTCTGGTTCTCACATCTGCCTCCCTCTTACACTTTTGAGGCCCCTTATGATTAAAATGAGTCCACCCAGTGAACCAGGATAATCTAAAATAGGGTCAACTGAATAGCAACCTTAATTCTATCTGCAATCTTAATTCCTCTTTGTCATGTGATGCAACAGATTCACAGATTCCAGGGATTAGGACATGGACATCTTTGGGAGGCCATTCTGCCTACCATGACCAGTGTTTCCTAAAGACTTTTGAGTGGGAAGCTATTTGAGATTATATATCTCATTACCCTACTGAGTAGGTTCTGATATGTGAATATTTGTAATTAAAATATATAATATGAATAGTATGAGTAAGTAAATTCATATGCATTCCCCACCTATAACAATTATTTTATTTCTCTGTATATAAGTCAGGCCTCACCTCTCTACCATGAGCCTGTGGTTGGGGACCATGGCCCTTACCATGCCTGGCACACTATAGGAATTTTTGTTTGTCACAGTAATAAATAAGTGAAAAATGTTTCTTCTGGGAAAAAAAATTGTAGAATTATATTTGTTACTTAGTTCAAAGCTGTGCATATCTTGAAAGTTGAATCTAGTGCCAAAAAGGGAGGGGGAAGCTGAACATACACTATTTTAAAAATCTATTTGAAATAGATGTCAGAGGCATTTTTAAAATTATTTCTAATATGGATCATTCATCAGTAGAATAAGCAAAAAATAAAAGGGAACTGCTCCCCTAAACCATATGAATTCTTATATTTCATTTCAAATCAATAAAGGGAAAGTCACTTCTAAAATATTATGATTCATGAACTTCATTTTCCACTCCTTTTGGTTTGATCACAATAGCCATCTCTGTATGGTACTAGAATTGTTGATATTTTATTGCATTAAAACATCTCATTATTATGTATTAAATGCTATTATTTATGGCCACTACTCTATCTGATGTGAGACAGAAAAATTACTGAAGGCTTGCCATCTCAGGACTAGGCATTTTATAGGGATGAAGGACTGACTAGGAAGAATCAATGGTCCTTCAGCTGCCCCTCAGATCATTAACTCCAAGTGGTTATTTGCTCCCAGGCACTGTCCTATGCCTAGGTTGTTATTGCTGTGATATGTAGATGAAGAAGAATATATTTTAAATCCTTTAATATGAACTCAGTGCTCATGAAGGATGCCAGACTGAAAGCACTGGAGTCTGAACCCATCCGGTTATGCACTTGGCTAGTCCAAGTTACAGAGAGATGCTTGACCTTGAATGACCACCTTGCAAGAGGGAGAAAACATAGAGTTTTGCTGAATTTCAAGAGACTTAATGAGGAGCAGCACATCAGCATTCCAAAGTTAAGCATTTTTATCAAGGAGGAAAAAATAAGACTACTAACTAAACTTCTACTTGACTCTATTTATTATAATGCCAATACTGGTATGTATGTGGTGGGGGGCAGTGGTGTTAGGAAACACAATTACTTTTTTTTAAGATTTTATTTATTTATTTGACAGACAGAGATCACAAATAGGCAGAGAGGCAGGCAGAGAGAGTGGGGAGAAGCAGGCTCCCTGCTGAGCAGAGAGCCCAATGTGGGGCTCGATCCCATGACCCTGGGGTCATGACCCGAGCTAAAGGCAGAGGCTTAACCTACTGAGCCACCCAGGTGCCCCAGGAAACACAATTACTTTAACATAAAACATAAATAAATGTCTATCACCAATGCACTAAAACACTTAAATAAGCAGAAATCTTTTTAACAACTGATATATGTATTCCAGTTTTATGGCCTTGATTCCATTTTGCACACTTGAGGAGTCCTTAACTTCCCAAAAATCATAGACTGAGGAGTAAGAAAGTTAGAGCTATCCAAAGTTTTTATTATAGATATGAGAAAACCAAGGCTCAGAGTGGAAAAGTGACCCGAGGAGGACCATATCAGCAGTATAAGACTGGGAGCAGAGCCCAGATTTTCTGATTAACAGGCAAAAGCTTTTCTAATATACCATGTTGTCTCTCTAAGGGAGGAAAACTAGCTGCTCTCTGAACCTTTTAAATATTTAGTGCCAATTATTTTCATAAATGTGCATTCTTTTGGCCTTTTAGGCATTTTTCCTCCATTCTGATCTATTCATTCACATAAGATTAAGAAGACTATCATTTTTCACATACTTAAGCCTTCTTAAGTATGAAAAAATACCTTTCAGTTAATATTACACACTGGCAGACTCACAATTCCCAAATTAAGAGCCTTATTTTCACAAATGATACAAAAGACAAAAATCTTGACTTCCTTCCTTAGTGAATTTCTTTTTTATTCTGTCATTTATTTTCTGATACTTTTTTTCCTATAGCGATCAAAACTTTCCAGCAATTCCCTAAAGGCAGTACCTCAAGAAGAATAGCAAATGGAACTACATGCATTGTTAAAACTGACAAATCCATTTGAAATTCCCATTACAGACTAATCTCAATTAACTGGAACCCAATTAAAAAAAAAAACTTAACATATTTGTACTATATTTTCAATTGACAATGCAAATTCCAAGATTTTAAGTGTTTCATTATTTATGTAATCTCATTGTTTTACATACTTTAAAGTATCAAGTGATTCCAAAGACTTATCAAAAATTCAGATCATCCTTTTGACTTCTTTACAAGTTGGGATGAGAATCATATTTGAATAATGTGTAGTACTACCAAATATAGGTACCAAAGGAAAAAACTAATATTCTCTATTTCTTACTACATACCGAATATTGACCAATTTTTAAAAATAATCTTTTCTTTTTTTAAAAAAAGATTTTATTTGTGTATTTGACAGAGATCACAAGTAGGCAGAGAGGCAGGCAGACAGAGAGAGGGGGAAGCAGGCTCCCCATCGAGCAGAGAGCCCAATGCGGGGCTCCATCCCAGGACCCAGGGATGACTGGAGCTGGAGGCAGAGGCTTTAATCCACTGAGCCACCAAGGCGCCCTGACCAATTTTTTTTTTTTTTTCGACCAGTAATTTTAGTAAGAATGAAAGTCAATGAGGGAAGTCTTTCAGGTAAGTTTAGATTTTGATTAACCTAAAGTCTCCCCACCTTGCTACATTTTCTTGCATATTCCTTCTACTAGAGTACTGAATAGAGAAGCAATTGCTTTCTCAATATTCCAGATGAATTCTATCTACTTTGGTACATTTACAAAAATAAAAGGCACAATAATTTTTGCCCAGTAGTTGCACAATAAATATTAATTGTGCATATAGACTGGTAGAGGGATGGATGAAAAGAAGGGCGTAAGGGTGACTAAATGAATGCAATACCATGTCAATACAGATATTTTACTTGAGAATTTCCTAAAAAATTAAAACATTCATTTCAGGAGACAAATATTTATTTTGTCTGTAAAATTCTCTGAATGAATTTTTTTTCCATTAATATGGAGAAATGCCATGCTTATTTGCAGTCAACAAGAACTACTAAATAGTTTCCAGACATCCTCATTTGCCACTACTGGTCCTTGTACTCTGCAGATACACCCATTAGTGAAGGAGTCTCTTGGTTTTAGCAGCTGTATATAGAAAAGGTCACAGTTTCATTCAAATATGTAGGATAGTTTGCATATTAGATTTTGCAAAAACTCTCTTAACAGTTATGGAGCACAGACACAAACTTATCTACACCATGGCCATTTTAAGGGTTTAAAATAATGCATTTCATCTATATGACACTCAATGAATACAACATTCCATTCCTTTCACAGTATGCAACAAAATGTTCAATTCCCCCAAGTAAATTTCAGTGTAGAATGCACATACCTTGATAGATCCAGAAGTTATGGGAATCAAAAAGGAGACAGCTGAATAAAGGTCACCCTTGTAATTCCTGTAAACAAATTAGGCCAAATTATCCTTCAAACATATGTACAAGCAGTTCCAAAGCAGTCCTTCTATGAGGGAAAGGAAGAGACACAGGAGAGGCTGGGGTGGGAGGAGGCATGGGGGTTGTGAATGAAAGACTTCATTTTGCAATTCACAAAGAATAATGGGGTCAGTCTCCTAAAAGGTCTGCTTGAAACTTCAATCATATTATGTTGCTAATGAAGAATTTTTTAATTAACAATGTGTATACCTAAAGGTCTATGGAATTCTCACCCACAAAGACTGTCCCAGCTTAACAGTATTCAATTATTGTTCAATATACCACTCATTTTGAGATGAAATGCCCACAATTTCAAGGAATTTTCACCAATATAAATATTTTATAGTAATTTAAATTTCTTATACTAAAATAGTCCTTTATAGTTTACCAGAAACATTCACATACACATTTCATTTAATCCTCCAAACAACCCTGAAGAAACAGACTGAGAGGTAAAATGGCTTGCACAGGGTCACATTTGTGGTTAGTGGCAGAGCAAGGATTAGAATCCAAGTCCCCTCACTTTCAGCTCAGTCATTTTTCTAATGTCTCACGTGACTTTCTTCATGACAGTTATAAAATTAACTATATGTCTTGATGGGCTACACTTGGTGCTGGGCAATAGGGCAGGAAATATGTCCTATAATAATCCCTACCATTTCACCCAACTTGAGAGATACATGTCTCTCTCTCTACATACATATACACACATGTGTTTGTGTGTATACATATTTTATTGACACAGAAGTGTTAACAATATATTGATAAATTTTTAAAAAGCACATTATAAAGTAATTACATGAGTCTGGCTTTAAAAAAGACATATATGTGGGCGCCTGGGTGGCTCAGTCGTTGGGCGTCTGCTTTCAGCTCAGGTCACAATCCCAGGGTCCTAGAATAGAATCCCACATTGGGCTCCCTACTCAGCAGGAAGCCTGCTTCTCCCTCTCCCACTCCCCTTGCTTGTGTTCTTTCTCTCTCTCTCTCTCTCTATCTCTGTTAAATAAATAAATAAAATCTTTTAAAAAACAGACATATATGTATGTAATATATATATGATTTTTGTCTTTCTGTGTGTCCGTATTTTCTAATTTTTCTATAACAAACATATATGACTCATACATAAAAAACTATGCTTTAAATTCTCCAAAAACCCATTTTAGGTGGGTGGGGAGATGGGAGACATAGGGAGTGGGGATGAAGGAGGGCACTTGTCATGATGAGCACTAGGTGTTGTATGGAAGTGTTAAATCACTATACTGTATACCAGAAACTAGTATTACATTGCACATTAACTAATTGAAATATAAATTTTAGAAAATGAAACAAATTTAAAAAGGTTTCAAAAATCCATTTTAGAAAAGGCAGTATGGTGAATTAACACAAAAGAAAAAGGAAAACAAAAACTTTTAACTTTAGTATTCCAATATTTTATGATTGATATCAATTAACCTTATGGCCCCAATTTATCAATCAAGTATTCCCCAAACCTATTCTTTTTATATTGAGGCAAAATCTCAGTAATAAGGGCAAACAATTTAAAAATTTCTGCACAGTAAATCATGACAGAATATCTAAATGCAATTTTTAAAAAAATGTAGGTCAATAGCATTATTGTCACCTTTGACAAAGATCATCTATGTGAACTTGTAATGATAATAATAGAGTATTATATTAATACTAATGATCGCCATATCCAATATACTATATATATTATATAGTATAATATAATATATATATTATTATATATACTATCATTCCTAATAGACTGAAGTAGTGCTCTTGATTAGTTGCAATCTAACTGCCTGATGTACATTTTTCATCACTGTTAATGTTGCTCAAAAAAGACATAGTTCTGCTCAAGTGTTCATGTGGTTCCATAACAGCGTTAAGTTAGAATCTTTCAAGGGAAGACATTTCAGAAAGTACTTAGATCTAGACTACAAAAAAGTATTTCTGGCTCTTTTGCCACATATACGAAAGCAAGTCTGTAGAAATTGGCTTCATACCCATCAGGGTGATTCTGCAAGGAGGTTAGCAAAAAATGCTTTAAAAAGTTTTGGCAGGTCTCATCATTAGAAATGATGATGAGCCACCCTATGCCTGGGTGGCTCAGTCACTAAATGTCTGCCTTCAGCTGGGGTCATCGTTCCAGGGTCTTGGGACTGAGCCCCACATCTGGGTTGCATTCTCAGCAGGAAACCTGCTTCTCCCTCTTCCACTTCCCCCACTTGTGTTCCTCTCTCAACGTATCTCTCTCTGTCAAATAAATAAATAAAATCTAAATAAATAAACTGTCCTATATGGAGCATTTTGCCTCACTGAGATACACAGAGGACTGGGAAGCAAGAGGGCTTTGAAATGATTTAGCTCTTCTCTGCTCACTTCTCAAACTTCAAACTGGAGCCTTCAGGAAGATATCCTTCCCATTTATGACTAAAGAAGGCCAGTTCATACATAGATCTATATACGATACCCCAAGTCATTTGCCATCACTTACCAGTTCAAACATGTACCACTTCCCTCACCTTTCACCTCTTTATTTCACTCAAGAATTCATTCCAAAAAAGAAACTGCTAACTGTCTTAATACTGCATGTGGGCCAGCTACCCTTTAGGAAAAAAAAAAAAAAGTAAGAAAGTTTGACAGGACCATCACTGAACACAACCAAATAATGCACACCGGAGGCAAAAACAGCAGGAGCCACAAATGTTAGAAATGCATGTCACACTATTGACTATTGGTTTTGAAAATAGGCTAGAGCCTGCAAGCAAAGTCCTAAAGTCAGATCTGAACAGCTCATTAAGAGTTCATCTAACTCACACTTTAATTAGTGCCACTGCCTCTTGTTTGGTCCTACATAGAGAATAATATTCTACATTCTTCAGTTCTCAGCCTCTTAAAATGAAACCATCATCTGATATTGGCTGTGGAGATGAAATGCATAAATTGAAGGTAAATGAATAAAAGAATTGTCTAAGAGTCTGGTTCAAAAAATACATCTATATATATGAACACACATTTATTAAAATATGCATACATGTGTGTATGGATAGATATCTTTCTCAGATGCACTTAAAAAGTGTTAACTCCTATTTGTTTAGGAAATGGGCCATTTTTTACTTGTTTTCAATAATTATTCAATTATATACTAATTATAACTATAACAACTTATTAACACTTTCTGTTTTCAAGGGACTTTGGGCTGCATATAGGTCACACTTCATTTTACTAATGAGTATATCTTTACATTTTGCTACACATACTTCAAAAGCCCTATCATTTTTCTAATGGGACGTTTACCCAAGACCTTGTAGAAAATAATTGTGTTAATAGCAGAGACAGTTTCCCCATTACAATGATCAGTACTCTCAGACAATTAATGCTGCAGCACTCTGTATTGTCACTTTCTTCCTTGGGGCCTAGAGAACTTCTTGGTTTACATTATTGGCTGCAGCTTCTTTTTGTTCTGGCAATATGGGCATTTCTAATGATGAGACCTGCCAAAACTTGTCAATGCTATTTTTCTTCTCTTCCATTAGAGGGGACTGTGGCTGAATAGCCAAGCAATCTATAGTCTAACTTCACTTAATTGTTTTTACTACATGACATGAAGAAATATAGTGAGTAATCACTCCTGTTTTACATGAAGCAAATTGCTAGTGCTCTCCACAGCAATATGAAGTCTTAACTTGCCTAATCTCCCTTGAACATCTTGTTCAAATCCTGACAGGAAAACTCAGCATTCCTTGGTTCTCCAATGACTAAAGACTAGATTGGATCAGTAGATCTCAATTACTTTCCTTGTCGGTAGATCTCTTCAGAATGAAGCAGCCAGAGAACAGTTGGCCCCAGTTACAGCTGGTATATTCCTCTCCCTCTAGCACCGCCTCTCAAGGAGACCAGGTTTATCCTCTTTGTTATTTACTACCTAAACCTCACTTTTTTTTTTTAATTTTATTCACTTGACAGAGAGAGATCACAAGCAGGCAGAGAGAGAGAGGAGGAAGCAGGCTCCCCGCTGAGCAGAGAGCCCGCTGCGGGGGCTCAATCCCAGGACCCTGGGATCATGACCTGAGCTGAAGACAGAGGCTTAACCCACTGAGCCATCCAGGCACCCCTAAACCTCACTTTTAAGGTTCAATATTTATTTTTGTGTTTTTTGTTTCCTCTTTGTTTTGTAAATTTATTTTTCTTTTTAAAAAGATTTTATTAAGTGAGTTGTAGGAAATCAGAGGGGGAGATGAACCATGAGAGACTGTGAACTCTGAGAATCAAACTGAGGATTTTGGAGGGGAAGGGGGTTGAGGGGCTGGGAGAGCCTGGTGGTGGGTATTATGGAGGGCATGTATTGCACGGAGCACTGGGTGTGGTACATAAACAATGAATCTTGGAACACTGAAAAAATAAAATTAAAAAAAAATGTTATAAAAGGAAGATTTTATTTTTTTGTCAGAGAGATCATAATCAGGGGGAGCAGCAGGTAGAGGGGGAAGCAGACACCTCATGAGCAGGAACCCATATGTGGGGCTCGATTCCAGGACCCTGGGATCATGACCTGAGCTGAAGGCAGACGCTTAACTGACTGGCCACCCAGATATGCTGTAAATGGATTTTTCTGCAATGAAAGTCATACAGACTTGCTGTAGAAAATCTGGGAAATAGAGAAGATATAAAGGAAAAAAAATCACCTAATACCCACCTCCCTCAAGGAGACATAATCACTTTTAGCACTATTGTGCATGGTTTTCCAGTCTTTTTTTTTTTCCCTTTCTTACATAGTGGGTAAATATAATTTTGTATCCTCTTTTAATACTTGATAGCATAACATAAACATTTTCCTTTTATCATAAAATATTTGCAAACATCATCTTTAATGGCCATAAAATATTACATTGTCTCGGTATACCATAAATCACTTAGCAATTCCCTTGTTGAACATTTAGGTTCCTTCATTTTTTTCCACTATTACAAATAATTTATGGTGAAAATCTTTGCAAATAAAGCTTTTTCTGTGCTTTGCATTATTTCTTTAGGACAAATTCTCAGAAGTAGAATTATTGGGTCAAAAGGATATGAGCATTTTTGAGGCTTTTCCTTCAAACTGCCAAATATAGACCAACAAACATTTCATCATGTCCTTATATTCATGCATTTACTCAACCACTACTTATTAAATACCTACCATGTACCAGGCACTGTGCTAGGTGATACGAATAAGTAGTGAAGAAAACAGACATAAAAATCCATGCCCTCATAGAGCTAATATGCTAGTAGATTTGACAAATTATAAATAAACAAAAGTACAGTGGGATACCAGATAGTAACGAAAAGTATGAGGAAAAATAAAAGCATATAAAGGCATAGAAAATGAAGAATCATGACAGGACTCATTACATAAGATGGCCAAAGAAGGTCTCTATGATTAAAAAATATTTGATCAAAGAGCTGAATGAAGCAGGAAAGTAAGCTTATAGAAATCTTGGAGAAAATTCATTTCAGGTAGTGGAAATGGCAAGTGCAAAGGCCCTGAGAAATAAAAAAGCGTGGCGTGTTGGGAAAGTGTAACTAGAATGTTATGACCAAGTTTTGGTAGGGAAAATAGTAAGATGTGAGGCCCAATAGAGACCAAATCATGTAGGGTCTTGTAGACCATGGCAAAGATGTTTAAATTATTTTTTAAATTTTATTTTAAGTGTGAGAAGAAGGCAGCTATTGGAGGGAAAAGAGAGGGAAAATCAGAAGGTCTTATTTATGTTTTAAAAGGATCACCTTGGGTGCACCTGGGTGGCTCAGTGGGTTAAGCATCTGCCTTGGGCTCAGGTCATGATCCCAGCACCTTGTGATGGAGCCCTCTATCAAGTTACCAGGCTCTGAGCTCCCTGCTCAGCAGTGAGTCTACTTCTCCCTCCCGTTCCCGCCATCATCCCCATGCTCGCTCTCACACACTCAAATAAATAAATAAAATCTTTTAAAACAATAAATAAAAGGGTGCTATGTGAAAAACTATGGAGGGGCAAAAATGTATGTAGGGGTACAATTAGGAGGCTATTTCAGTATCCTAGGTGAGAGATGATGGTGGTTTGGTCTAAGGTGTTAGTGATGAAGGAAGATAAAATGATTCAGACAGGATATAATCTGAAGGTATAGTCAACAACATTTGTTAATTGATTGGATGTCAGGTGTGAAAAAAGATGAATCAAGGACTCTGAGGTGTAGTACTCGAGCAAGCACACTTTGCATTACCCTACAAAACTAACAACAACAAAAAAACCCACCTTTGTATTTGTTTCTAATTTGCATTTAATTTTATTATTGAAGTTTGAGCTTTTTTCACATTTATTGGCCGTTTTTATTTCCTTGTGTGAATAATCTTTTCATGGTTTGTCTAGATGGCATTTATAAAATCCTTTCTTCCCTTAGCTTCTATTTCACTATTTTCTGGTTTGCCTCTTACCTCTCTGACCTTAATGTGACTTCCCTGAAGGCTTCTCTTATTTCATCAACCTCTTAAATTGAGTGTTTCTTAAGATTTGACCCTTGCTTCTCTTCTTACTCTATAAACCCTCCCTAGGTTTATAGAACTCCCCTTCCTATCCCTATGATTTCGACTACTACACTGACCAATGACACACAAGTATCTACCTCCAGACTTCATCTTCAGATCTGTAATTTCCTTCTGTTACAAACCATCTCCAACTGGATGTCTAGATGGTGTCTTACATTAAATAAATACAAACCTGACCTCATTAACCTCACCAAAACTTTTTCTTCTATGTTCCCAAATTGCTTAATGGCATTACCTAATTTTCCAAGTCAAAGTCGCTAAGTCACTCCTCCCTCTCTCTCACCCTCTAAATGTTTTCATTTCCCAAATTCCACTAAAGCTACCTTATAAGAGGCTCTCGAATTCTCCACTGCCCATCTATACTGTCACTGTCTTGGTTCTTATTCTCATAACTGCTCACAGTTGCAACAGAGTCTCTCAATCTCTCAATGCTACTACTCTTAATCCACTTCAAACCATTCTTCCTACAATCTTTCTAAAAACCAAAGCTGGTGACCTCTCCCCACTTTAAAACCTTTCATCTAATTCCATAGACTCTGCTACAACATACTACATTGCATGAGTTTGGATAAATGGCAGGGAAACTACCATTCTCCAGTATAACTCTCCATACAGGAAAATCTTAATACATTCATTCACTCCACAAATATATACTAAGCATCTTCTGTGTGTCAGGCACATAGATTTAAAATAAGACATTAACCTTGACCTCCATTTCCCCATCTGGATAGGAAAAAAAATGAAACTCTACTACCCTGGGTAGGTGTTCTCCCTTGCTAATTTAGCCTTGTGCCCTTTCACAATCCTTTCCCATATGAAATGTGGTTCGCCATATTCTCTTGACTAAGCCAATTCAAATGACACATCCTTTACAAAACTATATCTACCTTTGATCTTCCAAAACATTCTCATTATTCCTCTTCTAGAGCATCGGTTACAAGATAACAATATATGCATATAGGTTTGTCTCCTCCATTAGAATCTAAGTTTTTAAAGTGTCCTTCTATCACTGGGTAAACAGAGGCTTTTTAAAAAGTTTTGGTGAATGAAGAAATGAAAAGACAAAGTTTTTTCTTCATGAAGATTATTTTATGATGTATAATCTAACCCATGTAATACTGAAATCTTCAGGAAAAGAAGAGGGCAGTCCATAAGACCTAGAGAGTCTTCCGTAGAAAAGACTTGAGACTTCAATACACATTGCCCTAGAAGTCTCTGTAATGTTGATTCTTTTTCTGCCTTTTCAACAACAAAGAAGTCCCAAGTATTTTGCTAAATATCTGGGACCAGTGTTCTCTCATTACATCTATTCCTGTTTTACACATTTCTTAAACATGTTTTATTCCATTTTTTACAGAAATATATTGCTGAAATTTTGTCTATTCTGTGTTGAAATGCCCTTAAAATATTTCCGTTGCACTGAATTCTCATTGTTTACATTAAAATTACCTCACTTTCTCAAGTTGTCCAATGTTTCATCAAGGCACTATCTCAAATACGGGAAAAGAACAAAACAATGAAAAAAATGTAGCACCCTTGTGTTAACACTTCAGAGGTTTGAAACCAAAAATAAATGGTGTCACACCTAAGTGTTGACATTTTATTACACTAAACATGAAATCACAAACGCACCAACAACGTATGGATATGTGCACAGAGTACATCTGTAATAAAGAATAACAACCCAGGAAATTAGTGTATTATTTTAGCTTCTACCCAGGATCATTGAAAAAATGTATGAGCCAAAAACAATACAAAGAATAATATTTCACATTACATTTAGAATTCTCTAGGATACACATAAAGAAATGGTCAGATTTAGAAAAAGAATAAAAAGATTAATTGCTACAAAAACTTAGTGTCTCAGAGCTTCCTTTTTCATAAACCTATGCACTACCTCAATTCTTAGAAAGAAAGAAAAGAGAAAGAGAAGGGGGAGAAAATGAGAGTGACTTTATTGTTATTTCAAGGCACTTAGATTTCTCAAATCTAAGCTATAGGTATCAATTGGCCAATCAGCTGCACAGCCTTTTCCCTTAGAAGTCACTAGATCTCATTAGTGAAATTAATACTGTATTTCCAAAAGGAGTTTCTTATTTGACTTGCATAGCAATGATGTCAATGTTTTCCTACATTGTTTAAAGTTCTAAACATATAACCAGTCACAATCACAAAGATATATTCATTTCAAGTATAGAGTAAGGAAATAAGTGATGTATGTATTTGTGAATGATGCTTGTGAAATCCATGTCAAAAATGTACATATACTTTTTAATAAATATTCCTTTGGCAAAAAATCCCATCCCCTCACATATAAATACAAACATATTTTGGGGCTAGTTAATAGAGCAAGAGATCACACATCAATATCACTCAAATGCTTGCAATTTTAAGAAGAGCAGCTTTAAAAAAAGAAAATCATTAATGCTAAAGGGAGGTAATGCAAAGAGTATAAATTCAAAACGTTGATCAGAAACATTATGTTGATAGGAACTGAGTTAGCTAGGAACACTGCAGATTTAGAAGGCTTCCAGTCACCCTGTGGTTGTAGTGTATTTATGCACCTCTATATTTAAACACAGGTGGTAATTAGCAAGATTGAGACACCTTTAATAAGGCATCATCATAGGTGCAAAGGATGTGTAGCATAAGATGAGTTCATTATCAATAACTTCCCTGAATTAATCATCTCTTAGGGCATTTAATTTTAAATGTACCTGAAAAAACCTGGATCATTGAGATAGGCCATCTGCAGTATCTTTTTCTAATTTCTCTGAACAACTGAAGAGTTTTCTTAAAATGCCTATATACAGCTGGGACACAGAGATTATAATACCTAATAAACCAATTGACCATCTATTCTGTCATCTTCTGTTTGACAGGTGTCTAAACCAGACAGAGGCATGAGAAGTAATATAACCACTTAGAATCCACCAATTAGGCAAAACCATGCAACTGGGAAATTTTCTTCTTGACCTTAGCTAATGATCAGATTTTCCCCGAAGTATGCAATGTGCTTTTATTTTGGCTGCTTTAAAAATTCTCATTCAAACAGACAGCTAAAAACATTAAGCTGCAATTCCAAACATTAAAATGAAAATGGATTTCCTTTGATATAACCGTATAGGGATTCTACTGCAAGTTTTATATATACAACTACATCAGCATCCCAAATATTCACAAAACCTTACATTTAAATAGGAAAACAACTGAAAAGTAAATATACAGTAATTTCAAAAGGGAAACTGAGGTGTTAACAGCAGAACATTACTTGGATGAATAACTAAATTTCATTGATCAGATATTTAGAACCATTTAGATGACTGACTGCTATTGTACATCCAAATGCCAAGCATCTGCTGAAAGGCCAGAAGAAATGGACATGATACAGAAGAAGAACACAGAGAGATACTAGGAAATCTACATATTCAATGATGATGATTGCATTTTTCATGTTTTACTCAGGTATTTTCATATCACACTAATATGGATTACGTAACAAAAATAAACCACTGAACAAAATATATGCAATTCAATATCCCACAAATGAATACCAATATCATCAATATTCCCTAAAATATAAAAATGTAAATACTATTTTTCTTATTTTTTTCTATTTTTAAATCACTACCTTATTCTATCATTAATAATTCTGCCTAGGATATTTATATTTTGAAATTCTGGTCACTTATTCTAATGACGTATAAATATAGATTTTCCTTCTTTTCTCACCACGAAAATCCTTTTGGGGAATCGCTCTTTCTTAGCCATAATATAGAAATTTTTTTATAGCCATAAATTCACAGGAAAAAATATTAGTTTATCAGGACCCATAACTGATAATATTGCAAAAGGCTTAACATGGATTGCAATTCAGCTCATATTAGAGTTTGTGATTCCAAAATTCAATTTTGTAAGTCATAATCAGCCACAAAAATGTTACAACAGAATATGAGAAACATTAAAAGGCAATTTCCTCATTGTTGACTACTTATCAAGTGACAACTTAGTCAATTAAAATTAGAACAATCAGTATGCTTTATGGTGACGGGTAAAATGAGTGTTTTACAGATTTCAAATAAATGTTTTCAAATCCATTTGGTCTCTGTAATAAAAAAAACAAGTGGGGCATAGATATTTTAATAAAATAGTTTTTATATTTGGAAAGGAAAAATAACCAGTCCTACTGGAATATTCAAGCATCATTTATATTTAACTTTACTATGATCACTAACTAGGTTTCTTCAGAGTCTACAAAATCATTATTTGAAAGAACATATTTTTTCAATATAATAGCTATTATGAAACTATTTTGCAGCTGTAAATGTCCTCATAGAATTAAAATGCTCTGCAGCACACATAAATACCAACAGGAATGCACAAATCAAGACTCTATTTCTGTGATTATTTTGAAAGAACTGCTTGAGTAGGGGACAAAAAGGGTAAGCGGTAAGATCTTCAGGAAAATGACAAAGATGGCACTGATTTTTGTTCTGCGTAATCATTTATTGCTCGCAAATTCAATTCCCCCAGCCTTTTACGGTTACTTTCAGGGACCAACAGGCTGGCATGAAATTAAATTAACAAGCAGGTTCCCATCCTGAATTAGTGACTCCCAGCTGTCTGTCCCGTCTAGTTTCCATGGCAGTGGAAGAATCGGTGGAAAATGAGGTGCAGAAAATTTTAAGAAGCTAACATATCAAACTCTTTAAGTTGATTTCTTTAAACTGATGAATCAGTAGTGGGGGCGTAGGGGGGAGATAGAATTGAAGCTAAAGTTTTTAATTTCCTGGCTTGTTGAAAAGGCCAGTGTGTTTCTGTTTTGTAATTGCTAAGGGATACAAGCAACATCTTACACATTTCATAGAAGGCTGTATATTTAGGATGGCATACAAGTCATTATGTATTTTATAGTAATCCGAGAGTGTATAAGGTACTCTACATTATTTTAAAGTATTTAATTTTATTTTTGCTTTCTGTTTTGGGCATGGATATTAAGATTCATCAGCCTGTTAAGTGACTCCAAACATCCAGAGACTAAGTAAAAAATTCTCTCAACCAACCAGATGTTTGTTTGCATCACCCCAAACAGCTAGATGGTTGACGGAACTTTTCACTCACATATTTGAGACAGCGCCATAGAAACCTGTCATAAGCACCCAGAAAAAAAAATACTAATCTTGGCACATACCTACAAAAACACAGGTATGAGGGCTCAGAGTAAGACCTTCACTGGGGGTGATCTACCAATATAAAAAGAGAGTATTTAACACATTTTCCTATTTCCATTTTCCACTTAACTTCTCCGCTCATACAGTTAGAGTAGGGTGGGAACGGAAAACCCAATATTTCAGAATCATTACATCACATTGAAAACATCATCCAAGAGGTAGTGGTTAGTTGGCATATACGCATGTTTCACCATATGCTATTGTTTACCTAAAGTGGAGGCTTGGACAGGAAGTAAAAGTCGGATTTTTTTTAAAATTGTAAATTATCCAAGATTATACTTCCAGGTCTAGAAATGAGTCCTAAAGTTACATAAGAATTTAACAGGCTTTATTTATCAAACTCTAAATTATTATTTTTTAAATATTAGGGATCCAACATCAACTGTAAAAATATTTACTATCTCCAATTAAAACTAGTTTGCTTTGATTGTACACAAAAATGTTAGCAGTCCAAGTGATATAAATATTATTATACAATAATTTTCAGTTTATGCTATCAAATTCCAATTTCCTCAGCCTTACTTTTCATGGGTTCCAAATGTAAGCAGTTTTTTTGGTCTTGCTAAATTGTACCTCCATGCATCTAGCAATCTACAAAATCCTTATACGTTATATAATTTTCATAACAGAGTACCACATACTGAAGAGACACCTATGGTTGGACTATCAAGGTTATTGGAATAATCAAAAGCTGTGTGAACCCTTTTCTAGCATTCATCTGGTCAAACTAAGCACAGTTCTAGCTGGTGATATTTATTTGATATTTACTTTCCTCAGTTCTAAAACAAATTAATGGAAAACAGAAAGAAATAGAAATAATATATTAAGCCAGGATAACAGAAAGAAAGAGAAATAACGTATTAACCCAGGATTCAGAATGTTTTACCTTTCATGGGAAAGAAAAATAATAGTAATCTACCTTCAGTACAGTGATTTAACCTAATACACAGAGCCTGCAAATGATTTAAAGCACTTATTGTATATGGAAACAGTTCTGAAATTTGATTCTTCTTAATTTTTTATAATCAGCACCTACATTCCCAGCTATGGATATATACTGTTGATCAGAATTGCTAAATACTCCTTTTTACAATATTCATCATTTAATTTACCCGTAGTTGTGCTCAAACCTTTATTCCAAATGGTAAATGAAGGGAAGCTTCTTTTCTTTTTAAGTGTGCATGGATTACTACTTTTGAGGGTAAACTGACAGGAATTTTTTAAAAATATAGAATTTTAATAAAATTATTATACATGTTTTATGTATGATGCATGGCATTCTTCAGAGATAGCGTGTGTGTGTGTGAGAGAGAGAGAGAGAGCAAGAGAGAGAAAGAGCAAGGGGAAGAAAAAATAGGTGAGAACTATAAAAGATTTATTTTTATTAAAAAAATGATGAGTATGCTAAGCACTGGTCTTCTATTGACCTCAGGTCAGTAAGTGGGTAAATAAATAAATAAATAGTTTAGGAAACCTTAGGGGATTTATTAGTCATAATCTATACTAAGCACTTAGTAACTAAAAACTGAAACTGATGAACATTTGGGAAAAGCAAGCTTCAAGCAAAAATTACATGGATTCTAATAGCTATCTCTAACAGAATAGAAAAAAAATTTGTTATGTTAATTAGTACTGAACCTTCTTACCACTTCTAAGTTTTTAAGAATGACATGGAAAATGTTCAGAAGCAATGTGCCAAAAGAATATTTTGCAGTTTGATCATTTAAAGTATTATTGTACAGAATAAACTTATACTGAGCTGTTCTGCTTCAGCAAGAGTCTTTGTATTAAAGGCTTCAGAAAGGTACAATGACTATAAAGGAAACTATGATTATGTCAGTGTTATTTACACATACGATAGCTGAATTGAAACAATGAGACTTCTAGGGTATTTGTACTCGGACGGACGTTGAATTAGGCCTTTGAATGAGACCGTAATTACATATAATCTGATTTTACTTTTCAACACTCCTAAATGTTTGAATATTTGGAGTCTTGCTTAATCACCCTTACAGCACAATGATTCTACAAAGCCTTCTTTCCTTCAGCCTCATTACATATTATGTTCATAACTGGGACCTAGAACTAATGGCAAATACTAATTCATGTATTAAAAATATTCATTTTTCTACTGTGTCTGGCATTGTTCTGGGGACTAGACTCTGTTAGTTTTATTATGCAAATGTCAAAATCTCTTTGTAGAGTTGTTTTCCAGAAACACCTGTTTATCAAAAATATTCTGGGGGACAATCTAAGCACTTTCAACTAACATTTAAAGCATGGATTCATTTTGGAAATTACCTGAACCTCTCTTCAAATGTATCTTGTGACTTTTATTATCATTAAAATGTTCCAACATTAGTTGAATATATTTGAAAGCTTTGAACTACCTTCAAAAACAAACCAACTCTGCAATAGTAAATAAGTTAATACATCACCCCGAAAAGTCTTATAAACTTCGACCAAAATGGCAAAACTAAGATTCTGCTTTTCCAGTTATTTACTTTAAGAGGCATACTATGTCTTATAAAAATTCATTTCCCCCACATTGCAGATGTGAAAAGCAAAGAGGGGGTGTTTAGCAAATAAGCAAATACTGGGTAATCATGGAGCATAATGTAAAGCTGTGGCTCTACTTTTAATAATAATAATAATAAAATGTCTTTCCTTCTTAGACTGTACTCTTTCTTGGCAGCACTTAAGTATCCTATGCTCCAAATTGAAAGTCTTTGGACTAAGAAGATAAACCAGGATATTTTAGCCAAAAGATAATAATAGAGCAGACATCTGCAATGTCTTCCCGGAACAGGTTAAGAATAGGGGCTGATTCTCACAGTATAGTGTACCTGGTTTGTTAGTTGTAATCATAGAACAACAATCTAAAATTCAAGGAAGCTGTCTGTGACCCTTATCACAAACGCGATCAACTAAATGTTAATCAAACAGTACCTATTAGAGTCCACTGGGGTATTTCATTTCCTTTTGGTTTCTAAAACCGAATGGCTACTAATTGCCCTTCCATAGCACCAGTAACTTCTTTTCGTATTTCTTTGAGCCACCCAAAACACACCTCGGGATCAACATTCCAGGGCGAAAAAAACCCGGGAAAGTTGAGGCGACTCCTGACCAGCTGCTTCATATTGAAAATGTGGAGTTTTTCTATACCTATTAGCATATCGCCAATAGCAGTGATGCAGATCTGCTAACCCGAAGCTGCCGACAGTAAGCGGGAGCTGCAAACCAGCCCTCGCCCCCGCCCCTACTCTCCTGGTGTCGAAATAGATGTCGAGACAACATCTACTAGTGGAGGGGGAGATCGTCTGTCTCTGCAATTGTAAACAACTGGCTGCACTGGGTTTGCTGAAATGTTTAAATACACTCCTGACTGCAAACACATCCACTCACTAAGTCGCGCTAACAGTCTCCCTTCACCACCTCTAGGAAAAGCATCCTAAAACTGAATTGTCAATCTGCCGGTTGTGGAGTGGAAGGAAGTGAGGTTACATTTCTCCAGGCATGCCTAGAGGGTACTTGGCGCTCGGCAGTTGTACCAGCCGCTACTAGATTCCCGGGATGTAATGCAAAAAACCCACACACAAACCCGCGCAGCTGAGCGCGTGGTTAAAGCCAAAACCGACGGCTCCCCGAATACCGACTACTGCGTAATGATTGTCTCTTTTGACAAAGATTGAGGTATAGGGAGGACGCACCGGGTGGGGCCCTAAACGGTGTAGGTTAGAAGGGGGTTCTAGAGTTCCCCCTGCCCCGAATCTGGGCTCCCCGCGTTAAGGTTCAAAGAGAAATTCAGAAGCAAACAGGTACTAAAGTGCGTCCTAGCCCCTAGGCATCTTCTCTCGGAGAGGGCACTAGCGGGACCCAAGTGGTCGAGCCCCGAGCGAACGCTCCAGGTGGGAGGGATGCCGGAGGAGAGGCGCCCTTGTCTCTTCTCGGACCGAGCCCCCCCCTTTCCCAGCGTCCAGGTCCACTTGTTAGAGCGTCCGGCTCTGCGCAAGAGCCAAGGCGAGGGCCCCCCTTTTACAACCAAAGGAGTTGGTTGGCCAAAGTGTCGCCTGTAAAGCCCAGCAAGCCCCCGAAAGCAGCGCCCCCAGGGCCCATTGGAAGCTTGAACTGCGAACAAGGCCGACCTCCCACCTCTCCCGGGTGGTCCAGAGCCCCGGGCCAGGCGGAGACCCAGAGAAGAAGGAGCTAAGGTTCTGCTACCTCGGGCAGGACTCCCAGCGCGGACACAGCCCACGGTTCACAACCCGGTGCAGCCATCCTTCGCCTGCAGCCTCGGGGCGAAGTTCGCCCGAGTCCTTGGGGTGGGAGGTGGGGGTGAGGGCCTCGAGCCAGAGGGAAGGAGATGAGGGCGGGGAGAAACGCACCTACCTAGTCCAGGCGCAAGTTTCGGTGGCGTCCCCAGGTGCGGTCCTCCGCCCCCTCGCCAGGTGCTCAGCCCCGCCGGGCGCAGCCGGTGCCTGGGACTTCAGGCGTCTCAGCCGGTTCCTGCGGGAAACGACTGTAAATCCACATTACTGTTGGAGCTGCCGCTTGGGCCCCCGCATCGCTCTCCTCTGGCTGGCGGCGGCGGTGCTCCCAGCCGGCGGCCGCCGGGGGCAGGGACCGAACCTGGCTATTGCCGCGCCAGCGGACGATCCCTGCCAAGAGGCTGCTTGCTCCCGGGGTCGTGTGTGTGTGTGTGTGTGTGTGTGTGAGAGAGAGAGAGAGAGAGAGAGAGAGAGTGTGTGTGTGTGTGTGTGTGTATACGCGTGTGCGTGTCCGTGAAAGAGATAGTGTGCGTGTGTGTGCGAGCAGAAGGGGTGAGCTCAGCCCCCGGGGCACTCGGAGGTGAACTCCGGGCTAAGCCGGAGCCCGCCGCGCTCCCGG
The DNA here is from genome assembly GCF_022355385.1 of Mustela nigripes. Classification (NCBI taxonomy): domain Eukaryota; kingdom Metazoa; phylum Chordata; class Mammalia; order Carnivora; family Mustelidae; genus Mustela; species Mustela nigripes. Next base: position 25,203,365 of record NC_081575.1, on the reverse strand, counting down.
GTGCGGGGCGTCTGCACGGCTGATGGCTGTGCTGATGTTGCCGTGGCCACCGCCGCCGCGCTCTAAGGCTGGTAGCGGTGGTGCAAAAAATGTTTCTCCGCTACTCGAGACCAAAAAACCTGCCCTGTCTACTGAGCATGCCCGGTTTGACAGCTCTACAGCCAAGGATTTTTTTTCCCCCTTTTCCCCAAGACTCCAGGTTTTAGCCGCAGCTGAGATGAGGGAAGGAGGAGGAGCTGGAGGAGGAGGAGGGCTGAGGGAGCAGGTAACCGGCAGAGGAAAGGAAGTGGAGATGAGAAAGATCAGGGTGTCAGAGGATGGAGAGAAGGAAGGAGAAAGCTGGAGATGGGAACACAGGAAAGAAATATGGATCAACTAAATTCAGATTTTGTACCACAATAAGTTCCTGGCCAGGGGACTCTCATGACTAGATTTTTTTTTTTTTTTTTTAACCCTCGAGGGTTAGGTGAGGTAGGGGTTTCTGAGGAGCGTTTGTCATCCCCAAGATAAGCCTGGGGCAGTGTTTCACAGTCATGACATACACAAATGCGCGTGCACACCACACACACACACACACACACACACACACACAAAGGAGCGTGATCTCCGCGGCGCTGTGTAAAGCCTCAGGACTGATAGAAAGAATGTGAAGTCTTTTGCCAGTATAACTTTGGAGGGGGGGAGAAGAAGAAGAAAAAAAAAGAAAAGAAAAAAGAAAAAAAGCGAGCAAGCGAGAGAAATTGTTTGGGTTCCTCCTTTTCCCCTCTCCCCCGCCTTCCAGAAAAGCCAAGCCCGTGAGTGTCGTGCGTAAGTGATCCGCAAGCTCTCTCGCGTCCGTAAGTGTGAGAGCACCGCTGACTGCCACCAGCTGACAGTGTGACCCCAGAGCACCAAGGCCGGCCACCCGCAGCCTCCTGGCGGCGCGTCAGCTCAGCACTGACAAAGTCCTCTTGGAGGGGGTTGTGGGGGGCAATACTCCAGCTTCTGCCCTGTCAGGCCGCCCTGGTCCCTGGACTCCCCAACCGGCTCTGCCCTTCACCCGGCCGGGCCGGAGGGCACGTACCCTGGCGAACCCAGCGCCCTGCCCCAAGCCCAGGATCCCTCCTTTCCGAAACACCCTCTTCAGCTTCCTCTAAAAAGCGGAAAAGCGGAATCTACATGTCCAGAAACTCGCTTCGGGAGCCTTAAGGGTCCTACTGGGCATGCTCAGGACTTGGGGTGCCTCTCGTGGAGGAACTCTCCGGCCGCCAACATCTGCACGGCTGGGCCAGATGTGAGGCTTAGGAGGGAGTCGTTTGGCGCCCTATTGGAGTTTGGCTCCGGCTCCGGGAAGGGCGGCGGCGACGCCCACAGTAGCCTTCTCCTTCCCGGCTTCCCAGCAAGAGCAAGACCGTGGGAGATACCAAGTGCCGAGCCAGGGGAGCTGCACCAACTGGAGAAACAGGAGTCTTGCGTACTCCCAGACCCCCTTCCCCCCCAGCGTCACCCCCGCCGCAGGCAGGTAGGGGGCGCGCAGAGCAGCAGCAGAGAGAGAGAGCCCTACGTATGTTCGCGGTACTGCTAACCTCTAGGTAAAGAAAAGAGAGCGGGAAGAGTCGAACCTTCTTTGGGAGAACGACGTTTACTGCCGGTTTTCTTGAGTGAAGAAAGAAGGGCGTGTGAATGTGTATGTGTGCACTCACGTTTGTAATTTTGCTCCGCAAGAGCAGGGACAGGAAAGCGAGAAGCTATTACCGAGTTGAGAGCCCGCTAGGGGTTGCAAGAAGGCACATTTGGAGCCTTGGCGGGCGCTAATTACCGGAAGAGTTGCTCGCGGCGCGGTGGGCGCGCACCAAAGCGTCCAGCTGTTCTCCGCTCTGGGCGGTGGCAGCTGCGCGAGGACGGTTTCCGGGCTGTAAGGTCTGCGAGCTCTTGAGCAGGGGGGACCGGATTCGACTTCCGAAAGAGAAGTAGTATAGGGTGACGCCAGGGGGAGATCTTGGAACCGTGTGTTCCCATCCTGCTGGTTTTTAATACAGGTATTTGCAAAGAGGGTGCACTGTAAGCCCGGCACACCACCGAGGAGAGGAAATAAAATATACCGAGCTTAACACTCGGGGAAATCATCTGGGAATCAAGAGCTGGTTTTTTTTCCTTCGTCCCTTTTCCAACATCGCCTTCAGTTTTGGGCAGGAATCCTTTGGATCCCTGCCGTTCACCACCCCACCCCCACCCTCACCCCCACCCCACCTCTCTGCCAACAAAGAAACAAAAGATGACAACTCCACTCTGTGAGGGGATAGCAACTGCTTCCAGAACCATCTCTCTTGAGCTGTGGAAAAGACAACCGGAGAAGGCATGGTTGGAAAACCTGTGTCTTGCCATGAATATGTAAATGAACCTTCCTAAAACCCACTACCCTCCTCTGAAACAAAACAAAAAACATGTATATGTGTAAACATACATAAATATCTTAAGTGAAAGAAAGATTCCTTGTTAGGAACCACCAGAATCTTGAACTGTGGAGGGAAAAGACTTTCAGGACACCTCCTCAATTCCCAACTAAGAGTTCTAGAAGAAGGAAAAAGAAACATATGGCCAGTCGCTTCTCCAGTGACTCCAAACACTATGAGTCTAAGGAAATTCTGTAACCAGTTATTAAGGAAAGAACTCATAAATGAAAACGAAATTCTAACAGAATGGGAGGTGGACAAACCATAACAGCCATGCAAATAGACTATAGGATTTAAAACCAGGATCATCTCACTCACACTTACTGTCTCTTTTGTCTTTTGGAAGACCCAGGAAAGAAGGGGAGGTTAATAACTAGGGATTTCATGAAAGGAAGTTCAGTTTGTTTCTCTCTTGGCAATTCGACAGTCCTTTTAATTATTATTATTTTTTTTAATTCTCTCACTTGCTGTATCCTCATTGTATTTTCTCTCACATTCTTCCCTCTCATTTTCCTTACCAGTCTTCCACAGCTCCCAGGAGTCCTTAATTCTTTTGGTCTGCAGCTGTCTCCCTTTGGTTCCTTCAAAAACATTGTTTCCATTTCTAATTCCAAAGTATAGAGGGCTCTGTCAACTTTTCTTCCTTTCCAAAGAACTGATTTACTGCTTCTGGAAGTCCACAACCTGATACTGTAGCTGAATTTCCTAAATCATTTATTCAACTTTAGGGATTCCCTAGACACATTAAAGTAGCAGGAAGTTGCAGAATTTTCAAGTCGTTTTGCTCATGGGAGCAAGAATTTCTATTTCGTATGTGAGTATCAGGAAGAAGACACACTAAATTGCCAGTTTCAGGATGTCCAATGTAAAGGAAAATATAACCAATTGTAATGGAGTACACAATCTGTATAGGACAGTTATTCAGTTGCCTAGGTTATATTATTCAAATAATTTGCTAGGAATTTTAAAAGCGATAAGCCTTTTCATTAACAAAGACCACACACATGTACGCATACACCTTTGGACATTTATTCCCAGAACCAATGTAATTACACAAATTCAATTCAGCAAATGATTATGGAGCATCTACTAAATTCCAGGAACTGTGCCAGCAATGGAGATAGGTAACGAAATTGAGACTTAAGCTAAGAGATGTTCAAAGATTTGTGAACAATTCACTAATGGACAACTCTTCACTAATATATCGAGTGGCCATTACCACGTACCTAGAACAATTCGGTACTAGAGAACAATATTTAGATGTTCTGGCCTTGAATTTTTTTTTTAATGTATTTGTTTCATCCATAGGTTTCATTCTCTGCAAAGAATGCATAACGGAGAATATCACTTATTTCAATCTTGTTTCTAAGTACCCTCATAAGTAAGAGTGTAAGTACAATAATATCAGAAGACTAAAGTCAATAACAATTACATAAAGAAAATCAATGTGAACTATCTGAAATGAAGGAGTTTTGTTTGGTTGCTTGTCTAATGGGAAGATGTATTCAAAGGCACATTTTCAATACATACTGTGGTGCACCATTATTTCCTATTGCAACTGATAACAATGTCATCCAGAGATCAGCTACCAGAGATTATGAATGGTGCTGGCACCTTAACTTTTGGCTATAATGATTGGAAGCAACAGAGGTAGCTTAATGATTTTCTACCCAAACACTTTGCATAAACAGAGCTGTAAAATTGCAATCACCAGCATGCTGCTAGGGAGTGCCCATTTCTGGCTGGCTGTGGGCCCCTCTGGGGACAGCAGTCACATTGGAGGAAATTCACTTGAACCTGGTTGTGAACAGTTGGTAGCCAGGATTCTGCATCCATCTGTTCAGAACAGAATCAGGCACATTGTTTTTTCACACACCCAATTAAGGCTCAAGAGAACAACTGACAAGCCAATCAAAGTCTTCACTTTACCTATTTCTGTTTGGTATCCAAATGAATCCTGAAGATCCATTTTTCTGACTGGAGTTCCAAGAAGAAGCAAAATAGTTTTCCCCCTTTGAGCTTCAGCCAGTCACTCTGTATTCCACATAGCAAGCCCTGCTTACAGAGGTGTACATTCATACAGAATATCCCTCATTGGAAAGGCTCCATCAGTGCTCCTGCACCTTACTCTCAAAATAAAATGTATCCCTAATGCAGATTAATCATAACCTTCAAAACTAAGACTTCTCAATAGGGTGCAGTGGCAATTCATTTGCATTACTGCTATAATGGATTCAAATAATTGCTAAATTTGAAATTATAGACAATGAAAAGAATGGCACCTTGGCCTTTAATTTATATGAAATCCACTTATATTTGATATGCATACACATAAAAATATGGCAATAGCAATAATTTCTACCCTCATAAAGATAACGGAGTGCCTTCCCTTGCCAATTTGAAAGCTGGCTTTATGCTAGTGTTTGTCTTTTTATTGGGAATACTTTTAAGAATATTACTTTTTGGTACTTTTTAACTATAAGGACATTACTTTTTGGCACTTTTTAACTATTACAGTTGTTGAAAAGGGGAAATATTGATTTCAAAATGTACCATGATTTCTGTTTGAGAGATGAAATTACACGCCAGAAAGAGATTTGAAAAGGGTGTAGAACAATTAGGATTGTTCTGTTGGCATTTAAATGCACTTGAACTTCTCTCTAACTTTGTGACCTCATCATAATAACCTTTAAAGTGAATTATTATCATGATTGACTTACAGGTAACTATTAATTTGTATTGAAATAACTAAAGCATTTAGTGCTTCTAAAACGCATGCTTAATAACAGCCATAAGAAGACTTTTATAGCCATATACATTAACAATTGCTATTAGATGCTAACAATTATTAGGATAATCTATCATAAACAGATTTTAAATGCATTTCATATGAAAATTGGAAACTAGAATATTATTTTCCATGCAACACAATAAACATGAATAATATCTTTTCAGACTAAGGAAACAGGCTCTCATATGTGTCTTCATCCTTTTGTTCATACTTTGATTAAGCAAAGATTTATAGAATACCTAGTATGTGCCTATTTAGTGCTAAATACTGGGACCAGAGTGATAAACAAAACACACTTGTTCTTATCTTTGTGTAGATTATGGTCCACTGGTAGGAGACTGACAAAACCAATCCCACAATGAGATATGCACTTCTAAACTGATGAATGCTCTGAAGGAAAAGAGCACTATTGACAAGGGAACAGCAGAGGAGACATAATTTAGATTGAGATTGGAGGGGTTAGATAGGCTTCCCTGAGGAAGTGGCTACTAATCGGAGGCCTGGAGAATGTGCAGTAGTTAATATTCCAGGATCAGAGAAAAGACTCTACAGTATTTGATGTGAGAAGTATCTTGGCATAGTCAATGAATACACGGACATCCTATGTCTCTGGAGTGTAGTGAGTGTAAGAAGTGGAAGAGGGGCCCCTGTGTGGCTCAGTCAGTTAAGCTCCTAACTCCTGATTTCAGCCTAGCTCATAATCTCAGCATCATGGCTCAGTGCACAGTGGGGAGTCTGCTTGAGAGTCTCTCTCCCTATGCCCCTCTCTCTGTTTGTTCTGTCACTCTGTCTCAAATCAATCAATCAATCAATCAATCTTAAAAAAAAAAAGTGGAAAGGAGGTGGGGAGGAGTAGTGACATATGATAAGGCAGGACAGGCAGAAAAGAGCAAAGTCATACAAGGATTTAGGGACCATGATAAAGATTTTTCAGTTTTGCCCTAGGGACAGTGGGAAGTCCAGGAAGGTGTGATGTGATTTGATTTACAGTTCAGTGGATCTCAATCAAGTCTTTGTACTTGCTGACCCCAAATTATAAATCTTTTTCTATCCTTATTCTTCTTGAGCTTTCTATCCCAGAGATAGGAAGAAAGGTCTCTAATACCAGAGACCCTAGGATTTCCTTAGAGAATTTTAGGGTATCTGTGTAGCCAAAATTATCTTCATAATAATACTAAGATATTATTTGCCTTTCACTCACATTCTCTTACAAACATAGGTCAATTAATTGAGCAAAAGCAGAAGAATTTAGCTATGTTCTATTAAACCAGGAGTTAAAGATAATACTATAACTCTCAATAATTTTTTGTTTGGGAAAATGTATTACTTTTTCATAAAAGTTATGTTTTACATGTTACATGTTACATATATTAACATGTAATGAGTTTATTACTGTCATTTTAAGAGTATCGATACATTACTATTTATGTCTGTTTTCACTTCTGCTAAAGAAATACCAGTGGAGATAGCCCACAAAGATAATAGCATTTTGGGGGCTTCAGAAATTTTGCACAGTTTCGTAAATGTGTCCAGAGACCAATGCCAACCATTGATCTTCTTTTCTTAAAACTGGCTGTAGTTTCCCTCTTATCAGTGTTTTTCACTCTTACTAAAGTCTCAATCCTTAGACTCACAATAAGAAATTGATTTTTTTACTGCAATCCAGAATGGTCACTTACAACTGCTGTGTGATGTATTTTGAAATTATCTATTCTATTCCAAGCAAATCACTGCTTTCTTAACCCAGTAACCCACACTTGGAAAAAGTATGGATGATCTCATCCCATTTCCAGGTTTCAACAATTACTTCTAGTTCGATAACTTCCAAATCACAGCCCTGTCCCAGCATTCCTCCTGGGCTCCATCTCTAATAGCTGGCTGGACATTTCTTTCTTATTATCTCATAATTACTCCAAACTCAACTTGTTTAAACTGACCTGATTCCATATTCCATATTCCACAAATTTTTCTTAAGATTTTATTTATTTGACAGAGAGAGAGAGAAATCACAAGTAGGCAGAGAGGCAGGCAGAGAGAGAGAGAGGGGAGGAAGCAGACTCCCTGCAGAGAAGAGAGCCAGACGAGGGGCTCGATCCCATGACCCTGGGATCACGACCAGAGCTGAAGGCAGAGGATTTAACCCACTGAGCCACCCAGGTGCCCTGATTCCCAATATATTTTTAAATAGGAAAATGGGAGATTACGAAAACATATAATCTCATGTTTCTATGAATTGACTAAAAATAAAATATTTACAAATAGATGCATGGTGAAAGGACCAGGAAATATATATTATAGTGTTAATAGTGATTCATGAACTTGTTAGTGGTTTTAATTTTCTTTTTTATATTTTGTATATTTTATTTTCCATAATAAATACATACTAATTTGTGATCAGAAAGGTATTATTAAAAATATAAAAATATAACTAATCTTCCTTATAAGTCTTATACCTACTCTTGCCTTCAATTTTAAAAGTATGATTATATTTGTCTCAAGAGAAACTATAAACATACTTTTTCAGTAATAATCATTTTAGTAAGGCAGACTCCTCTAGGACCACTTTCTTTTATCACCAATGGAATTCTAATCATAGAATGAGCATAGGCAAGACTCATCTATCACCACAAAGTAGATTCATCAGTTTTCTAGGATACCTGACATCTTGGTTGAATTTCTAGATGCTCCAGGCTACTATAGCTCTTTCTGTCTTGAGACAGTGTATAGTTTATTCCATAGGCCATCAGATGGACACTTGGTTACAGTGAGACAGTCTATCTTTTCATTCAAACACTGTTGTAAATAAAGCCTAAAAATTGGTTTAAAAACTCCTACATATGCCTGGGAGGCCATTCCTTCTGCATTTCTAGCTGTACATTCATATTTATCAGACTTTTATTCATTACTCCCTTTTTTCAAGAAGAGCTCTCTGGACTTCCATCCTGAAATGCTCTTTCCTTTGAATTGCTAAAGTACTTTCTTCTCTTGTCCCTTATCTCATTCTTATTTGATTATAGTTATTTATTTAGATGCTTATTTCTCCTGTTGTAGGTTTATTTCTTCGAGGGCAGGAGTATGTCCTTCTATATATCTTGGTTATATATAGTAGGTCCTTTAGAAATAATTGACAGTGGCGCCTGGGCGGCTCACTCAGTTAAACATCTGTCTTCAGCTCAGGTCATGATCTCAGGGTCCTGGGATCGAGCCCCACATCATCATTGGCCTCTCTGCTCAGCAGGGAGTCTGCTTATCCCTCTCCCTCTGTCCCTCTCCCATGCTGGTGCACACACTCTCTCTCAAATAAATAAATAAATAAATAAATAAATAAATAAATAAAATCATTTTTTAAAAAAGAAAGAACTGGAGAAAAGTTTTGAATTTAACAACTTTATAACTAAAGAAAACTATTAAAATAATGAAAATATTTAAGAGAAAAAGTAGTATGTTCTAGTGACCAAGCTTAACTAGAATTCAAGTTTCCTACCTCATACAGGAAATTTTCTTTAAATCTGCTGCCTTGATTTAGCACCATCTTTACTTAGTCCATGCCATGGTAATGTCTAAAGAGGTAATATTGTGTTTAAAAGAGCTTCTTTCTTTCTTCCTTCTTTTTTTTTTTTTTTTTTTTTATGAGAGAGAGCATGCCAGCAGGGATGGGGGCTGGGAGGGGCAGAGGGAGAGGGAGAAAGAGAATCCCAAGCAGGCCCCATACCCAGTGCAGAGCCCAACAGGGGGCTGAATTAAAAGAGATTCTTCCTATGTATTTAGTAAGTTAGGTTTCTTGGATCTGGTGTCAATTATCTACTGTCACATAACAAATTGCCCCAAAAGTTCATAGCTTAAAAGATTTTACCAGTTTTCACAGTTTTGTGAATTAGGTGGGAAATTTTTTTCCGCTGTTCTTGTCAAGGATCACTCAAGTAGCTGCGTTCAGTTGACAGGTCACCTAAGGCTGGGTTTATTCCACATGGCCTTCTGCATATGTCTAATGACTCAGCTGGGTGTCTTGAACAACTAAGGCATCCGGGTTTCTCTGTCCATGTAGCCTTTCTCCATCAGATCTCATATCCTCTGTTAACTATTGTTGTATGACAGTGAAACTTAAGCCCTAAGAAGCCTTAAAACTCAATCAGATCTCATATCCTCTGTTAACTATTGTTGTATGACAGTGAAACTTAAGCCCTAAGAAGCCTTAAAACTTAGTTGCTTAACATGGATGGGACTCGAAGAGATTATGCTGAGTGAAATAAGTCAAGCAGAGACAGTCAATTATATGGTTTCACTTATTTGTGGAGCATAACAAATAGCCTGGAGGACATGGGGAGATGGAGAGGAGAAGGGAGTTGAGGGAAATTGGAAGGGGAGGTGAACCATGAGAGACTATG
>NC_081575.1:25087855-25193657 GCF_022355385.1 Mustela nigripes | reverse complement strand
AGGGGGGTGGGAGGTTGGGGGAACCAGGTGGTGGGTATTATAGAGGGCACGGATTGCATGGGACACTGGGTGTGGTGAAAAAATAATGAATACTCTTATGCTGAAAATAAATAAATTAATTTAAAAAAATTAGTTGCTTAAAACAGCAGCAGTTTAGAGTTTATTTTTTCTCATGATTCTATGGATTAACTACACATTTTCTATGCTGGTTTTTCCTTGACACATTCATGCAGCTTCATTCAGCTGGAAGGTTATCTAGGCTGAAAGGTAGGAAGTGGCCCCACTCATGCATCTGGCAATAGGTGCTGGGTGTCATCTGGGTGCTTCAGATGTTTGCTCTTTTCCACACGGTCTCTCATTCTCCAGTAGGAGAATGTAGTAGGTGTAGTAGGAAAATCCAGTAGGTGTGGTAGGCTACACTAGTGGCCTGATATGCTGGTGTCAGGGCAACCTTCCACGATGACAGCAAAGATAGAAGCAACAAGGCCTGGAAAAGCCTAGGTTTCAGAACACATACAATGTCACTTGTGCTGTGTTCTATCTTTCAAAGAAAATCGGGACCAGAGAAATAGACTGCTTATCTTTTTTTTTTTTTTAAGATTTTATTTATTTATTTATTTATTTGAGAGAGAGAGAGCATCAGTGGAGGGGAGAGGCAGAAGCAGACTCCCCACTGATCAGGGAGCCCAGTGATGAGGTGATCAAGATCTGATCAGGTGATCAGGACCCTCATTACATGACCCGAGCTGAAGTTAGATGCTTAATCAACTGAGCCACCCACATACCCCTGGACTGTTCATCTTTTAAGAGAGCTGCAAAATATTGTGGCCAAGCTTTTCTTTGTACCATAGGCACAATTTAAGATATGACTGATTACAAATTCAGTGTTTTATTGTGTTGTGCTGTACTTAAAATTACAGTGTAGATGATATAATTTTTTCCTTTTTTCTTCTTCCTTTAGAAACATTTCTGTCCCATTCTCATTTTAGTTTCTCCTTTAGTTTCTTTTTTTTCTACATATGAAATCCATGAATGCATTCTCACTCCAAAATATTTAAGGAATATAATAATAGCAAACTCTTAGGGTGTCTGGGTGGCTAGTTGGTTAAGCTTCTGATTCTTGATATTGGCTCAGGTCATCTTCTCGGTGTCGTGAGATTGAGCCCCAGGTTGGACTTGGTGCTCTGCTTGGAGTCAGCTTGAGATTGTCTTTCTCCCTCTCCCTCTGCCCCCCCCACTCTCTCTCTCTCAAATAAATAAATTAGACCTTTAAAAATGGCAAACGTTTACACAATAAGCGTATACTGTATGCCAGGCTTTATTTGGAATGTTTTACATACATTGCCTCATTTAATCCTCACAAATAGTCTTATAGCTAAGCAATGATAACACCACCATTTTGTAGAGAAAGAAACTGAGGCACAGAGAGGTTAAGAAACTTGCCAAGGTCACATAGCTAATAAGTAGCAAAGTCACTAAACTCTCTGACCCCAGAGTCTATGCTCTTAACCACTCTGCTAACTCTTCTTAGTCTTGCTCTTACTTTCACACGTCAGCAATTAGGTATTCATTTCTTTAGTCCTGGCTCTACACAATTATGTATATAAATATGCTATATGCATTTCCCTTACCTAATTGGATCACAATATATGCAGGATTCTTTTTTTTTTTTTAAAGATTTTATTTATTTATTTGCCAGAAATCACAAGTAGACAGAGAGGCAGGCAGAGAGAGAGAGGGAAGCAGGCTCCCTGCTGAGCAGAGAGCCCGATGTGGGACTCGATCCCAGGACCCTGAGATCATGACCTGAGCCGAAGGCAGCGGCTTAACCCACTGAGCCACCCAGGCGCCCTATATGCAGGATTCTGAAACTTGCTTTTTCTACTTAAAAATATAGCAAGGTCAGTACCTATAGATGTATTTTATTTAAAAAAATATTTATTTATTTGACACACACAGAGAGAGAGAGTACAAGCAGGGGGAGCAGCAGAGCGAGAGGGAGAAGCATGGTCCCCACTGAGAAGAGAGCTTGATGTGGGACTCAATCTCAGGACCCTGGGATCATGACCTGAGCCAAAGGCAGACACTTAACTAATTGAGCTACCCAGGTGTCTCTCTATGTCATTTTTAAAACATCTGTATATTATTCAATTTTGTAGATTGTGTGAGTGTGATATAGTTTATTTAACCATTTTCTGATGGATACCAGAGCAGTTTCCAATTATTATTATTTTTTTTTTACAAATAATGTTGCAATAAACATTCATGAATTCATCCTCATTTTTTTCATTATAAATTTTTGTATAATTCTTTGAGAAATTCCTTGGAAGAACTTCCTTGAGTGGATTTAGTGGATTAAAGACTGATATTGCAAAATATCCCTTCAAACAGGGTTTAGGAGGAGTGTCTGAAAGTGTTCATTTCCCTTATACTCAATAACATTGCACATCATCCACCATTTTATTTATTTTTTAAAGATTTATTTATTTATTTGAGAGAGAGCAAGAGCGAGCAGGAGGGGTAGAGGGAGAAAGAGAGAATCTCAAGCAGACTCTGTTGAGCATGGAGCCTGGAACCCAACACAGGGCTGGATCTCACAGCCCCAAGACCCTGACCTCAGCAGAAACCAAGTCAGAAGCTTAACTGACTGCCCCACCCAGGCACTGTGTCATCATCAACCATTTTAAATTTGATGGACAAAAATATCTCACAGATGTGTTATTATACATTTGCTTGATCACCTATGAGGTAGAACTTTTTAATGTAGTTTTTGTTTTTAAAGTTTCTTTTTGTCACTTCTTGATTTTATAACAGATCATTTTCCTTTTCTCATGGACTTGTTGGAATTCTGATGTATTCTAGATATTTCTCTTTTGTTATATATATTGCCAATATCTTCTCTCAGTCTCACTTGATTTTGCCAAGTCTGTCAGTTATTTCCTTCATGGAGTCTGGGTTTTGCACTTTGCTTAAAAAGACTTTACCACATCCTATTTAAAAAGTTTCCATTCTTTTATTCTATTATCTTCAAAATATTTTTAAAATCATAACTCTTAAGTTCATATTTGTTGATGGTTTCCATTAAGGGTAAAGCCTGGTTTTTTTTCTTCTCAATTTGATTGACCATTTGTCCCCAAACCTTTTATAACAGCTCTATCTTTTTCTAAGTTATCTAAAGTCATTATAAATCATATTGTAATAGCATTGTATGATGACAGATTGTAACTACACTTAACAGGGCAAACATTGCATAATGTATAAAACTGTCAAATCACTATGTTGTACATCCAAAACTAATATAGCATTATATGTGAACAATCCTTCAATCAGTTTTATTGTAAATAAAATTAACATACTTGTATAAATCTTTTTAAAAGTTCTCAATTCTATTCCAATGATTTGAATGACTTTCTCTGAACTAATATCATGTTACATTAATAGTGGTTTATAGTATGTTTTGACATCTCTCCAGTAAGACATTCTTCTTCCTCTCTCACTCTTCTGGTTTTTATTTATTTATTTAGGTAAAAAGAAAATTTGTTTATTTTTCACCTATATGAACGTTAGAGAAGATCTTTCTCCTACCCAGATTTTTTTCCTATAATGACCCTACCTCTTTATCAGGAATTTTGTGGAAAATTAATTATGAATTTGGATTATTGTTATGTGAAAATTAAAATATAAGAATGTATGTCCCAGAGGAAAATTATCTGTAACACTAAAGAATAATCTTCTGTCAGAGAAGAGAAACCAAATGGGAAGTCCAGTAAGGAGGCCTTATGAGGCATATGAGGAGGATCAGATCCCTATCCTGAGTGAAAGTCACACAACCCTCTGGTTGTGGCAGAATCTTTAGAAAAATGGGGGAGAAGTTACTAGTTATACCATTATGCACAGTTTTTGTTGTTTAAACTAAGTTATGCTTTCTTTTATTATACTTGGTAGTACTTACTATGTATCATTAACCAGTTATTGATTAGTAAGTATAGTCAACTCATACATTTAAACCTTAGAATCTCTTTAAACTCAGGAGTAGCCTATTTAGGTTCAGTATCTAAAATTGCCCCAAGCAAAGCAAACATAATCTATCAACTGCTAGTTTTCAATATGCCCGTTTTATAAGTAATGTAAAGATGTTGCACATTGTTCCTTCACAAGAAGGCTGCCAAAATTATTAATATAATTTCTTTGGAGGGAAGGAGGAGAAATTGTTTCCCTGATGTCTGTGTAAAATTTAAATGAAAATGAATGTGATTTGAGTGTTAGTATTCATGGCTGCTAGTTCTTCTCTGTTAATTTACATTTATATTCTTAATGTCTAGGTTGAGCCTAGGGAAATTTAAAACTCAATTTCATTAATGCTATAACTTCCATAGGAATCTCAATATGCACAGAAGTTCTTAGATTGTGGAGTTATTGGACGATACTATAGCAGCTAAGCGTAATTGCTGAGTGGTTTATGATAGTCAAAAATGTATTGTCAGTTTTGATTTTCAAAATTCCTCCAAACCTAAACCCAGTGTCCAAAAATTTTTAAAGCTAATATGGTAATAAATTTTAACACCTTTAAAATGGAAACAGCACATTTCTGAACCATTGCCCATATCTGATTAATTGTGGTTTAAACTAGATCATGTTTCATTTTTGCAACTATTGCATTGACATACATGATGTTTGTGATTACTGCATAAGTTGGGTTTGCAAGTTTAGCTCACTAGAGTTAGGGTTTTTTCATTAGTTGTTTTTATTACAGTTATAATCACTACTCCCAGTCAGTAAGGGTACTATGTATAGGAATGCATGTCTAAATAATAATGGTTTCCCCTGAGTTCAGATGGATATAGCTTTATTTTTCTTCTTTATAAGCTATGTATATGGGAGGAAGCATTCTCCTCTACTGGGCAACAACACATGGTGGAGGAGAAAGGGAGGAAAAGAAGAGGGCACTTATGTCCAGTTTGAAAAAGCTTTCTAGGGGCGCCTGGGTGGCTCAGTGGTTAAGCTGCTGCCTTCGGCTCGGGTCATGATCTCAGGGTCCTGGGATCAAGCCCCGTATCGGGCTCTCTGCTTGGCAGGGAGCCTGCTTCCTCCTCTCTCTCTGCCTGCCTCTCTGCCTACTTGTGATCTCTGTCTGTCAAATAAATAAATAAAGCCTTTTAAAAAAAAAGAAAGAAAAAGCTTTCTAAGTGATATAGAAAATAAAAAGAAAATTTATGACTAAATTTCTTTTTCATATAGAAAGAATTGTCTACTTTTTTATTAGAAGAATGAAAAACCTAATGACTTTCTGCTCTTTGTTTCTGAAGTTGGAGCCAGGGATAAATCTATTTAGACAAATATGTCTTTTAATAATTTCCAAGAAATAAGAAGTACGCACAAATTTATTTGATTTAAAGCATTACAGTCTTCTCAATGTTTCCATTCTGTAAGATATTTTAAGTACAATTGAAACGGATTACTTTGAAAACAGACTTTAACTACATAACATAGTTTAATAACCCTCCTCCATTAATAATTTTGAAAATTTGATACTTCAACAAGAAATAAATGCATGACATGCATCCAGCTGTGAATCCAGGAACATGATTTTTTATTGCTATAAATATTACAAACAAAAAATGACTACATGTAAATATACATTAAAGAGTCACTCCAGCATGATTAAAGGGGCATAAACGATCTTCCTGGTACACATATTCAGGATATACTAAGGGTCTCGCCTGCCATTGTTCCTCAGAGCTAGTGTGTGGCGTAAGTCTAAAATTAAGGCACCAAATTATGTGCTGCCTGGGTATCTGGTGAAACCAGGAGGGCCTCAAATAGCACAAGTTTTCCACCTCACTCTGCTCCCATGGATAAGGTCCCCTAGTCTAACAACCATCCTTATCAAGGAAACCAGGCATAGTTCCTGCTTATCCCTGAGTAGCAGGTTTTAGTTCTCCATTAGCCTGTGGAATTATTCAAACAAATCAATCATATCCTCCTGAGAGCACCAGGAGTCACTCTCACCTTCTTGGTACTACAAAGCCTGTTTCTTACAGCTCCTGGTACTTCGTTGGATTTCTAAGTAAAATCCCCACCCTATTTTGGGTGGCTCTGCATGGCGTGTGGTATCCTCCTCCTGTAGACTGTGAGTGTATGTGATTAATAAACTGTTGCTAGTCACATCTGTCCAGTGATGGATGTCATATGTTCAGCCATTCTTATAAGGATGGGAATATTTCCATCACCAATGGGATGAAGAGGAAGAGATCCAAATGTAGTATGAAGCATTAGAAAATATGTGTTATTACCAGAAGAAAGCAATAATAAATCTCCAGTAATTTTTTGATTCAGGATAGGAAATGGAGGGGGTGGGGACATAGGTGCAATTTTCATTTTTTTTTTCCAGTCGAACATCATGATTTAGGAAGCATTAAAAGGATATATTGGTGTATCAGGTAGTTCCATAGCTGGTGTCAAGATAAACTGATTTTCTGGACCATGATATAAAACAGCATTTTCCGTATTTCCTGGATAAAATTTACTAGAAGGAATTATTTGTAAAACAGATAATCAAGCCCCTCCTCCTAAAGATTCTTATTCAGTGGGTGTGAGTGGGGCTTGGGAATTTGTGGAGGTTTTTTGGTTTGTTTTTATCAAGTACTTAGGTGGTTCTTATCACCAGGGAAATTTGGAAGATACGGTTAAACTGTAATAATGGGAGACTCAGAACAGTAAAGAAAGTGAATTTCCTGGGGACTGAAATAAAACTGACTGTTGGTGGAATTTAGTTCCTTTAGTTGTAGGCCTGAAGTCCCCATTTTCTTAATGGCTTTTGCCTGGGGACCTCTCTTAGCTTCTCAAGGCTGCCCACATCTCCTTGTCATGTGATCTCCATAGGCAATTCACAACATGAATGCTTGCTTTTTTGTAGGTCAGCAGAAGTGTCTCTCTGACACTTCTTTTAAAGAGTTCACCTGATTATACAAGGCCCACTATCTTTTGATTAATTCAAAGTCAAAACTGGGGATGCCTGGATGGCTTAGTCAGTTGAGGGTCTGCCTTCAGCTCAGGACAGGTCCTGGGATTAAGCCCCGTGTCGGGTCCCTGTTCAGCCCTCCCTTCTCCCTCGCCCTCTGCCCTTCTTCCCCTCTAGTGCTCTCTCTCTCTCTGAAATATAATCTTTTTTAAAAAAAAAAACCTGAAAACTGATTAGTAACTTACACAGAGGAGTGGTGTCTCATCATATTCATAGGTGTAATCACATTTAAAAGGCTTATACAAATTCTGTATATCAAAGGGAGGGAATCTTCAAGGCCATCTTAGAATGTTGCTTAACCACAAATGTGATTAATAATTAGACTATAACTGGTGGAAATAAAAAACAAGAATTGTGGAATGACACCATTCATCAAAATGAGCACCCACATGAAAATCCAAGAATCTTACTATAGAATGTGGTAAGAACATTTTATAAGATTAAAGGAAAAGGAGAGATAAATAATGTGATTTTTAAAGCATATATATGCTACCCAAATAGAGAATATGGTAGATATCTGGTTTAAAATACATCAGTTCTTACATGGGTAAGACATCATAGGGATAAGAACTTTACCTATATACATATTTACCTATATACCTATTTACCTATACATATTTACCTATATATATTTACCTATATACATATTTTTTTCTGAAAGTAGAAAGAGTTATACATTCTTATCTTAATGTTGCTGACAATTTGGTACCTCACAAGGAAAGAAGGAGAAAGCACCAAACAAATAGGAAATGTTGCTTTGAACTTTATATTTACTAATAATGCAGAACTGATTTAGGAAATCTTAACAATAGAAACATTCAGCAAGGATGACCCCTTTTAAACCTTTAATAAACAAGAAACAAACCACAGACAATAAACCATAGGCCTTAAGGAGACCTGAATGGCTCAGTAAGCTAAGCGTCTGTCTTCAGCTCAGGTCCTGATCCTGTGGTCCTGGAATCAAGCCCTGTGTTGGACTCTCTGCTCAGTTGGGACTCTGCTTCTCCCTCTGCCTCTGTCCCTCCCCCTCTGTCCGCTGGTGCTCTCTTTCCCACTCTCTCTTTCTCTCTCACTCTCTCAAATGAATAAATTTTAAAAATCTTAAAAAAAAAAAAAAAAAGTCGAAGAGGTTGCTGCCTGTGTTCTCCTCAAGGATTTTGATGGATTCCTTTCGCACATTGAGGTCCTTCATCCATTTGAGTCTATTTTCGTGTGTGGTGTAAGGAAATGGTCCAATTTCATTTTTCTGCCCTATGACCCAGCAATTGCACTACTGGGTATTTACCCTAAAGATACAAACGTAGTGATCCAAAGGGGCACGTACACCCGAATATTTATAGCAGCAATGTCCACAATAGCCAAACTATGGAAAGAACCTAGATGTCCATCAACAGATGAATGGATCAAGAAGATGTGGTATATATACACAATGGAATACTATGCAGCCATCAAAAGAAATGAAATCTTGACATTTGCGACAACATGGATGGAACTAGAGCGTATCATGCTTAACGAAATAAGTCAAGCAGAGAAAGACAACTATCATATGATCTCCCTGATATGAGGAAGTGGTGATGCAACATGGGGGCTTAAGTGGGTAGGAGAAGAATCAATGAAACAAGATGGGATTGGGAGGGAGACAAACGATAAGTGACTCTTAATCTCACAAAACAAACTGAGGGTTGCTGGGGGAGGGGGGCTGAGAGAAGGGGGTGGGATTATGGACATTGGGGAGGGTATGTGCTTTGGTGAGTGCTGTGAAGTGTGTAAACCTGGTGATTCACAGACCTGTACCCCTAGGGATAAAAATATATGTTTATAAAAAATAAAAAATTTTAAAAAAAGTTAAGACAGGGATGCCTGCATGGCTCCATTGGTTAAGCATCTGCCTTCCGCTCAGGTCATGATCCCAGGGTCCTGCGATAGAGCCCTATATTGGGCTCCCTGCTCAGTGGGAGCCTGCTTCTCCCTCTCCCTCTGCTCCTCTGCTCACACTCTTCCTGTCTCTCTCTCAAATAAATATATAAGATCTTTTTTTAAAAAAGTTAAGACACAGTAAAGGTAAGATTTAATTAATACATATTCTGAACAAGAAGTGTGGCAGGTTCTAAGCATTAGAAAGGAAATGAATCAAGGAAGACTCCTCAGAAGAAATAATTCTAGGGTTGAAACTTGAAGGATCAGACAGAAGTAGATAGGTCTGGGATCAGGGTAAAGGGGGAAAGATGAAAAGAAAGATTCTGTTTCCAAAAGAGAGGGTATAAAGTAAAAACCAGAAGAGATCCTAGGGCAGAATGTGGAGGAACATCAACATGTAAGGGATGGTTAGAAAGAGGTACCAGAAATAAGAGGAAAACCTAGAGAAAAGTAATGTCATAGAGCCAGAGTATAAGATCTTTTAAGAATGACCTACTTTCTTTGACTGGTATGTCAAATAAATGTATCTACTGGATTTGTCCACCAGGAGACATTGAGAACTTAATGAGAACAGTTCACTTGCAGTGTTAGGGCAAAAGGGCAATTGTAGTCTATGAGAGTTTACCAAATGGAGGCATGGAAACAGAAATGAAGACAATGAATGAATATACTCTAGCTATGAGGAGAGGCAGGAGCAGATGGCAATAGACTCTGACCTTGGTCTTAGAAATTTTTGTTTATTTCATCCTGGGTTTCAAATGTTGCTATTTTGTATTCCAGAAAAAAAAAAAAAAAACTATAACCTGATTTGGCTTCTAAGAACTAAACAGTAGAAAGCTGACCAGGAAGTCTATAGGTTATAGTGATGGAGTGGGTCAAATAATGGTAAGGCCGTTTTCAAGGAAAGATATTAATAGGAGGGTAGAGAAGCAACATTTTGAAAGCAGTAAGGAGAACTAGCTAATACTTATTCCCGGGAATACTAGCTTCACTCCACTCACCTAAAGCATACTGACAAGTAGCTTTCCCTCCAGTGGATTTCTTGTAGGAAGCTTCCTTTTCCTTGAGAGAGAGCAAACGTTTTGCTTCATGAAGTGAAGAAGAGGTAGGTTGTTTATCATGGAACAGATTGGCATAGTGGAAAGCAATGTAAAGGAGGAAGACTTTGGAAGGATGAAGAGGGGAAGTCTTCTCATTGGAAGACTGGGAGGAAGGAGGAAGTTCAAGGTAATAGAGGCTTGAGAGTTGGAGAAGGCATATGTAATGAAAAAATTCAGGGGTGCCTGGGTGGCTCAGTGGGCTGGGCCTCTGCCTTCAGCTCAGGTCATGATCCTAGGGTCCTGGGATCGAGCCCTGCATTGGGCTCTCTGCTCGGCGGGGAGCCTCCTTCCCTTCCTCTCTCTCTGCCTGCCTCTCTGCCTACTTGTGATCTCTGTCAAATAAATAAAATCTTTAAAAAATAAAAAGAAAAAAATTGAAGACAAGATTAAATGGCTTCACTCTATTTCTGAATAGAGTGTTGGTCTCATGTTGTTTCAGTGTTAATGTGTATATAAGAGATGGAAGGGGTAAAATAAAAGATAGCCTTAAGAATGTTTGCCTTTAAGCCTTCTGCTCACCTGGACTTGACTTAGATTCACACAGTGAAAACAAAAGCACATGTTTATGACTTCTTAAGGACTGTGACTGATGGCAATATGTGGATAAAACTGATAGGGTAGGCACAAGGCCAAGATAATGAACAGTCAAAAGAAAGCATGCTACGCTGACACATGAGGAGGAGAGCCTTTTAACTGCATGGATACATGATCACATACAACAAATTCAAGTGCCTCTGCATCAAGCAACAATTTTGTTAAAGACATTTTCTTTTTAAATTGCTTAAGAACAGGCATAGTGAGATATCAGAGGAAGATGTTTCGCTCATGAAAGTTTCAGGAAAGGAATAGTTAACTTCAGAATTAAGTGGAAGTTGCAGATAGAAAATAAGTGACTCTTTCTCACATATAACTTACAAGGTTCACCATGTGATCTTTGGCCCACAATAAATTAGGTAGTAAGTTAAGAGCTGCATGTTCATTCTATGAAAATATTCCATATGAAGAATGGTTAACAGAATCTGCAGTGATTAGCCAAAGGAAGAGAAAGAACATAATTGTTACCTTAAAATAGTGTCATGTGGAGAACAGATTAAGTCTAATTCTGTCCTTTTCAAAAAGCCAACTAGTCCTAATAAATGGAAGTACAGAGAGCCTAGTAAGACAACAAAATCTCAAAACTATTACTGTACAATAACGGGCTACTTTTCATGCTGTTCATCACTGCTTATTACTGGCAGGGTTATGCAGAGACTGCATGTCTACCTACCAGGAGTAGCACAGAGGGAATCTGCACTGCTCATAAACTGTGCTTGGAAAGTCTTACAAGTAGAATTCTTTCCAATTCCTAGATTCTAGGATATCGAAACGATTTGTGGATTTGGTTAGAGTGTGTGTGTGTGTGTGTGTGCCAAAGAGTACATTTTGTAAACATACATACATGTATTATTATTATTATTATCATTATTATTTTACTTCTAACATCACGTGGTAGTAGAGATACCTCCATCTTTAAAATAGCAATGCAGAACACACAGTGCTTTCAATGAACGCCTATAATGTGTCACTACTGTCCCTTCCTCAGTGGGACATAGTCTTTGGTTGGTTTCCCTTTCTATAAAAACAATAGATTTATTAATTTTCTCTGTCTAAATCCTCTTTGTGCCTTCCATATATTTATAAAACTGACTGGAGTTACTGTTTAAGTCTGCTATTTTGTAACAAATTAAAAATAGCTTTAACCACAAAGGTATTAAAGTGTTGATTTTTTTTTCAGATTGAGAGAGAGAGAATGCATACACAAGGAGAGGGACAGACAGAGAGGGAGAGAGAGAGAATCTCATGCACAATCCATGAGCAGCATGTAGCTGGATGCTTGATCTCATGACCCTGAGATCATGACCTGAGTTGAAATCAAGAGTCAATGACTCTTAAGTTAAGTGAGTCAACTCACTTAACCAACTGAGCCACCCAGGTGCCCCTCATTTACTCTTTTCATATATAATTACTCATTCTGTTCTCCCAAAGAAAGCAGTGAATAGATACAGGAATAGCACATTTTATTTGAGGTGTAGCTAAAACAGTCCTGGAGATAATAATATGTAAAGTAAAATATTAAATGTTGCATCATGTAAATCAAAAGAATTTATTAAAACTAATGAACTAATATATTTTATAAATTATTAATAAAATAATTTTTATTATATAAAATAAATAAATAAAACTAATGAACTGAGTTTCTGAAACAAGGTATACATGTTAGAAAATATACAGTTGTTGAATTCCTAGTTAAAAAGCAGTGCACAATAATAATAGCATTTTCCTACTAAAGGAGAAAAAAAACCTTTGATTTGCTATTAGATACCCAAGCTGTGATTTCTTTGATTAACATAATCTTTCATTACATACTGAAAATAAAAATTTGTATGATTTCTCACTCTTCTTATATTGCCAAAAGAAATGTAGTTCTGCAAACCAAAAATGAACTGTTTACAATTATGGACCATTTGACAATAGAACGACATTATTGTTGAGAAACCTAATTTGGACAAGGCATAAATTGGGTGACATCCAACCAGGTCACATTGAAGCTCTGTGACTTAGTTCAATGTTATTACTGTTATTTCTCTCTTATACTCAACCTTTAAAAAGTAAAAAGAAAAAAAAAAGTAAAAAGAAAACATAACAATTATCTGTGTATTGTTATATGCAGAATGTGCAGGGAGATGACATAGAATGAAACAATTTTTAAAATCACTTTTAAAAAGATCATCCACATTATTTTTATGTCATTGAGGTATAGAAGAAATAGACCTTAAAAATATTTTGCCTTTCCTTTTTTAAAGATTCCATAATAGAAAAAATGATGGAGCTTGGAAAATGGAGCACTTACCTAAACTGGAGCAGAAATCCTGTGAATTTTGAGAACCCAAGTGCAATAAAAAATATATGTATATATTAGAATTCTTTTTTTTTAACGGATTTTTATTTTTTATTTTTTATAAACATATATTTTTATCCCCAGGGGTACAGGTCTGTGAATCACCAGGTTTACACACTTCACAGCACTCACCAAAGCGCATACCCTCCCTAATGTCCATAATCCCACCCCCTTCTCCCAAATCCCCTCCCCCCAGCAACCCTCAGTTTGTTTTGTGAGATTAAGAGTCACTTATGGTTTGTCTCCCTCCCAATCCCATCTTGCAACATGGGGGCTTAAGTGGGTACCAAAACACGTTTTAAAAAGACTTAAGTTGATTAACTACAGAAATCACTTATAATCATGAACACTAAATCTTAACCTCATTACACTTTTCTCTTCTGGAAAAATATATTTCTTTTCATCACAAAAATGGAAGGGTACAAATTTTCTAATCTGTTGAAACTTGTGATTGAAATTAAGCTTTATGACACTGTTTACAGAAATAAGAAGGGCAAATGTCAATGCACTTCCAAAAGCAGAAGGCAAAGAATGGATTATTAAATGGGAAGAGTTAAGTGGTCTTCTGTAAAGGGCATCTACTAAAAGTGATATGTCAAAGGAGTAGTCTTAATGTGTTTCTTCAGCTCTGTTACTGTAAGCCCTGTATTTAACAATATCCCTGCTTTATCATTTAATATGTTGAATCTCAATGATTTTTAGTGAGATTGATCTGTTTAAATGCTGAATGACCTGAAAAATACTTGTCCTTTTGTTCATCTTTAAGTAAAGAGAAGTGTATTTTAAAGTTTGTCAAGAAGTGGGGAAGTACTGCCCTCATTTTTCTAACATATTCTAGTTAATTTTCCTTTCCAAATTCACAGAACCCAACAAACCATATTGATGTGAACATTCTCCGAAGTTACTCATTCAAAAAGTAATTCATTGCGGAAGATTGCTATCTAATTCACAATACTTCCTTGTAGATTTTTTTTCATTAATTTCTTCCTCTTCACAAGATAACTAAGCATGTCTCCATTGTGATTTAAATTATTTTACATCCAAGCTATGAGGCTACCTTTACCTATAATATATATGCAGACAAAAATAGCCATTGCTGTATGTTCCAAATAATATCTTAGAAATTCATCATTTTAGGTGGTGGGGTAGTAGGAGGACCCTATGTTTTCCTTGTCCCTCAAATGTTGACAAGTATCAGATCATTCTTAATACCCAAGAAATTGATCTGAGGACTGAGAGAATAAACTACACAACTAGAGGAAGACAAGATGCCACATTGTGGAAGGCAGAAGGTGTAGAGATGTGATTTAGGGGAGAAAAGGATCATGGGTACTTCAGAGGGGAGGAAGTGCTAGTCATAAAGACAGGAGAGAGAGAGAGGGAGAGAGAGAAGCACATAGAGGATGACAAAAGAAAAAAACTTCTCCAAAACCTTTGACTAGGAAAACAATAAGGCTTGGTTGTTGTGAGTTTTTACAACCAGTGGAGCTCAAAGACTGGAGTTTTAGAAGTCCGGGCTCTGGTCAGGGTGGATCCCAGCAGGAGTTGCGGTGCTTCTGTGGTGGTGGTGGGGGCCATAGGGCCAGGAGTGGACAGCATGATCTGAGGATCCCCTGGGATGCACTGGGAGAGACTTAGACTTTCCCTCTTCTTGGAGTGCATCTGGGAGAGGTGGCATTACCTCTCAGGGGACAAAAGAGCTGGTGGGCACAATAGTACTGCCCCATTCCTTATCATAAGAGCAGATAACCAGAGGGCAGCTAACCTGGATGGTGGCTTTTTGTTGCACTTTAAACTCCAAGCCCTGATGCATTGGTGCAACTATCCCTCTGGGGTAAACCAACACCAGGTCCAGCACAGTGAGACCCTGCCCCAGAGGACCAGTGAGGGTCTACACTAGGCGGGACCCCTAAAGTTTGGACTTTTAAAATTCAGTCAGCATGCTTGAGATAAAACACAGGTATACTGTGTTGCAGGGTGGTAGACAACCCAGACACAGACAGGGTGAAAGCAGGGATCTGAGGGTTTCCTGGGACACATAAAGGGGAGATTGTTTGCTCTTCTGTGAGGACATCCCAAAGAGCAGTGGGAGGAGTGGGATGAGGGAGAGAGCTGCCATCAGTTTTCCCCCCTGCCCATTGACACAGACCAACCTCAGAGAGCAGAACAGCACCAACAATGGGGTGCTCAGCCACTTACACCAAGCCCTGCCTCCCTGCATTTTGCAGTTGCTTCTTTACAAGCACAAGTGTGCCTGAGAACCAGAGTATTGGGCCCCTCTCCCAGAAGACCAGCACCCCCCCCAACCACATGCACCAAGTCTACTGACCCTAGAGCGCTGCAAAGTTTCAGGCCTAGGGAAAATAGGATCTGGATTTTTTAAACAAGAAGACCAGAGCACACCTAGTAAAATTCACCACACTCTGGACACGGTCAAAACATTCCCCACTGTAGGAAGGAGAAACTCTTCAGAGAACTGACCCAAGGGAAAGAGCAACAAAACAGAGCAGCGGAGTGCACATGACACACACCAGAAACATTTCCTGATGCAACAGGCCCTGGAAAGTATATGACCTCTTCTTAATAAAGCTATTACTCTCAGGAGCAGGAAACATAACAGGCTTCCCTAACACACAGAAGAACACAGAAACCTAGACAAAATGCCAAGATGGAGGAATTCGTCTCCCTAAAAAGAACAAGGAAATGTCATGCCCAGCAATTTAGTAGAAACAGACATGAGCAACGTGTCTGATCCAGAATTTAAAACAACATCATCATGCTAGCTGGGCTTGAGGAAAACATAGAAGACATCAGGGAGTCCCCTACCACAGAGATAAAAGACCTAAAAACTAGCCAGGCTGAAATAAAAAATACTATAACCAACATGCAACACCAACTGGATATAATGGTCACCACAACAGAAGAAACAGAGGAACAAATACATGATTAGAAGATAAAATTATGGAAAATAATGATGCTAAAAAGAAAAGGGAAAGAAAAATATTGGATCACAAATGTAGATTTAGAGAATTTAACAACTCCATAGAGCATAACATTCGTATCAGAGTTCTAGAAGATGAGAGGGTAAAAGGGGCAGAGGGCTTATTTGAGCAAATTATAGATGAAAACTTCCCTAATCTGGAGAAGGAAACAGACATCCAAATCTAGGAGTCTATATCATAGATCTATGTATATACATCTATAGATCTATATTTAGATATATCTATATATGTAGGATATATCTATTTCTATATATATTATAAATATAGGATATCTATCTATATATATATATATATAAATATATATATATATATATATAAAAGATATAAGATACAGTAAGGATTGCAAGAAAAAAAAATTCTTGTTTTTTTCCCATTAAGGATTACATTAGCTGTGGGTCTCTTAATGTACTGTCAGATTCAATTTGCTATTATCTTGCTGAGAATTTTTGCATCCATGATCATCAGGGATATTGACCTATAATTCTCCATTTTAGTGGGGTCTCTGGTTTTGGAATCAAGGCAATGCTGGCTTTATACAATGAGTTTATAAGTTTTCCTTCCATTTCTATTTTTTTGGAACAGTTTGAGATGAATAGGCATTACACTTCTTTAAATATTTGGTAGAATTCCTTTGAGAAGTCATCTGGGCCAGGACTTTTGTTGGTTGGGAGAGTTTGGATTGCTGTTTCAATTTCTTTGTTGGTTATGGGTCTGTTCAAATTTTCTATTTCTTTCTGTTTCAGTTTTGGTAGTTCATATGTTTCTAGGATTGCAAGATATAAAATCAATGTACAGAAATTTGTTGCACATCTATACACCAAAAATGAAGCAGCAGAAAGAGAAACCAAGGAATCAATCCCATTTACAGTTGCAGCAAAATCCGTAAGATACCTAGGAATAAACCTAACCAAAGAGGTAAAATATCTGTATTCTGCAACCTATAAAATTCTGATGAAAGAAATGGAAGATGACACAAAGAAACAGAAAAACATCCTCTGCTCATGGATCGGAAGAACGAGTATTGTTAAAATGTATATACTAAACAAAGCAGGCTACACATTTAATGCAATCCTATAAAAATACCACCGGCATTTTTCACAGAGCTGGCACAAACAATCCTAATATTTGTATGTAACCACAAAAGACCCCAAATAGCCAAAGCAATCTTGAAAAAGAAAAGCAAAGCTAGAGTCATCACAATTCCTGACTTCAAGCTGTATCAGAAAGCTGTAATCATCAAAACAGTATGGTACTGGTACCAAAAACAGATACACAGATCAATGGAACAGAATAGAAAACCCAGAAATAGAAGCAAAACTATATGGTCAGCTAATCCTCAACAAGGCAGGAAAGAATAATCAGTGGAAAGAAGACAGTCTTCTTCAACAAATGGTGTGGGGAAAACTGGACAACAACATGCAAAAGAATGAAACTGGACCATTTTCTTATACCATACACAAAAATAAATCAAAATAGATGAAAGATCTAAATATGAGACATGAAACTATCAAAATCCTAGGGGAGAGCACAGGCAGCAACCTCTATGACATCAGCTATAGTAACTTCTTACTAGACACATCTCTGGGGACAAGGGAAACAAAGGCAAAATGAACTATTAGGATTCCATCAAGATAAAAATCTTCTGCTCAGTGAAGGAAACCAACAACAAAACTAAACGGCAACCTTCAGAATGGTAGAACATATTTGCAAATGACAAATCTGATAAAGGGTTCATATCCAAAAATATGTAAAGAACTTATCAAACTCAATTCCCTCACCCCAGAATAATCTAGATGTTGGTTCTTTGAAATAATTAATAAAATTGATAAACCAAGAACCAGACTTATCAAAAAGAAAAACACCATAATTATAAATATAAACAATTATAAATACATATATAAATATAAACAATTACAATTATAAGAGAGTATTATGAAAAATTATATGCCAACAAATTGGGAAATCTGGAAGAAATGGATAAATTCCTGGAAACACCCCAGAATAATCCAGTTAAGAAATGGGCAAAAGAAAGGGCATGAATAGACATTTTTCCAAAGAAGACATTCAGGAGGCTAACAGACATGTGAAAAAGTGCTCAACTTCACTCATCATCAGGGAAATACAAATAAAAACTACCAAGAGATCCTGGTGATTCACAGACCTGTACCCCTGGGGATAAAAATATATGTTTATAAAAAATAAAAAATTAAAAAAAAAACTACCAAGAGATACCACCTTACACATGTCAGAACCGCTAAAAAAAAAGAAAAAAGAAAAACAAAATAAAACAACAGCAACAAGGAAACAACAGATATTGGCAAGTGTGCAAAGAATGGGAACCCTATTACACTGTTGGTGGGAATGCAAACTGGTGCAGGTACTCTATAAGAGTATAAAAGTTCCTTAGAAAGTTTAAAATAGAACTAGCCTATGACCCAGCAAATACACTACTAGGATTTACTTAAAGGATATTAAAATACTGATTTGAAGGGGTACATGCACCCTGATGTTTATAGAAGCATTATTACAATAGGCAAATTATGGAAAGAGCCCAGATGTCCATTGACTGATGAAATGACTATAGAAGATGTGGTATGTATATGCACTGAATATAAATCAGTCATCCAAAAGAATGAAATCTTGCCATTTTCAATGATGTGGATGGAACTAGAGGATATTATGTTGAACGAAATAAGTCAGAGAAAGACAAATACCATATTTTTTCACTCATATGTAGAATTTAGGAAACAAAACAAATGAACACTAAGGAAAAGAAAAACAAAGAGGAGTCGAAGGCAATCCATAAGAGAGACTCTTAATGATGGAGAACAAACTGAGGATTGATGGAAGGAGGTGGATGGGAGATGGGTTAAAAATGGGTGACGGGCATTAAGGAGGGCACTTGTGATGAACACTGAGTGTTATATGTAAGTTACAAACCACTAAATCTATTCCTGAAACTAATATTACACTATATGTTTACTAATTAGAACTGATAAAAACTTTAAAAATAACAAAAATAATAAAAAAAATTCATCATACTTAATTATTCTATAACTGAAAGGCAAAGGACAATATCAGTACTGTTTACCATTGTATTTCCAGTGTTGTAGCACAGTATATGGCTCTTCAAATGAATGACTACATAAATGACTACATAAAAGAAAGAAAGAATGGTTGAATGAGTGAATGAATGAATGAAACAACCACTATACCATACTAGAAGCTATGTATTTTGTCGTTTAAAGATGTCACAGGTTGGGGCGCCTGGGTGGCTCAGTGGGTTGAGCCTCTGCCTTTGGCTCGGGTCATGGTCTCAGGGTCCTGGGATCGAGCCCCGCATTGGGCTCTCTGCTCGGCAGTGAGCCTGCTTCCCCCTCTCTCTGCCTGCTTCTCTGCCTACTTGTGATCTCTCTCTCTCTCTCTTTGTCAAATAAATAAATAAAATCTTTAAAAAAAAAAGAAATAAAGATGTCACAGGTTAAAGAACTGGATATCAGCCTTTCTATAGGTAGACAAAGTGCCTACTTATCCAATATGATTTTAGAAGTTTGGTGAAAAGTCCCATGCTTTTCAGTGTGAGCAGACCCACCATTAGGGAATCATTCCTTTACGATGAATGCTTTGCATTCTCCAGTGTTGGTTTTTGAAATACAGATAGCCTGGGGACAGATAACACTTTCCTTTACTCTTAATCATTAATACAATGACAAGAATTTGTTTAAATACTAGGTATTCAATAAACATTTCATAAATTGAAGCAAACATAAAATGTAATTTTAAAAATTAAAAATTACAAATGATATTCAGCAAAACTTACAAAACTTTCCAAAGCAGCTTAGATTAGCTATCTCTAGATATTTACTGATTTCACAGAGTAGGGTGTAAATGTTACTTCTAAGAGTGTGAAAAGAACCCTTGGCCGCATCACCTATGGCTGCTATAAGAACTACCATGGATTGGGTGGATTAAACCACAAACATTTATTTCTCATAGTTCTGCTGGCTGGAAAGTCCACCATCAAGGTGTTGGTAGTATAGGTATCTGGTGATAACCTTCTTCCAGCTTGCCCACAGCACTTTCTTTCTGTTCCTTCATAAGGCAGAGAGAAAAAGAGGTCTAGTCTTATAGTCACATCTTAGGGGCTCCATCCTCATGATGTCATCTAAATCTAATAGCCTCCAAAGACCCCACCTCCAAATACCATCACATTGGGGATTAGGGCTTTAACATATGAGTGTGTGTGTGTGTGTGTGTGTGTGTGTGTGTGTGTAACATAATTCAGTCCATAGCCACCCCATTGTGAGACTATTTCATCCATAATGTGGTCCCATGCTGTGAACACCAAAGACAGCATTATGATAAGGTGTCGGTCTCTGCATGGCCATGCATACCTGTTTGAATGTTCTCATGGCCTACGTTTTCTGGCAGAACACAATACTCAGCAGAAAGCTTCCTTACTGTGCTTGTTTATGAATCAAGCACTTTGTTTATTTAGTAGAATTTAATATTCTTAATGTGCACTTTGGTCCTTTATGCCTTTACTTTGTTCTGAATTTCTGGGGAGTTTCCTTCTTTGGGGAACATTAGCTTTCCAGTGGATACCATTTCTGTTCGGCCTGCAGTATTCTGTTTCATCTTGTTTAAGTGTTGCTTTTGTCCAAATAGTCTTTGACATGGAGGGTTTGTTTTTTTATCAAGCTTTTTGCTTATTTAAAAAAAATCCCTTGCAAGGGCATATGGATGAACTTTTTTCTTTCCTGTCTCTCTTCCAGTAATTTTGAGTTAATCTTGGTCATATGTGCTAAGCTTCTGTTTCACCGGTGCTTGTCTAAATTCTCCTCTTTGATTAGTATATGAAATGAAAGTCTTGATAAGAAGGAGGAGGATGAACATTTAAGTACCTTTGTATTTTTGAAGCAGTCATTGTTTTACTTGATAATGAACTTGATAGAGAAAGCTATTAGTAAGACTAAGTATTTTAGATAATTGAGAGGAGTCCAAATAATGCATGCATATTATCATTAGACTTTGGTGTTTATCTTTACTATTTTTCCATACAAATCTGTAGCCTTCTTCCAGTGCAGCACTAGAAACTCCAAGTGCTTTTATGGCTATTCCACTATTATCTGAAAATCTGGACTCTTTGCCCTCAGATATTGGAAAAAAGTATTTTTTATTAATTATATTAGCCATGTAGTGTCTGATGAGTAACATAAATTACATAAAAGGTTGGGGGGAATCAAAATTTTGAATGAATTTGTTTGATGGACTCAATACCATTTAAACATTATTCAAAGAAATAAAAAATTAAGCGACCTATTTTTAGGAAATTCCAAGGTGTGCCGTGTGCCATGGAGCCATAAAATATCAGAGCTGCTTTTACAGATATGGAAATTAAGATACAAAGAAATAAAGTGATGGGATGCTGATCAACCAGCAAGAAAGCTGCCAATTTAGCATATTTTTCCAGGTCTTCAGACTTCAATTCCAGGGTTCTTTTAGTCTTGCAGGGCATCTGACCTGTGCTTTCACACAAGCCCCAGTGTGCAGAAGGGACCTACACTTGGTTTAATATTCTGCTGTCATTGCCTTGAAATTCTTAATACTTTTTGTAAAACGAGTCCCTATATTTTCATTTTGCTCTAGCTCCCTCAAATTATATGACCAGTCTGGAGTCTTGGTCTATTGTTTAATAAAGTGAGACATTATGTTTATTGTTCTGTTTTATTTGCCCAAATTACTTACCAGGTGTTTTTGTTGTTGTTGTTGTTGTTTTTTGAGAGTATCCAGTCTGTTGTACCTGTAAGAGTTGGAGTAGGGTATGCCATGTGGAAATTGGTAAGATTCCTCTGAAATGAATTAAGAACTTCCTTAAGGAGGGAAATAGGAAAGAAAAAGTTTATTGAGAGTCTGTTCTGTACCACATTCTGTGCTAATCACTTTCCCCATATAATCTCTTTTCTTCCCACAAGAACACTGAGCATAGTAGCTCTTCAACCTGCCCTATTCATGGGATTTTGTCCTGTACCAGAGTACTTAAGTCTGTCTCATGATGCATGTTGGCTTCCAGGTTCCCACTTTCTGCTCTTTTCTGAGACTGTCTTACAAATGCCCTCCAATTATTACTCCTCCCACCTCTGGAGATTTCCATAATAAAAGTGGCTGTCCCTAGTTTTTTTAAAAATTTTTTTATTTATTTGACAGAAAGCACACACAAGCAGAGAGGCAGAGGGGGGAAGCAGGCTCCCCGCTGAGCAGAGAGCCGGACTCGGTCCGATCCCAGGACCCTGGGATTATGACCTGAGCAGAAGGCAGAGGCTTTAACCCACTGAGCCACCCAGGCACCCCCTACCCCTAGTTTTGATGCCAAGATAGACCTAATGAATCAGAATCTTCGTGTGCCCCAGGCTTGTCAGATATTTTGTAGTAACGCCTCTATTAATTTCGGTATGTCTTCCTGGTTAAGAACCACACGTAGAGTTTAACTCCTTAATTTTATAAATGAGGAAAAAAAACCCAAAATGATTGAAAGATTTGCATAAGGTCAATTATCTTGCCGGCGGGGGGAAGTTGGAATTTAAATGTTGATTTTCTGTTTCCCAATCAATTGTCCCTTTCAAAACATTGTGCTGTCTTCCTGGATGTCCTATTTGTCACCATTCTGATAATATGCATAGCACATAAAAAAACTCAGCCAATCCACATATTAGGGCTGTGTTCTCAAACTTCAGTGTGTAAAAATCACCTGAGAATCTTTTTAAACTATAGATTTTGTTGTGAACTTGGAGCAGGGCCCGAGTGTCTACATTTCTAAAAAGCTCCTAAGTTATGCCAATTTTGCTGGTTTATGGGTTATATTTTGAACAACTATTTTAATGCATTTTAATTAATTCTTTACTATTTTATTTTATTTTAATTCCAATATAGTTCACCTGCAGTGTAGTATTAATTTCAGGTGTACACTCGAGTGATCCAACACTTCCATACAATACCCCATGCTCATCACAACAGGTCCCCTCTTTAATCCCCATCACCTATTTCCCCCATCCCTCCTCCCTGCTGGTGACCAACAGTGTGTTCTCTAGAGTTAAGGGTCCGTTTCTTGGTTTGTCTCTCTCTCTTTTTACCCTATGTTCTTTTGTTTTTTAAATTCCACATATAAGTGAAATCATATGGTATTTTTCTTTCTCTGACTGACATATTTTGCGTTTGCATAATACTCTCTAGCTCTATCCATGTTGCTGCAAATGGCAAGATTTCATTCATTTTTATGGCTGAGTAATATTCCATTGTATGTATATACCACATCTTTTAAAAAAAGGTATGTTATGTTAGTCACCATACAATACTATAATGCATTTTCTATAGCTTGGTTTAAGGAGGTCAAACTTGTGATGTAAATCTGTACCCTGCATTGTTAATAATGATAATGATTATAATAATTATTGTTAACATTTATTGAGAAATCTGTTATTTTATATACACTATAATTTAATCCTTCTAAAAATTTTATGAGTTAGATACTATATTGACCCTTATTTTACCGATGAGGACAATGAAGCTCAGAGATCTAAGTAATTTTCCCCAGATTACACAGTAGTGTGTGACAGGTAAGATACAAACTCTGTATTTTCAGAATACAATCACATAACCACAAAAGCTCTTTCTTTTCTTTGAAAAATGCAAATATTTAGAAAGTTGAAGGGAAGAAGGAAAAGGAGATAGAGAAAGGAACTTGTATTTATTAAGAATCTAGAATGTGCCAGAGGCAGTGCTAGTACATTTTCCATATTATCTCACTTACTCTTCAAAAGTTCCATGGAAGCTGGGCATTATCATCCTCCTTCCAAGGATGAGAAAATCAGTGATTAAAGATATTAAGTCATTTGTCCAAGAACATATGCTCACATGGTTAGTAAATGATACAGCTGAGAATTGAGCACAAAATTCAAGTTTAATCTATTAAATAATTCTGCCTCTTATTGGAGTAAATTGAGTGAAAGTTGGATTTCTAACTTTTAGGAAGTAAAGCAAGAGTCTTTAACCAGGGTCCAAAAGATCCTTACAGCGTTTTTGGTTTTCTCCCTAGTTCTTTGAATAATATTATTAAAGTATTGCTTCATTCTAAGGTAGTCTAGAACAGTATAGTAGACATTAGTAATACTCACCAATATCCAGTCCTGTTCTCCTGTAATTGTAAGACTAACTTCCTAGATCCCTCATGTGTAGGTGGGATCATATTTCTATTTCTGGTCAAATGGCTAAGTAGACAACAGTACATGTTACTTCTGGACTGAAACATTTATGACATAGCGCACAACTATCCAGCTCTTCCTTCTTTTCTGTGGCACTTGTGGAATTCTCTGTTAAAATGATTGAGTCAAATTATTGTAGGGGGCCAGGCAAATTACTGTAGGAATTACCATGACATGGAGGAAAACTATCCTGGAGAGTTGCCCTGCTCCAGACTGGATTTTGTGGGAATGAGAGCTACACATTTTCTGTGTTAGGCTATTAAAATATGGTTGTTTGTTACTGCAACTTCAACCTACCCTATTCTGATTAACATAGGTGGCATGGCATGTTAAATGAGCACCAACAGTATATGATTCTTATTATTGTCACATTATGACATCTAGAATTATTTCCCTTGTTAGGAATAAGGGAAAATATATCCAGCTATTATAATCATGGATGATTGCTTTTGTGTACAAGGAACCTAACTTAAGTTAGAAAACTTCCAACATGAGAAAGCACAAAAATGTCAAGTATACATTGAATTTATTTCACTGCTGGACATGATAGAATACAAAAACTGTGACACTTTTAATGTAACATAGTTCCAGCCAATGAAAACTGAAGAAGCACATCTGTACATTTTGAAAATCAGTTTATTTTTTGATGGAAATATTTGTAAAAAGGATTACTCATCCCCTGAATTTATAGTCTATTGAGTATAACTCCAGTTTAGGAGTTATACTAAGTCCTCACCATGAATACCCATATTCTGTGATCCCTGTTATATAGTCATGCTCACAGAAGCTGTTAGGATGCATAGCAGTTATTGTTAACTGTTAACAGTAAAATTATATGTGTGTGCATGCACACACATGCATATATAAATATATATGTGTAAATATATGTACATGACTTCAATGTTTTCCTCATTACTTTAGAAATTACGTGAAAAAACGGTTTCCAAATAATTTTACTTAGTGTATATCGTATAAAGTATGTATGTATGTCTATAGATGCATGTACTTATATGTGTGGGTATATATTTTTCCCTTCATTTTCAAAGTTGTGTTGAAATATTTTATCCAAATTATGTTATTAACTGTGGGGTGGAATGAAATGTCACTATCAAGTAATAATACAATACTCTGACTTTTCATATAATTTAATGTTGGTTCATATTAAAGAAAACTTAGTTTACAATAAAGGACATATTGTTGTTTATATCTCCCTAAGCCTAAGTTGGAAAATGCAAAAATGGTTAAAATAATGTATTAAAATACTTAAGGCATACTTTGATTTCACTTTCATTCATGAATATGATGTGACAAAGCCATCATGTTTCCTAGATATCAAAAATTTCATTTGTGGAAACTCAAAACCAACAGTGTAGATTTTTGAAAAGACAGCTCAATTTGAAAAGACAAGGAAATAATCAACACTTGAATTTGTTTCAACACAAAACCTTTTCTAGTACTTTCCAATAGGATTGCTTTTCACACTGCCAGCCAAAATATGCCACATATACTTTGAGGGATTAGGAGAAGTCATGTGCTCTAAAAGACGCTGAACTGGATTGTGAGTTAGAGAAAACAAAGAAAATACAGGCAGGGTTTCTGTCAAATTAATAAACACTGTAATTAATAATTTTTCTTCTAATATTTTGAAATGGGACATAAAGAAGTAGGCAGCTAAAATGTTTGCTCCAGCAAGAACTGGAATAAGATAGCACCACTCATATCTCTCAGTGTAGATTGCATATGGTATTTATATGTTAAAAGCATTCTAATGCTGTAAAAGAATCCCTGTTTTAGGAGCCCATTTTAGAGACTTAAATGTTGTTGATGTCTTGAAAATGAAAAGTTACTTGCCAAGCAAAACTTCAGTAGTGAAAAAAATATCTTGGTAGTCTTTCATACAGTTTGAGTATCTGCAAGTCTTGACCATACATCAGGTTTTCCAGAATGCCATAGACTGGGTTGCTTATAAACAACAGAAGTTTATTTCTCACAGCTCTAGAGACTGGGAATTCGAAGATCAAGTTGCCAGCAGATTCTGTGTCTGGTAAGGTTTGGTGTCTGGTGATGACCTGTTACCTGGTCATAGAGGGACATCTCACTGCTCCCTCACAAGGCAGAAGGGTCAAGGAAGATCTCTAGAGTGTCTTATAAGGGCACTAATGCCATTCAGGAACACTCTGCTCTCAATGTCTAATCACCTCCCTGTGGCCCCACCTCCAAATACCATCACACTGGAGATTAGATTTCAATATAGGAATTTTGGAGGGGCACAAACATTCACTCTATAGTAAGCCCAATCTCCATATACATGGTCATGTATAGGCTAAATTGGCATTTTTGTGGTGCCTCCACAGACTAGCATCATGAGACTTATTCCCTTCTGTCTTTTTTTTTTTTTTTATTCGCTAGGCTTATGGTGTTGTAGAATGTGTCAACTTCCTGAAAGCCTAAACCTTGCATCAACTTTTTTTTTTCTCAATAAACTTTGTGGAGAAATACAAACAGAATTTGAAATTTTTTACTACATAGGATTTTGCTGGCCTCCTAAAAAACAAGTCCTAACATGCTTGGTTGAAATATATGGAGAAATTAAATTTATTTACTTATTTGCTTATTTCTCTCTTGCAGAATGAGTGTTTGGCTTATTTGATGGTTTTTGGCCATAGGATTAAGAAGAATCTTCTCATTTAAGGTCTTGCAAGTGCCATTATGGTTGCCATGGGGAAAAACTTTACAAGTTTTATTGTTGCTTTCTTTTTTTTTTTTTTTTTTGCCAAGCTTGCTGTTCTGTAAGAGGGGATTACAAACAGGCAAATCTACAAACTTTGTCAATGTAGGCAAACTCTTTCTGCTGGGTAGAAAAGCTTGATCAACTTCTCTATATGCAGAAATTAGAGCATAACTTAAAACCATTACTGACTTAAAGTTCCTGCTCAGAAGATGTGGATGTTATATCATAGATTTATAAATGATCTCTTAGTACAATGAACCTCATCAACAAAGTAAATTCTGACAAAAGATGGCTTTATTTACTGGAGAACAAAAGACATACTAAGACATAACTATACTTGGAAGTATCTTGGAGAATTCTGAAGCTCTTTTGACATGTTCACTTTCACCTGACAAAGCTGAGTGATTTAATTTGTTATTCTACACAATTTCGTGTCAGAGTTTTTAGAATTTGTGACCATCAAAAGTCATTTGGTTACTCACACTGCATGTGTTGTCATCTAAATTTTGAACTCCTATTTGAAACAAAGACAATATCACTGAAATTTGCTTTTAAGCAAAATTAAATTTTGCTTTTTTATATTCAGAATTTTAATGTGTTTTCATGAGAGACAGAGAACCAGACTCTCACTGAGCAGGGAGCCCGATGTGGGGCTGGGATCATAACCTGAGCTGAAGGCAGATGTTTTACTGACTGAGCCATCCAGGTGTCCCAAGTTGTCTTTTTTTTTTTAAGATTTTATTTATTTATTTGAGAGAGAGAGAGAGAGAGAGAGGCACAAGCAGGCAGAGGGGCAGAAGGAGAGGGAGAAGAAGACTCCCCACTGAGAAGGGAGCCCAACACCGGTCAATGCCAGGAATCTGAGGTCATGACCTGAGCCAAAGGCAGGTGCCCAACCAGCTGTGCCACCCAGGCCCCCCCCAAGTTGTCTTGTTTTTAAAAATAATTTTATCCATTCAATTTTTCCACATTTAGAACTTTAACCTGAGGAAATAATGAGGAAATTTCAGAAATTTAAGTATCAAGATATTTATCATAGTATTATGTATAGAAACGAAAAATTAAAGGCAACCCAAATCCACAACATTAGAGGAATGTTTAAAAATTTATGGAATGTCGGGCACCTGGGTGGCTGAGTTGGTTAAGTGTCTGATTCTTGATTTTGGCTCAGGTCATGATCTCAGGGTTGTGAGATCGAGCCCTGCATTGGACTCTATGCTGGGCTGGGAGCCAGCTTAAGAATCTCTCTCTCCTTCTCTGCTCCTCTCTTTCTCTAATAAAAAAGATACGGGATGTCTATATGGTGGGATATTACCGCGCTATTTAATATTACATTAAAAAACTTTTTGGGCGCCTGGGTGGCTCAGTTGGTTAGGCCGCTGCCTTCAGCTCAGGTTATGATCTCAGGGTCCTAAGATCGAGTCCCACATCGGGCTCTCTGCTCGGCAGGGAGCCTGCTTCCTCCTCTCTCTCTGCCTGCCTCTCTGCCTACTTGTGATCTCTCTCTGTCAAATAAATAAATAAAATCTTAAAAAAAAAACACCAAAAAAAAAACCTTTTTAATAATATAAGAAAATACTTATGGTATAATCTTAATTAAAATAATACAAAAATCATGTAATACATTTCAACTATGTAAAATTTATAGAAATATTAAAAAAAGATGTTTGCTGAAATGTAAGTGATCATCTCAAGATGGTAGGATATGAAAAGACCATTTCTTTTTCTTTATACATTTTTATAAAGTTTACAAAATGAGTACTGAGTATACAGTATTTTTGTAATCAATGGAGAAAACATTAAAAAGAAAAAAATCCATACGAAAGGGTTTGGCATAGCAATCTTCTTATAACATGCACATTATTTTGAAAATCTTTTCAGTTAAAGACATAATGAACTATAAAGAAACAATAATTCTGAAGACAAATTTTATTCATCCTTCAGCATTAGGCAGTCATTTAGACACTGAAGCATTGAACACCAATGTTTTTTCTGGATTTTGTGACAGACACATGAAATTCTTGTGTTCAGGAGCTGTGCATTAACAATGAATGCACAGAACTCATAGATTTTTGTTTGTTTATTTTCAGTGCAGGCTTAGGATATTTTGGAATTCAAACTTCTGAAATAATATGCAGTCAATTGCCATGAAATATGGAAAGAAAAGTATGGCGTGTATCTATTTTTAAGTCACTGCAATTCTTCCTGGAGCATTTCCACTGAAAGCACAAAGGATATAGAAATCTAAGTTAAGCACATTTGGGAATACAGAAGAATCTCAAGCAACATAGTCTCTCATCAGTTAGATGTGTTTAGATAGGTAGGTAGAATTTGGCCTATGGCTATATGAGCTCTTTTGCCCCAGAGACATCAATTTCAATTCTCTCTTTGGGATTCACTGGTGTACAAAATGCTTCAGAGGATTCTTTTTCTCAGTAGAAATACTTTTTCTCCTTTACCTACCCCACCCTCAAGAATCTAAGCCATTTACTTGGAATTTCCATAACGCTTGATAGTGAAAAGAGTCCAAAAACTATTATGGAAGAAACTACCACAAAACCATGGAGATAATTATTTTTTTATATAAGTTTAGAGTGTGGAGAAGTATCAGCTGACATACATATGGCTCAATTTAAAGAAAATGTAATTGTTGGAAGGTGGGCATGATCATAAATTAAAATTTAATAAAAGACATGAAAAAATACATTTAAATAAATCTCATGATAGTTTTGTCAACTTTTGACTTCAGCTCGTCACATTCACTTTGTCCTGGGCACCTGGGTGGCTCAGTCAGTTAAGCTTCGGCCTTCAGCTCAGGTCATGATCTCAGGGTCCTGGGATCAAGTCCCATTTTAGGCTCCCTACTCAGCAGGGAGTCTGCTTCTCCCTCTGCCCGTCCCCACTTGTGTTTGTTTCTTCTCTCTCTCTCTCCCTCTCTCTCTCTCTCGTGTGCGCACACAAAAATAAATAAATAAGATCTTAAAAACAAAACAAAACAAAAAACCTTTGCTCTTCCAAAAACCTGAACTTGTAATTTTTATGGGTCACTATTGAATGGCAGTGGTGTTTTTATTATTATTAATAACAAATAAACCAACAGCTGTAAGGTTATATGGTTTGTTTGATGTTTCTGTGGGTTTTAAAAAAACTCAGGCAGGACATAGCAGGGCCTACTGACTTGAGTATAGTGTTACAGCAATTGATTGTGGCCAGGACAGGGAGAAGCAGGCCATGAGTCTGTGTGGGAATGGGTGGGTGTGTTGAAGATAGATAGTGGGGGAAGTTCACTAATTTCTAAGGGAATTCAGCTAGGATATTAACATCAAATGAAAATCTTTCTAT
The DNA here is from genome assembly GCF_022355385.1 of Mustela nigripes. NCBI lineage: Eukaryota > Metazoa > Chordata > Mammalia > Carnivora > Mustelidae > Mustela > Mustela nigripes. Next base: position 25,163,348 of record NC_081575.1, on the reverse strand, counting down.
CATTTCCTAGAAAAGCCTCTCTATTAAGGAAATTACTGGGGAGGCAAGTCACTGAATAGTCTCACTACAGAGTCAGAACTACAGAAGTGGTACCTGAACCATGGAGGCAAAGGAGCCAAGAACTAGGAATACCAAGACAACAGGTTGAAAAGTCAAGTACAATCACTCAAAAGTCATGTCACAGTAAGTTATACTATTGAGAGGGGAAAGGCTGAATACTGTGGAGAGGGGGAAGGATGATAGTCAAGGTTAGAACAGTATTATTATGGACTGAAATTTATCTCCTTAAAATTCCTATTTTGAAGCCCTTAACCCCATTGTGACTACTTTGGCTATAGGCTTTTAAGGATGTAATAAGGGTTAAAGGACGAGGCCCTAATCTGATAGGAGTGGTGGTCTTTTAAGAAGGTGGACAGACACTAAAGATCTTTCTATGCAGAAGAAAGGCCGTATGTGGGTATAGTAAGAAAGTGGTCTCCTACAAGCCAGGAAAAGAACTCTCAGCAGGAATCAACCTTGTTGGCACCTTAATCTTGAACTTCCAGCCTCTAGAGCATAAGAAGAAAATATATTTCTCTTCCTTAAGCCATCTGGTCTGTGGTATTGTGTTATGGAGAGGAGCTAAAGAATAATTGGTTCTGACAGTGAACTCATCTGAAATGCTGAGCTGGGGGCGTTACTGGTTTATTAGGGCTAATGTGCCTCAAGGCCACGTTGGGTGGGTTCTGACAGCCACTCTCTTAGTATTAGTATTCTTCCAACTCTGAGAACTGAGCACTTTTAAAATAAGTTTTTATTTATTTTATTTTTTTAAGATTTTATTTATTTATTTGACAGAGAGAGGCACAGCAAGGGAGGGAACACAAGCAGGGGGAATAGGAGAGGGAGAAGCAGGCTCCCTGCAGAGCAGGGAGCCCGATGTGGAGCTTGATTTCAGGACGCTGGGATGCTTAACAACTGAGCCACCCAGGCACCCTATTTATTGAGTTTCAAAATCACAAAGTTATTTTGTGATAGACCTAAAGGTGACAACAGAAAAAGGGGTAGAGATTAAAGCAAAAATAGACGTGAAAATGGAGAAGAAAAAATGTTGTTTGTGTATCATACAGATAAAAGGCTGGACTGGACACCTGTATAATGAGCCCCATAAGAACTAGATATAAAGAATGACAGAAATCATTTTCTAAATAATAGTTTTGAAATAATTCTACTAAATGAAATGGGCATTCTAAGGAGAAGCAAAGGCAATTAGGAAAGGGAAAACTTTTCCTCCCCTCCGTAGATACAAAGACACAAAGAACTCTATTAGAACAGCAATTATAAGAATTCTTCTGAGAACATCAGTTTTATGATTTACCAGAACCCATTCTGACCCTTGGAGGAAAGATTAACACCTTCTGTGATATCAGGGATTGAGAATTCAGGGCTAAATGAACATATACTCTACGTAGAAGAGGAGTGGGTAGGAAGAATAAAGATGGTAAGAGTTCTGGCAATCTCAAAGTCATGAACATGATTCAAAGACAATACGAACCATCTTTTGTATATGAAGAGGTCATTTGTAGCCCATTTGTTAGGAGATGTGTTGTTTTTCTCCTAGACAAGAGGACACAGTGTTTTGAGCCCTCCACATTCCCCTATGTACATGCATTTCCTCAGTGGCTATTAAGTGGTGTAGTCTGTGACAAGGGAAAAGAGATTTTCTCTCTAGTTACCAAGCAACTTATAAAAGGAAGAAATTGGCAATCTGTGCTCTAGTTTACATTAGGTGGCTGACTAGTCCAGATTAAGAGACAGAAAGTCCACTAGTAGGACTATTCAGTATTAAATACTAAATATTAGTATTTAGTATTAAACATTATCACAATATTTTACCATATCAGCTTTTCCTTCTCAGGCATGAATTTCTTTTAAGAACACAGAAACTGTGTGTTGAATAATTAGTATGTTTGACTAAAATTTCTTTCATCTGCATGATTTAATATATCACCATCCTAATTTCTTAGGCTTTTCCAGCTAATGCTTTTTTTCTTGGTATTATTCACAATTGAAATAAATGTGCACATTCTATTTTCCGTGCTTCTAAAGATAAATTGCTACTTTCTTAATAATTAGAAAGGAAAAAATGACATTGCTTTGTTTACCACTTCCTACCACTGCACAGTGCCAGCAGGGCGTAAAACCCAAACAGGAAGAGCTAGACTATAATATACATGTTCTAAGTTCATACCACTATGAAATAACATATTATTCTAGGAATGAGAAGAAGAAAAAATGATCATTTTTACCTCTAGACTTTTGTGTTGAAATAGACCAGATGGTTCTCTAATCAATGCAAATGAGAAGTTCCCTAATAAGAAGTATTCAGATTTACTAAGGCTAGTCAAGGGTTTAGGGACAGGTAAGTTTCAAACTTAATTCCTTAACATTATTTGAAAGTAGGAAGCGGTGTACAAGGCAGAGTCTTTCTGAGCACTGTCTTATATATATCAGTTTTAAGACTAGAGCTTTAAATGGAAGTTTTTAAATTTTCAGTCTGTAAGCACTGTGCTATTTACTTTGCATAAGAGTTTATATTGCTTCTGAATTCTCCTCATGTTTTACCTTTGTTAAATGCACAAGGTAAGATGACCTCCTGAGGGCCTTTGGCCTTTGACCAAAAAACTAAAGACAACGGAAGAGGGCTTTAGTTATTTCTTAAGAAACAAGATAGGATATCCTCCAGAAGGCTAGTTGTTCAGGCCCACACAAGGTAGCTACATAGAATCCACAGGTGATTTTTCCTTCTCTGAAATACACTATGGCTGGGGTATCTGTAAACTTTGCCAAGTGTCCCACTCTTCCCATTGTTTATTTGATGTGCTTTGTGACAGTCACCTCATCCTAAATAGGATTCTACTATCTATGCTCTTTGGCACTTGACACTTGCTTAGACATTGACTAAGTATACATGTAAAATATGTCTGAGTCTATGAGTACAAATCGGACTCGAAAAAACTATTGAAAACGATTATTGTCTTATTGCTTTTTGCTGAGTTTTATTCTTAGCAATCTGTCAATTCTGCTCTGGCATATTCTGCCCCTTATGTATACATTCATCCCTACAGCTCTTAGGTAATTACTTTTTCTTTTAAAATTTCATTGTAAAGTCTAGTACTTTATCTGCATGGCTGATGTAATATTTCTGATTTTAGAATGTTAAACAATGGACCATATTGTTTTAGTTAGAAAGAATAAAAACTCCCTAAGTATGAAAACGTAGCTCCATATTTTAAGATAATAACTGATTCCTAACTTTCATTTGTCAAATTTGAAGCATTTAAAGATCTCAATGGATTACAGTATTGAAATAGACAATGTACAAACAGAATTTAAATATTCAATAGAAATGATAAATTTTATCCATCAAATACCATAATCAAAACAAAGCCATGACATCCAGTAATACAGATTAATAGCAGCCCTTCAAATTTTTTGTTGCTCTGTCACTCATTTCTCGCTACCATGTGTTAAGCTCTTGTTTTTAAAAGGATCTGTGTATTCAGATGGGAGATAATGCATGAGATACGATTAAAAGATCACTCTGGATTCTGGTTGAAGCCAGTCTGTTGCCACTATTTTACCAGGAAGATTAGAGACAGAACTGTGTGACTAAATGAAGCAACACTGATTCTGACCTAAAAAGCATTTTTCTCAATGAATTATAAGTAGCTAATGTTTATTTAATGTTGACCCATCTTTCTTTTTTCCCCCTCTACTAAGAGTTTATTCTACCTGCAATATCCTGAAGTTTCTACTTTTAAGAGTATACAGAGTGAAAGAAATTCTGTTCTGTGGAGAAGAAAGGAATCTAGCTATTGAAAAAACAATCCACTGAAAGAACAGAATACATTAGCCAGTTAACTCTGCCAGTTTTGAAACAGCCAAAGGTAATATTTGTGAGTTGTCTATGTATCAAGAATGTGGTGCTTGGAGTAGAGGAGGAGAGTGTACCCTTTGGAATTATGATGCAGAATATGTCAAAAAAAGGAATTTGTGCCTTCATTTTAAAGAAGCCGTGCCTGGTCTTTTAAAGAAGTTTACAGAGGACTTGGGAGGAACCAACAAAAGTGGAGACACCTGCATTCTATTTCCAGCTCTGACAGTAATTTGTGGTGTGATTCTAGATATAAGAATCTCTATCTTAAAACTCTGTAGAGGTTTGGAGTCAAACAAGGTGATATTCAAGGTCACTGAGACCTAAAATTCCTTGATTTTAGGAACTAGAATTCCAGTTGATTCAAGGACTAGAAAGAAAGCTTGTGAAGATTTGTAACTTAGATCATTGTTACACTGATTTTTAGGCAAATTGTAGACCAAATTTTATTCATCAAAATATGGCACTAATGGTATAATTTAGCTTAGTCAGACTTATGTCTATCATATGGAGTTTGGTGGGGACACTATCATTGCATAATATATTATAAACTCTTTCAGGAAAACTTCTCATCTGATCCAAGTTTCCAGTGAAATTGAATTTCTGAGCATATGGTTCATTGTTATAAATGAATACTATGATAACTTGAATTATGGAACTGATCAGACTTCCTTCTTTACATCGGCAACTAGAAAGCTAGAGATCATCTGTAATACATATATTTATTGTGTGCATTTTTGTATTAACCTTTTTCTTAGGTTTCATTTTATGTTGCCATCCTTTTTTTTAAGATTTTATTTATTTATTTGAGAGAGAGACACACACAGAAAGAGAGAGAACACAAGGAGGGTGAGTAGGAGAGGGAGAAGCAGGCTTCCCTCTGAGCAGGGAGCCTGATGTGGGTCTCCATCCTAGGACCCTAGAATCATGACCTGAGCCGAAAGCAGACACTTAACGACTGAGCCACCCAGGCACCCATTATGTTGCTATTCTTAGTTAGCCTTTTTCCTCTTTTGTGCCTATATTTAGTTTATACTGCTTTGTTTTATGGTATGCATCCTTCTATGCATTTTGGGGAACAAAACGGGTAATAAATAAACATAGTCTGTAAATGGATGGTTAACTGGATTGGTTCACTGTTGCTGCTATCACAGATGTCTTAACAAGTTTGTGTAGTGGTTTAAACAAAATAAATTTGTTATCTTATACTTATGCGAATCAGAAGTCCAATACAGATCTCACTAAGATAAGCTCAAGGTATCAGCGGGACTACATTCCTTTTTGGAGACTCTAGGTTAGAATGCATTTCCTTGCCTTTTCCAATTTCTAGAGGTTGCCTGCATTCTTTGGCTCATGGCTCCTTTTCCATCTTTAAAATAAGCAAAAGTCACATCTAGCTGACAGTTCTTCTATAGTTATATCTCCTTCTCACTATATCCTGCAAAGACCCTATAGTTTTAAGGACCCTTGTGATTACACTGGGCCTACCCAGATAATTCAGGATAATCTCCCATCTCAAGGTTCTTACCCTTAATCAAATCTGCAGTCTCTAATGCCACATAAGGTAACATATACACAGATTCCAAGTGTTAAGATGTGGACCATTATTATGCCTACATTAACCCTGACTAATTATTAAGAGAAGAAGGAAAAAAAAAAGATGAACAATAAATTTTCCTTCATAGTAATAGTAGTTAAATATTGAAATCTCACATGGTATTTCCTATGGATTAAAAATACAGTACTTGCTGATGGTAAGGATGTAAATTCACATAGCCAGTATGGAACACATCATTTTAGTTTCCTCAAAAAACTAAAAATATAACTACCGTATGATTTGTGATTCTACTTCTGGATATAGATCTGAAGGAGATGAAATTGCTGAGTTGGAGAGAACTCTGCACTTTCATGTTCATTGCAGCATTGTCTTAATAACCAACACATAGAAACAACCTATATTCATTAATGGATGAATGGAAAAAGAAAACATGATACACACACACACATACATGTATGTAAATATATAATAGATATATGTTATGTACATATATAATTGAATATTTTTCACCTATAAAAATTAAGGAAATGCTGCCATTTGCAACAACATGGATGGACCTTGACGGCATTATGTTAAGTGAACTAAGTCAGACAGAAAAAGCAAATACTGTACAATCTTATATGTGAAACTAAGAACACTGAACTCATAGAAAAAGAGAGCAAAATGGTGACTCAAAGGGCGCATATTTCTGGGTATAAGATGAATAAGTTCCCAGGATTTAATGTATAGCATGGTGACTATAGTTAATACTGTATTGATATACTTGAAAGTTGCTATGGAGGTAAGGCTTTATTGTTCTTACCATAACAACAACAGCAGCAACAAAATGACAATTAATTGAAGTGAAGGATATGTTAACTAACCTTATTGTGGTAAGTATTCCACCAGATTTACATATATTAAATCATCACATTACATACCTTAAACCTATACTATGTCATATGTCAATTATATCTCAAAAGAGCTGAAGAGACAAAAAAGAATGTAGTGCTTTCATTAAAGGTAATGTACTCTCATAAATCTTTAATACCAGAATAAAAATGATATAAGGAAGGCTGGAATAAATTAATAAACAATTCTTTCATAAAATTTTAAATGTAAAAAAATTTTTTAAATGTAGTGTATCAAGAAGTCATTGTTTGAGAAATAGACTGATCATCCTAGGAGCTACGCTCTCTGGGCATTATCTGAAGTGTTGGTGGAGTTGATTTGCAAGGAAACTATTTTCATGAAGTATCAGGAAGAATCCTGGATTGAGAGTGGGGATGAAACTCGTTATTAGCAAAAAGAAAATTGGGCAAATAAGCCTTGTTCAAGGGACCACAGGTTCATATGGGCAGAATGATTTTGTCACTTTTATTTGTCCCATTGTCTAGTCCTCATATTCATCTACCACAGTCCTAAGGAGATGAGCTGCAATAAATTCTTAAAAATTTGTTTCACTAAATCTCTGTAGGACTTATAACAAGGCATGTGATAGACATGTTCTTCATTTGTGGTCACTATTAGAATACAAAATGTGCACAGGACATTGGACCACAAAACACACCATTCTGCTGAGGGTATAAAGTAGAAGGCAAAGAGAATATTATCCATTTGAGCACTTGTGATGGCACTTAGGAGCCAGAGAAAGAAAAAGACAGAACATATTCAAGAAGATTACCTCCTAGAGGATTATGATCTGGAAGGTATCTGAAAGGAACATGGTGACACATTCAAACAATGCACATGTTCAAATTTTTGTGGTATGTTCACCGAATTGGAGCAAGTTGAAGGGTGCAGGAGTTCCAGCAACTCTACAAGTGCTAGCAAGGCCAGAGAAATGCTTCGTTATTGTAATTGTGCCCTGATTATAATGCAAGATTAGTATGGCCTGGGAACACATGAGTTGTAAAAGCTTTATTAATTTTACAAAGTGACAAACACAAAAACCAGGTTCTAGTTCTGAATATTATATGAATTTACTGTGTGATCTTGGACATGCTAGTTATTATTATTGGGCATGTTTGCTCATTTGTAATATAAGGGATTTGGACTAGATAGTCTCTGAGTGCCCTCAGCTCTAAACTATGATATGTAAGGTGTGAGGTTAACATATTCAGTAATGAAGACTAATTGTTAACAGAGCATTGCCAAATACAAACTCCCAAATTAGGTTAGAATGACTTATAATAACTTATACATATGCACACAGCATTATCGAGGGGACTTAAATAAGAGGAAAACACTTGGAGACATCTCAAAAACGTAATGTTGAATGTAAAACACAAGGTTCATTTGATAATATTATTTTATATAAATTTAAAAATCACACAAAAATATCATTGTGAGTACATAAATGATTAGTAAAAGCTTGAAAATCACGTGCAGGAGTAATACATATACAACTTCAGGGTAATAAAACCCCTAGAAGTTGGTTGCTGGGAAGGGAGTGAGACTTCAGATGTATCTGTAATACTGAGTTGTCCTTGAAGGAAGAATTAAAATAAAATATGGCAAAGTTTAATACTGAAAATTGTAAAGTAAAAATATTAATATTATAAATGTTATTTTTGACTATTTAAGATATGGTGTATAGAAAATAATAATCTTTAAAAGAGAAATGACTGTTAGTGATACACACTAAAAAGGGATTGGAGAGCTATAGTGCATGGGCCAAGTCCAGTCTAGGATTTGTTTTTGTGTACCTTTGAACTAAGGATGATTTTTACATTCTGAAAGGGTTTGAAAAACAAAATGAAACAAAACAAAAATGTGACAGAAAACTTATGGGGCTCACAAAAACTAAAATATTTATTATTTGTACCTTTACAAAAAAGTTTGCTAACCTTTGCTATCTAAAATATTAGTTGTGGGTATCTCTGACTAATTGGATTTTTGGGAATTTTGAGTTTTCTTCTTTCTGCTTTTGAGTTTTTCCCTAAGTTTTCCATTAGTGGAAAAAAGAACAGTTGAAGTCAGGCACCTGGGTGGCTCAGTGGGTTAAAGCCTCTGCCTTCGGCTCAGGTCATGATCCCAGGGTTTCTGGGATTGAGCCCCACATTGGGCTCTTTGCTCTAGCGGGAAGCCTGCTTCGCTCTCTCTGTCTGCCTGTCTCTCTGCCTACTTGTGATCCCTGTCTGTCAAATAAATAAATCAAGTCTTTAAAAAAAAAAAAAAGAACAGTTAAAGTGATTTTTTTAAAAGATTTTAATTATTTATTTGACAGGGATCAGAAGTAGGCAGAGAGGCAGACAGAGAAGGCGGGGGAAGCAGGCTCCCCACTGAGCAGAGAGCCTGTTGCAGGGCTCAATCCCAGGACCCTAAGATCATTACCAGAGCCGAAGGCAGAGGCTTAACCCACTGAGCCATCCAGGCGCCCCAGTTAAAGTGATTTTTAAAGAGGGTTTGGAAAGTGTGCTCGCTTATCAAATTGAATGTTTGTTTTGCTATCTGACTCAAACCCATAATTCTATAAAATCTTTCTTTTGCAATTATTACAAAGGCAAACTTCAGTTCCAAATTCATTTTGGTCATCAGAAATTCAGAATTAGGAATTTCCAGGTGACTGAGGGGTTAATCTTTCTGAAGAGAATGATAGCGCAAAATATCTGAGACAGTATATATATATATATATATATACTTCTAGGACCCTGGGGCTAGGTACCCTAACCTCTTCAGATCTCCTTGATTCTGTGTTGTTGAGTTTTATCTCCATTGGGAATTTCTAAGGATCTCTTATTTTGTGTAACTGAAACATGGTAAAATAGTGTTAGAATTTGTGACTATTGATTTATCTAAATGTTTTCATTTGATTCCCTATGCAAAGAATCTAAAATAGAATCTGGATAAATTCACCTGACATTTTTTATTTTACAAATGTTTTTGTTAGCTGCATTTCCATATCCCTGAAACCCCTTGCAGCTTCGATCAGTGTTTTATATGCAACACAATTAAATTCTTCTATGTTATGCACACGTATTTAATTAAAAGAAGATTTGAACAAACGGGTACTACTCTTTCCCAGAAATTTCCTAGGGTGTATGAATTTCCTGTAAACCAGTATCTGAAATATGAAGGCAGTGAGAAATCCCTTGCCGGGAAAAGCTCTGCAAAATTCTATGGGGGAGAGTGTGGCCTATAGCTGAAGAAAGTAAAATGTAATGCAAGTATTGCCTTAAAACAAAATTTTCAATGTGGGTATCTCAAACAGGATACTTTATAAGCATAATGCTTTTTATAAATGTTCCCAAATCTCAAAGATAAACATATCTAACTATACAAAGTCCTAACACACAGCACTTTTCTGGAAAGTGAATGTTATTGTAGGTTGTAATTTTGTAGATTCTGGTCCTGAGGTTTGGGTCATATTCATGTGGGAAAAGGAATGAATGAAAAAAGAGAATTGCAAAATGCTAAATGGCTTACTCTTTCATTGATTCATTTGTTACTACCCTATATAATATCTTCATGCCTCAGTGGAAGAATAGATTCCATACAATTTATTTTTTTACTTAGTAAATAAAGATATGTTAAGATATGCATACTGATAGTATTAGTATATTTTTCCCCACTGAGTACAAATGCTTTAGTTATTTTTCTACTTTTAATTTAATTTAAAATATTTAGTCATTTCCACTCAGGTGTATCTTTTTCAGATTTTAGTACATGCCCCACTGCTTTCATGTATCATGCCTAGTTCCCACAATCTTTTAATGTACTAAATCAGTTAGGTTATGTTTTGACATATAGATATTATTATAAATTTTAAATAATAAGGATTTCTTCATGTTAGAAGTAAATAAAAAATACTGCTCGCCCCTTCTTTCCTTCTGCTTCTTTTTTTTTTTTAAATAAAGACTCAATTTTTAAAACATAGATAACAAAATTCTAATTCAAAGTTCAATCCAGGTCAAACACTGAATCCTAACTCTTTGGAAAGGCACTATGATAAGCACTATTTTATTTCAGATAAGATGGCTCGGTCTTAGAAATCATCTGTCTATTAATTGATAGAATTTTAGAAACCTTTGCATGTCCAACTAAATACACATTCCTAGATTAAAATAATAGAATGATAAATATGTGAGTATTCACATCAACATTTATGAACAGATTTCCATATAAGTCAAAGAAAAGATACTATCTTTGTACATGAGGGAGGGATAACATATAAAACCATTTGACTTAAAGACTTACATTTTTAAAAAGATTTACTTATTTATTTGAGATAGAGAAAGAGAGAGAGAGATTAGGGAGAAGGCCAGAGGGAAAGTATCTCCAGCAGACTCCATACAGAGCCAGACATGGGGCTTATTGATCTTATGACACATGAGATCACAACCTGAGCCTAAACGAAGAATCTGAAACTTAACCAACTAAGCCACCAGGTGGTCCAAAACTTGCATTTTAGCATAAAATATTTCTATCCATGCTGGAAAAGTGAATGGAAGGACAATGAATGTTAATAGTGGTTTTATCTAAATGGCAGGATTTGGGGAGTTATTATTTTTCTTTTTTCCTGCTTGTTTTTCTAAACAGAAGACATTTTGCTATTTCAATAAGAAAAAACAGAACAATAACAATGACAATAGAAGTCACTTAGAAAACATATTTCCATTTAAAACAATTAGATGACTATGTCATAAATATAAAAGAACATAAGCAACAATAAAATACAACAAGAATACCAAATACTGGATACCAAATACTGATCTAAGAGGATGCATGTATGTGTGTATCTATCTGTATCTATATGATTAGGAGAACCCTTCTCCCTTAAGCATAAATAAACAAACACAAACTTGTGTGCACACACACACACACACACACACACCTGCCCAGATCAGTATTTAGTATCCTTGTTATATTTTATTTTTCTTTATGTAAGCATATGATAGAGCAATGGAGAACCACATTTATTTGGGCTATTAAGTAATTCTTCCTGTGTAAGAAAATAAAAACAGTCATTTCTTCTGGGTAGCTTAAACCTTGTTTTTTCCTTTGGGAAACATGGTCCATTGCAGTTTCTGGAGCATTTTTTTCCACTAGGTAGGTTATGTCATGCTGGCTCTATCCCCTCCATATCTAGAATAATACTTCCCTTGTACCTTTAGTACTTGATCAAGCTTTTTATATAATTTGGAGGTTAATATTCCCAGTAAGTGTTTTTTTAGGAGTAAGTTAGAGGCTTAGGGAGCCCACTAAGGTACTAACCCCTTCTCACAGTTATGCAGTAAGTAGCCTAAAAACATTAATGTACCTCCTTAACCACCTTGCTCACTTTCCAGGGAGAGACTTAGGCACAGGAGAGAATATGGCCAAATATATTTTATTTTATTCATTGGGTTTATAGTGCTTATTACCCTCTAGGCACACATAAATTCTCTACAAAAATCTGGTTTGGATAAAGTCGGCTTTGATCAAGAAAACGTTTGCTGGTAAGATTCAAAAACCGCTTATACTTTTTTGCTAAGATCTGGCTCCTCTGTTTCGAAACCTCTACAGAGCTAAGAGATGACGGTTACAGAATGAGATAAAGGGCTTGTTCTTCAACAAATAAAATGATTTTTTTAAGGTCCAGTATAAGTCCTTGATTTGAATCAAACAAACTATTCTAATTCCTACCAATGTGCTGCTCCACATGGCAGCGAGAGGTTTCCTGCTGGGCTTGAAAGGTTGATCCGTATTATTCACTGTCCCTGAAAATTGTCACACAGCAGTCAGTATAAAGGGCTGTCTTCCTAAGTAAAAACAATTACTTTTATTCCGTATCACCATTCTGACATAGGTTCTTTTTCAAAATGCCCCCATTTTTTCCTGTTTGTTTTTGTCAGTAACCTGATAATACCTTGATGAGGCCAGTATGACCTACCTTTTAGGGTCCTTATTTAATAACATCTTTACAATCTTCTTTTATCCTTAAAATAGCAATCAAATTGTGGATAATGTTCCTTCTTATTGTTTGCAAATACAGGCATGATGGTTTGGTTTCTTTTTGTTAGCTGTCCATTAATGGTAATATCTGGAGTATTGCACAGCATTCCTTGTTTTTATGTTTTTATGAAGTAATGTATTAGTGGTTTGAAACTCTGTTTATCAGTAAAGGATATTGTCTTTTTAATACTATGAATATATCAGTGTGGAAGTGCTGCATACTTTGATTTGTAGCCTAGATGACTGAGTTATCTGCAAGGGGGCTGAACTAAACAAAGTCTATTGGAAATGAGTTGCTTTAGTAAGGCAGCATTCAGTGAAGGTAGAATTCAGAAAAAACTCCAATTAAAGATATTTTTTCTTCCCCCAAAGAGGAAATAGTTATCTATCCAGTTTTTGCCTCCTTGAGTGCGGTTTTTTAATTTTATTTTTTTATTTAAAAAATTTTTAATAAACATATAATGTATTTTTATCCCCAGGGGTACATGTCTGTGACTTGCCAGGTTTACACATTTCACAGCACTCATCATAGCACATACCCTGCCCAATGTCCATATCCCCACCACCCTCTCCCGTACCCCTTCCCCCCAGCAACCCTCAGTCTGTTTTTTGAGCTTGAGTCTTTTATGGTTTGTCTCCCTCCCGATCACATCTTCTTTCATTTTTTCTTTTCCTACCCCCCAAGACCCCTATATTGCATCTCCACTTCCTCATATCAGGGAGATCATATGATAGTTGTCTTTCTCTGATTCACTTATTTCACTAAGCATAATACCCTCTATCTAGTTCCATCCACATCGTCGGAAATGGCAAGATTTCATTTCTTTTGATGGCTGCGTAGTATTCCTGTGTGTGTGTGTGTGTGTGTGTGTGTGTGTGTGTATCTCACCTCTTTATCCATTCATCTGTTGATGGACATCTAGGTTGTTTCCATAGTTTGGCTATTGTGAACATTGCTGCCATAAACATTCGGGTGCACGTGCCCCTTTAGAGCACCACGTTTGTATCTTTAGGATATATACCCCACAGTGCAATTGCTGGGTCATAGGGTAGCTCTATTTTCAGTGTTTTGAGGAACATCCACATTGTTTTCCAGAGTGACTGCACCAGCTGGCATTCCCACCAGCAGTGTAGGAGGGTTCCCCTTTCTCTGCATCCTCGCCAGCATCTGTCATTTCCTGACTTGTTAATTTTAGCCATTCTGACTGGTGTGAGGTGGTATCTCATTGTGGTTTTGATTTGTATTTCCCTGATGCCAAGAGATATGGAGCATTTTTTCATGTGTCTGAATGTCTTCAGACATTCAGGCCATCTGAATGTCTTCTTTGCAGAAATGTCTGTTCATGTCCTCTGCCCATTCCTTGATTGGATTATTTGTTCTTTGGGTGTTGAATTTGCTAAGCTCTTTATAGATTTTGGATACTAGCCCTTTATCTGATATGTCATTTGCAAATATCTTCTCCCATTCTGTCAGTTGTCTTTTGGTTTTGTTAACTGTTTCTTTTACTGTGCAAAACCTTTTGATCTTGATGAAATCCCAATAGTTCATTTTTGTCCTTGCTTCTGTTGCCTTTGGCGATGTTTCTAGGAAGAAGTTGCTGCGGCTGAGGTCAAAGAGGTTGCTGTCTGTGTTCTCCTCAAGGATTTTGATGGATTCCTTTCGCACATTGAGGTCCTTCATCCATTTTGAGTCTATTTTCATGTGTGGTGTAAGGAAGTGGTCCAATTTCATTTTTCTGCATGTGTTTGTCCAATTTTCTCAGCACCATTGGTTGAAGAGGCTATCTTTTTTCCATTGGACATTCTTTCCTGCTTTGTCAAAGATTAGTTGACTGTAGAGTTGAGGGTCTATTTCTGGGCTCTCTATTCTGTTCCATTGATCTATGTGTCTGTTTTTGTGCCATTGAGTGCGGTTTAATAAATGAGGTAGCATCATATAGTGGGGGAAAACACTAAGAGATAGAAGATTTGGTTTCTGGGCCAGGTTCTATGATTGTACTACCTCTAACTGACTTTACACACAAAGTAGTTGATCTCTAGACCTTAACTTACAACTCTATAAAATTTGGAAAGCTAAACATCCTTATTTGACCCAATTTCTCTGAGGGTCAAATAAAACAATGCATGTGAAAGATTTTTGGAAACAGTAAATGGGTGCCTGGGTGGTTCAGTTGGTTAAGGGTCTGACTCTTGGTCTCAGCTCAGGTCTTCATTTTTTAAATAAATTTTAAAATTTATTTATTTGAAAGAGCAAGCTCATGTACAGGGTGAAGGGCAGAGGGATAAGTAGACTCCCTGCTGAGCAGGGAGCCTGACTTGAGGCTCAATCAAAGGACCCTGGGATATTGACTTGAGCTGAAGGCAGATGGCCAACCAAATGAGGATACCCAGGCACCCCTCAGCTCAGGGTCATGAATTCAAGCCCCATTTTGAGTTCCACACTGGGCCTGGAGCCTACTTAAAACAAACAAACAAACAAACACACAACAACAACAAAAACAAAACTGTAAAGAGCCAGGCAGTGGTTAGGCATATTTACTAAAGGCTTCTTGTATAACCATTTTTGAATTTCCCTAATTTGAAGGAATTGTCAGTTTTCAGATAATTTCACTTATTAAGAAAAAGAATCATAGAATATTTTATTATAATTAAGGTTCATGAGATTCGATCCTAACTCTCAATTGGGTGGGAAATAAACTTAATCAAATTAGTTTTAAATTTTCAGTCCTTTGGTTTTACGCACAGATAAGCCACTCACGGCAGATCACTGATATTGGCTGTTAATGTTTAGTCAACTGATGGGCCACAGTTTATTTGTACAATGCAGTTAGCAGAAATCAGTGTCAGTAGATCAAATGATACATTGCTACACCCATGAACTAGATTCTACAAGATGTCAAAGTGAACAGTATTTTCATCAAGTTCCCCAAAAAACAAAATAAAATGAAAAATATCAGTTTCATTCTAGGGCAGACTCTGGGGCCTAGAAAGATGAACTTCTAGGTAAAGAGGAAAACTAGTTCAGAATGAAACCCTTGGCCTACCATGTAATCTAAACTAGTGGTTTCTAAACATAGTTGATCATCAAAATCTCCTGGAGTTTAAAAAATTAGATTCCCAAATCCTGTTCTCAGAGATTCTGATTCAGTAGGTGAAATGTGGAGCCTTAGAATCTGTGCTTTTAAAATCTTGCCAGGAAATTCTGAGAATCAACCAGATTCAAGAAGCATTAGTTAAAGTTACCACAAGAGGCATAATGGGAGGTGTTCACCCTCAGCACTCTCTTCTTTAGGGAAAATTGAGTCCTTAATTTTGAGCTTTGCAATACAACTGCATACTCTATTATGGTTCTTATGTTTATTGTGAAAATAAACAATATCTCATTGTCAGAGATAAAATATTACTTCTAGGATAGAGATTATAAAACTTTAGTGTACTTTAACATCATTTAGGGAGCTTATTGAAAATTCATATAGAGGCACCTGGGTGGCTCAGTGGGTTAAGCCTCTGCCTTCAGCTCAGGTCATGATCCCAGGGTCCTGGGATCGAGCCCCACATCTGGCTCTCTGCTCTGCAGGGAGCCTGCTTCCTCCTCTCTCTCTCTCTGCCTGCCTCTCTGTCTACTTGTGATCTCTGTCTATCAAATAAATAAATAAAATCTTAAAAAAAAAGAAAATTCATATAATATGCCTCCCACTCCCAGAGGTTTTGATTCAATTAGTTTGGGACAGGGATCCAGAATTCTGCATTTTGTTTTTATTTTATTAGCATTCTGCATTTTAAACAAGTACTATAGATGAATCTGATACACATGACCTAGGGTGTCATACTTTCAGAAATCTTTGCATAGGCAGCTCTCTATATCAACTTAAATATGTTGCCATTGCTATACATGGTCAAAATTTTTAAAGATCTTAATTATTTATTTTGAGAGAAAAAGACGGAAAGAGAGAGAACAGGCTAGGGGGAAGGGCAGAGGGAGAGGGAGAAGGATGCTAGCAGGTTCCCTGGTGAACAGGGAACCTGATGGATGAGGCCTTGATCCCAGGACCCCAGGATCATGACATGAGCCCAAGGCAGATACTTAACTGACTGAGCCCCTCAGGCGTCCCTATGATCATGTTTTCAAATTAATATTTTTAGTGAATGTATACATTCTCATAAAGATATAATTAACCCCTTTCAAATTCATTACACTTCATTTAAATCCTTTAAAATGTGGATCAGAACTAAACGGACCTCTTTGGATTTATATAGGATAAAGTTAAAAAGTATGCTTTGATTTTATTTTTGTATCCTTAGCATTGGATACTTCAATCTAATTTTAGAAGACTAGGAAATGGACCAATAAGGTTTATGTATATGATCATTTGGTTCATTAGAACAAAGGAAAACGTTTATGTTGTCTCCTGCACATTTTATTATGGACCAAATACAGCTTCCAGATCACCAGAATATCAGCTGAAACTAGACCGACAATTCTTATAACCTAGTCCTTCTGTCTTGGAGTATTAATCACTAATGTACAATACATTTTTCTATCAGTCAAGTCCACAACCTTCATGTGATTTATTTATTTATTTATTTGTGTGTGAGAGAGAGAGCAAGCACATGTGCAAGTGGGGTGAGGGAGAGAGGGAGAAACAGAAGCAGACTCCTGACTGAGCAGGAACCGACACACTCCCTCCTCCCCCCTGGCCGCTGCCCTCCACAAGGGACTCCATCTCAGGACTCTGGGATCATGACCTGAGCCAAAGGCAGATGTTTAAATGACAGCCATCCAGATGCTGAACTGACAGCCACTCAGGTGCCTCTTCATGTGATTTTTGTTAATATTCTATTGTCAGACTAAATTTGTGGGTGCTGCCTGGGTTCAAATCATACAGAATATACAAAGAAGAAAATGAAAACCCACCTGAAATTCCATTATCTGGAGGGAACACTATGCATATTTGGTGAACTTCTCTTTATATATACAGGAATATATATCTGTGTAAAATAGAACCAATATAACACTGTATATGGAGTTTAAGCATTAGAGCATATGCACTTTTCCATGTCATTAAATATTAGTTTTAAGCATCATTTTCAGAGTTTCTTTTTTCATTGAAAAATAATTGCAAAACAATGTATTAATTTCAGGTGTACAACCTAGTGACTTGATATTTATGTACATTATAGAATGGTTACCACAGTAAGTTTAGTTACCATCTGTCACCATACAAAGTTGTTACAATATTCCCTATGTTGACTATATTCCCTATGCTGTACATTATATCCCCATGTTTTATTTATTTTATAACTGGAAGATTATACCTCTTAATCCCCTTCATCTATTTCACCCAACCCCCACCCCCACTCCTTTCTGGCAACCCTCAGTTTGTTCTTTTCCCTTTTTTTTTTTTTTTTTTCAGAATCTAAAATCTTTTTAATAACAAGCCAGGATCTGGGGTTAGTTTCTGTAGTCTAGGCTGGCCCTGTGTCCTTTGGCACAGCCTAATTTCCTGCCCCTCTGTGGCAGGTGGAGTTTGGTGTGGTTGGGCAGTGTTCCTGGGGCCTTGCCAAAATTCCTGTATACTCTTGGCCTTTGTGTGGACCGGAGAGCAAGACAGTGCCATAGCCCTGGGGGGAGTCCAAGGTCAATTGATCAAAGGTGAGGATCTTGCCCCTAGCTTTGAGGATGCTCCTCTGGGCATGGCTTCCCACCAGCAGTACGTACACCTTCAGATTGGGCTTCTCCTGGACACGCACATCATGGATTATAGTCCTTACAACCACAGATGTTTTGTCTTCTGGACCAGGCAGCTTCATCTTCTGGATCATCCAGTAAAAGGGCAAAGGAGGCCAGTTAGTGAGACTCATGACCAACCTCTTTAACACAATTTGGTAAAAGGTGGATTTGGTTTGTCTGGCCAGAAACATGTACAGTTTGTCTAGCAGTCTCAGGTAGATGTTCTAGATCTTGGGATCTTTGAGCCAAAACTTTCCATCCTTGTGGCAAATGTTGACTCCAATGATGGTGCCTCTTGCTCAGCCAGGTCACAAAAGAGAGAACCAGTTTGTTCTCTTTCAGAGTTTCATTTTAGTGGTAACATAGAACCAAGGAATAAATAAAAGACTAAATCTAAAAGTAGGTTAAATGTATTTATTTGTGTTCACTAGTCTGTAGTTCCTGTTTCATAAGGCTTTTTTGAGTATTAAATGAGTTCCTACATAATGGACACTTAGAATACTGTCTGACATATAGCAAGTGCTCAATTGATGTTGGCTTTATTATTCAAAAAGCATTTTTGGTTTCTTTATATTAACAAAAGTTACTAATGGTTTAGATAAGCAGATGACATTACATTTCTCCTGGTTTCTCTCATTAAAGCAGCAAAGTTGAATATTAATGAGTATAGAGAATTATGTTGTCATGCATGTTAGTCTGGAAAATATAAATTTATCCCATAAAAAAGTCAAAGGATCAAAGAAGGTTTTTACTGTTAATTGGAAACAAAGTGTCATTGGTGTCCTGATTTAAAGGGCACTCAATTATGATTAGCTAATAAAAAAAGAACAAAGAAATAAAGAAAAATAATTAAGGTTAAAGTGAAGTTATTATTAGCCCTTAGTTCACTAAAATCTTTTCCTCATAGCCCATGGCACCAAATAAAATTAAATATAGAAAAGTTCCATAATTCACAATGACATTCTCAATGTTAAGACATTTTTAAATAAAAAATGCATTACTGAAAGCATACTTCAAAATTATTAGATGCAATATTTTTATAGCCAAAAGCACTTAAACTTTAAGAATTGAACAACTGGAGGACTGGATACTATTTATGGATTTAGAAAGATTTAGTCACTTTCATAAGTTAAAATTCTTTCTTTAAGCCACCTGTTCTTTCTCTCTCTTTAGAAATGGATGTGTTAAAAATAATCTCAAGATTTTCACTATTCCCTATTCTAAGGAAACCACATCGAGAACAAAGTAGGATATTTTTCTTAATTATTGGTAAAGACTTTGGACAGGTTCACGAGCAGTTCACTAATTTGTCACAGTCTTTTAATAACATTTAAAAATGGTCTGGAAAATCTCAGAATAGACACTGCCTAAAAATGAAACCAAGTGACTGACCTAAGTTCAGAGAAGTACTGAGAATATATGCTACCTTAAACTTTAGCTTAATGAGTTCCTTAATTAGGGAAGACATAATTTAGGGTGTTAAAAAGTCTTGTGGCTAAGTATTTGAATTATTGTATGTTTACATCAATTTAACCAGAAACTACAATTATCAATTAGGGGAAGTCTGAATTAAAAGTTCTTCTAAGAAAGTATTAATGACATACTTTCTTTATGTGTTTTAGACATATTTATTCAGGCATGGTTATTCATTTTTATAAATGAGAAAGCAAGTAAATGAAGCACTAAAACAGATAATTTTTTTAAAAAATGTAGTGTTGTCCAATAAACATATAACAGACTCTGCTTACATATATTCTTTCTTGACATAGAATATTTAGTTTTAAATATGTCTAATATATTTTGAAGTGTAACCTTTTCTTTAGCTCATTATTGTAATTTGCCATTAAAATAAAACACTGAAAACGATGTTTGCAAAAAATTATGAAGTACATGGAGAGATATGTAAGATATGCAATGTTTGAGAAAAAATGAGATACAGCTGTATATGGAGTATTAGTTTTAAATGTTTCTGTTTTCTCAATTTTCTATAATTAGCACATATTATTTTTAAAGTCAGAATGCATATTTAATTAATGGGACTCTAGTCAATAACCAGACTTTGGTTGGACAATTCAAACACCTATCTATTTTATTTGTCTTGTGATTTTATGAAAGTATAATTTATTATTTCAGCATTTCATATCGTGGAGCCCAACTTAGAAAATACATTCATTATCTACCCTTTTATATAATGATGATGATAATCAAGGCAGAAGCCCTTTATAAAACACATTTTTAGCCTTCAGTATGGCAGGTTAAAGAGAAGCAAGGCTTTTTGCTTTGTAAGGTTATTAGCTGAAACCATTAACAGTTATATGTTTTTGGTTAAATAAACAAGCAACATGTACTACTATAACCATTTTGTCAAGATGCCCAATAACCCTAATATTTTATTACATACAAAAACATTGACCCATAACTGAAAATAGGTAGTTTACATAGGTATGCTTTAAACATTCTACTTCCCATTGACTAAAATATCTTCATTGTACATTTATTTCATTCTTGTTCATGATTTTTGAAAATCCAATTCAACAGCTTTTTTCTTACTTTATAATACTTAGTTTTAATTTTCCTCACATTGTAAAACCTTAGATAATATAAGACTTACTTAATTTTTTGTTCCTCCTCCTGGATGTGACCTGCTGGGATTTTATCACTCTTTTTCCAGGGCCATATCTAACATTTTTCCATATACCTGACAGGTAAAACAAAGGTTTCATTTAAGAAAAGGACTGGCAAATAGCATGGAGGACAAGGGGAGATGGAGAGTAGAAGGGAGTTGAGGGAAATTGGAAAGGGAGGTGAACCATGAGAGACTATGGACTCTGAAAAACAATCTGAGGGTTTTGAAGGGGCGGGGGGTGTGGGAGGTTGGGGTACCAGGTGGTGGGTATTATAGAGGGCACGGATTGCATGGAGCACTGGTGTGGTGCAAAAATAATGAATACTGTTACACTGAAAAGAAATAAAAATTAAAAAAAAAAGAAAAGGACTGGCTTGCTCGATTGTGGGATTTTATTGATTGATACGAATGTCTGTCTGCGGATTGCCTTCAAAAGTCAGAAATTTGAATATGGATTTAGATATCCTAAACCTCATTTTCAAGACAACACCTAGGAAACAATCAGGAGAACCATGTAAATCATTATGAAAATAACAGTTATTGTGTTTCCCAGCCCTGGGTATTTTCTTTTAATGAATTAGGAGAGTAAAGCCCATTACATTATTAATCAGGAAAATAATTAAATTAATTTTAAGAGCCTGCTTCCCCCATCTCTTTCTCTGCCTGCCTCTATGCCTACTTGTTGTCTCTGTCTGTTAAATAAATAAAGTCCTTAAAAAAAAGAATAGCAAATAGAAATCAAACCAATTTTAAGAGTCTATCATAGAAAGAACAGAATTTGGAGCAATACATTACAGATGTTTAGAATTTAGGATATATGTAGATCTTTTTAGATTTAAACAGGCATGAGTTTACTTTCTAAATACAATTTTTATTTATACATATTTACCAGAATTGCAAATATGAAAAAGTGAAACTAAGATTTTGCATATGTAAAGACACTTTTCAGATTATGATTCCAAGATGGGGGTAGAGGGGTATAATACTCTTGGGAAACTGTATTAACAATTTATTAATTGGAGTAGGCCCTGGCTTCAACAAACATGAAGTTAATGGTTATCAACACTCAGTTGGTCACTTACCTTAGTTCTCTTTTCATGACATTTATATGGGTCCTGGATATAAATTAGTTTTCTTATTTTTAGTTGTTAATAGATATTTATTTGATACCTGGTATTTAACATTTATATATCATAATTTCAGCCTATGATAGTATTCACCAGTATACTAAAATTACACTGGCTTTTAACAAAAGTATTATGTGAAAAATCTGTACTACAATAACCATAACTTCACAGAAGAAGTTAATCTTAGGGAGTTGGCAAATGCTTTCTCTTCAATAATCCTTTAAGAATTCCAGGTGACATGACATGTAGGTGTGGTGAGTAAATCAGTAAAAGTTAACTGTTAAAAGTCTCCTGTGTTCAGTCTTCTCTTGGGACATAAGAGGGGTAAGGTAAGCATGGGGTGGATATTGAAAACTCAGAAAACTGTCCATGTCCTTGAGGCATTTACAGGAGAATTGGATAGAATAGTTAATGAATGATATAAGATAGAGGGAAATTAAGTGATAAATTGTGAGATATAGAGATTGTATATCACAAAACTAATAAAACTTTGGCTTCAGAGACCCTTATTGGAAGGGGTCCTTTGCAAGGTCCTAGGGGGATAGTTTCCTAGGGTTGCCATTAAAAAGTACCACAGACTGGTAACTTAAACAGAAATTTATTTTCTCACAATTCTGGAGTATGGAAGTCCTAGATCAAGGTGTCAGCAAGATTGGTTTCTTCTGAGGCCACTCTCCTTTGCTTGGAGATAGCCATCTTCACCCTGTGTTTTCATATAGTATGTGTCTTTGTCTTAATTTCTTCTTTTTATAAAGATACCAATCATATATTCCAACCATAGAACCTCATTTTTATTTAATCACTTTTTAAAGACCTTATCTCCAAATACAGTCACATTCTCAGTCACGGGGAGTTAAGACTTCAACACAGGAATTTAGGGGAGACACAATTCAATCCATAATACTCTGCCCTCTAGTCCCCCCCCACAAATTCACGTCCTTACCACATACAAATTACATTCAGCTCATCCCAACATCCACAAAAGCCTTAACTTATTTCAACATCCACTCAAATTACAAAGTCTTATCTAAATCTCATCTAAATCAGATATTGGTGAGACTCCAGGTTTCATGCATTCTGAACCTAAGTTCTCTCCAGCTGTGAACATATGAAACTAGAAAATTATCTGCTTCCAGAATACATCAGTGGCACAGGCATTCCCATTCCAAAAAGGAAGAAATTTAAAACAAGAAACTGATTATAGGTTGACATTGGGTTTTAAGGCTCAAGAATGATCTTTGACTTTGATGCTCTACCTCCTGGTCCAGCAATGTGACAGTCTCCCTTCCTTGGCTCTGGAAGGTGGCCCTATTCCCTCAACTCTGGGTGTTTGCCTGATGTCTCTGGAATGGAGGAGAAGGCTCTGTTCCCAGACTTGGGTCCCCTGTGCCCACAGTAGCAGTAGCAGCCCCACTGACCTCTGAACTGCTTTCAGGGTAATTCTTCCTTTTACTTGAAAGATAAAGCCCATTCGCAGGCAGATAGCTCTATTGGACCATCCTGGAGAATCCCAGAAGTCTGACAGCCTTCTTCCAGTCCCCTTCAGGCCATGATGGCAGCTTTTCTACTGGTATAACTCTTTCTCTATTTCCAGTTTCTTCTGAAATGGTTGGTTGATTGACTCCTTAAGTAATACAGTATAATCTGTTTAGCAAATAGTTGTTCTGCCATACCCTTGATGTTTTCTTCATAACATGCTTTCTCATTTTTGCAATATGAATAGGTTGAGAATTTTCTAGATCTTCAGGTTTGGGTTCCTTTTTCCATAATAATCTTTTCTTCAAATATTCTCTCTTTTCTCACAACTTACTGTAAGTATCAAGAAGAAACCAAGGCAGGCCTTCAACAAATTGCATACAAATCTTCTCAGCTAAATATCCAAGTTCATTACTTACAAATTATACTTTCTAAAAAACACTAGACTGCAATTTGTCCAAGTTCTTTACCACTCTATAACAAAGATCACTTTTCCTTGAGTTTCCAATAGCATGTTCCTCGTTTCTACCTGAGATTCAATAGAAATAACTTTAGCATTCACTATTCACATTTCTACCAACCTTTTTGTTCATGATGCTATATGTATATCTCTAAGATTATAAGAGTGTTGTATAGCTCTCCTCTTTTCCTTCTGATTCTTAACTAGAATTGCCCTTAATGCCTATATTTCTATCAATGGTATCTACAGTGCAATCGAGGCAAAATCTAGGCTTTTTCTAGTATGCGCCTCAAAACTCATCGAGACTCTACCTATTACTCAGTTCCAAAGCCATTTCCACATTTCACCTTTTTCCCCCACCTTCATTTGGCTCATATAGATTGGGACTGAAGCAGCTGCAAGCACAGTAAGGATCTGGCTAAGAGGAAGTTGAGTTGGAAATTTTTTAGTTTGGCTTTAGGAGGATTTATCTATGTGGTTCACAGTTACTTTTATTTATAGTCATTACTAGCTGCCCCAGGATAAGAGTAGTTTGCAGGAGTACTCCTATCCCCTCCTATGCCTACAGCATAAAGATGCAAAGTTGGAGGTGTGTTGTGATATGAACAGGACCTATAGCTCTGGGCACTGGAAATACAAAATATGAAGGAAATAAAGCATAAGCAAGATTTGAAATGTATGAAACCAGAAGCCTGTTTATGCAAAAGTCTGAAAAACATTAAATATATAAAATTATTAGCAGAAGATTTAGTTGTCACCAGAGTCTAGTCAAGTGTTCTTTCCTATCAGGAATGTTCTTGATAATTTTATTATAAAAGGATCATATGTTCCTTTTCATTTTTGGGAAATTATATGAAATATAATTTATCACAATTTCTGTTTGCAGGGAACTTAATCTATAACACTATTATAAATAGTGAATGCATCTGTATGATGTCACATGTTTATGCATATTTATTAGTAATATTAGAAAAGCCACCAAGTAGGATCAACTGTGTAAAAGAAAGATTAATTTCTATTCCCTCTCTAGACAATAAGACTTATAAAATATTACTCTTATGAAGATATGATCAATATTATGCTTCCAAAAAATGAATATGTCAGGCAGATAAGTAATAAAATTTGTTATTTTTCTTGATTTTTTTTCAATGCTTGTGGTATTTGTCAGTAACTTGAAAGGTGTAATTTGTTGTGATTTATTTCCTAACTCTAAACAATTGTTCACTTTTAAACTTAACTGTATATTAAGTTTCTTAAATATAGTTCCCCAAATTATATATAAACTAAGTTCCCCACAATGTTTGGATTCACCCCCTCAGTAGAGGTTATTCATGCTGAAGGAAATCAGGAAGGAGAGGTCAATAAAAATTAGAATAATCAGGGAAAATCAGTAGTAATTTTTATGGAAAGAAATCAGTTTTAGTCTTCAAACACTTGGGGCATCTATGTAGAGCAATTTTTTTTGTTTGTTTTGCTTTTTTTCCTCCAACAACATAGAATTTCTTTCTGTTTTTTAAAAAAATATTTATTTATTTGACAGACAGAGATCACAAGTTGGCAGAGAGGCAGGCAGAGAAAGAGAGACGGGGAGAAGCAGGCTCCCCACTAGGCAGAGAGAACAATGCGGGACTGGATCCCAGACCCTGGGATCATGACCTGAGCCGAAGGCAGCGGCTTAACCCACTGAGCTACCCAGGTGCCTCAACACAGAATTTCTTGTAAAGTGGCAGGAAGTCAGTAATCAGAGTTATTAAGAATTATTGTGCCCTTCTGAGACCAATGATATTGTGGCAAAGTATTTCGACTGCCCTGTGGCAGGCATTTTCAACTTATTTGCCAACATAGAACCCTAAATTCATTCCCAGCCCCAGGGAATGGATCATGATTGTTTTAAGTTACCCTTTGCTTTGCTAGTGATTGGTGGAAGTGTAGGCTTGTTACCTAATTCTTGCAAGTGAAAGAAGTCTGATGGGGGTTTCCTGGGAAAGTTTATTATCCCCCCTTCAAAAAAGGGTGAGAACTTAGAAAATATTCCTTTTTTCCTTTTGCCATGTTTCAGATATTGGTGTAAGAATGTGGTATTTGGAGCTGTGGCAATAATCTTTTTATTACAATAGAACGGCCAAGTGAATTGAAGTGATATCAACCTAGCAGTAGTACTGTGAAATCACTGAAGTCCAAAATCAGCTCTGAAACAGCTTGATTCCAGAATTCTAGTTATGAAAAATAATTAAATATTGCTATTTATATCACTTCTGGTCAGATTTTTTTGTACCCAACTAAATGATACCTGATAAAATTTGGAATGAAGAAAGGAGAAAGCTTTGATACTAGCTCTCATATTAACAAATGCTTTCTCTCAAAACACAACTGTAGTGATGTACCTTATAGTCTGAAATACTCATTTCAACACTTGAAACGTTTTTATTAATTTTCATGTGGAATGCCCAATTAAAATGGAACTTTATTAAACGAAAAGTTTTTTTAAAAAAGATTTTATTTATTTGATAGAGAGAAAGAGAGAGAGAGAGCTCAAGTAGGCACAGTGGCAGGCAGAGGGAGAGGAAAAGAGAGGAGCAGGCTCCTCACCACATTCCTCACCACATTATTCACCACAGAGCTCAAGACGGGCTTGATCCCAAGATCCTGGGATCATGACCAGAGCTGAAGGCAGATACTTAACCAATTGAGCCACCCAGAGGCCCCTAAATGAAAAGTTTTAAAGAAAAGTTTTACTTTTTAGTTTTTAGTTTTACTGAGATATAATTCACATACTGTGAAAATTATTTTAAAGTGTACAATTCAGTGATTTTTTTGCTATGCTCACAAAGTTGTGCATTGATCATCGATATGTAATTCCAGAACATTTTCATCACTCCGAGGAGGAACTCTATATCCATTAGTAGTCACTTCTTATCCCCATATCCCCCAGCCCCTACTACAAATCTACTTTCTGCTGCTATAAATTATCTTATTCTGGACATTTCATATAAATGGAATCAAACAATGTAGGGGTGTCTGTGTCTGGATTTTTTCATTTAGTATAATGTTTCCATTTATGATGTATTATGAATTAATCATTACTTCATTTATTTACATGACTGAATAATGTTCCATTGTATGGATATACCACCTTGTGTTTATCCACTTATCTGTTGATGGATATTTAGGTTGTTTCCACCTTTTGGCTATTGTGAATGTTGTTACAAATATTTGTTTACAAGTTTTTGTTTGAACATCTGAATTGAAATAATTCAATTAGTTTTTATTAATTGTTGAAATAATTCAACAAGTTTTTGTTTGAACATCTGAATTGAAATAATTCAATTATTTCAGGTATGTTCCAGGAGTGCAATTTCTGGGTCATATAGTACTTCTTTATTTAATTTTTTGGGAAACTCTGAAACTGTTTTTCAAAGTGTATGCACCATTTTCCATTACTACCAGCACTGTATGAGGATTGCAACTTCTTCCTCACCAACACTTCTTTTTTGTCTGTTCTTTTGGTTATAGCCATCCTAGTGGGTGTGAAGTGATAGTGTGGTTTTGATTTGCATTTTCCCTGTGACTAATGATTTTGAATATTATTTCATATGCTTATTGGCTGCTGGAGAAGTGTCTATTCAGATCTTTTGCCCATTTTAAATTGGGGTATTTGTCTTTCTGTCATTGAGTTGTAAGAATTCTGGATTCTAGACCCTTATTGAATATATGATTTGTAAATCTTTCTCCTATTCTGTGGGTTGTCTTTTCATTTTCTCAAACATTTTTAAATTTGGTGAATTTTAAATTTGTCTGTTTTTTTCTTGGGCTTTTGGTATCATATTTAAGAAACCATTGGAAATACTGGAGGCTGGAGTATGGTGACAAATTTCCACAGTAGAGACGATGAGAGCTTGAGGCATTTTGTTTGGATATTAAAGGGGACTTGCTAACATCTGAGCTATACTTAAGCTCATGTCCAAAATACAATACTAAATGCTGACTATCTATATCAGAATCACCTAAAGGTACTTGTTAAAAATACAAGTCATGTGGCTCCCTCCAACGTATTAAAATAAATCCGTGGGCCTTGGGTTTGAGACTATAAATTCTTCTTTTTTTTAAAATATGAGTTCTAAACAAGCTCTTTAATAGATTCTGCTGTGTATAGAAATTTAAGAATCACTGAACTATGCCATGTTTCCCTCCAGCAAACATAAAATACAAATTTTTAAATTCTTGATAAGTGTCAGCATTATTATCAACTTCCATTAAATTCAATGTAACATTATAAAATGTGCTCATAATTTGTGCCAGGTATTGTGCTTGGCACCAACAATATTCTGCAGAGAAAATAGAGTGAGACTGTTTCAATATTATAATTTTTATAGTGTATACAAACATATATAGATATACCACAGGCACATGCATCAGGCACAAAATGATCATTTCAAAGCTAGTTTTGTTGATTCATTTAATGACTCCACAGAATTACATTATGGGAGTCTAGATGTTAGGCCCATTTGGTCATAACAGTGATTTAGTAATAAGAATAAAATTTTTATTTTATTTTATTTTTAATTAATTTGTTTTCTTTTTTGAAAATTTTATTTTTAACTAATCTCCACACCCAACATGGGGCCCAAACTCATAATCCCAAGTTCAATAGTGGTATGCTCTGCTGACTGAGCCAACCTGCAGTCCAGAGAATAAAATGTTGTGCTTTTCCTTAAAGATATACATTACAGAAATTTGCTCATTTGCATCTGATAATATTTCCTTTATCTGCATGCTGGTTGTCTACAATTGTGTAACAGATTACCATAAAACTTACAGCTTTTAAACACAAACATTTATTATCTTGTGATTTCTGTTAGTCGGGGATCTAGGAGCTGGTTAGTTGGGTGGATTTGGTCCAGGGTCAGCTAGGGCTGTTGCATTTGAAGAGTTGACAGGAAACTCAATGAAGAGGGAGGAAGGGTATATTCATGAGACTGCTGGGACTGGGCAGTATTGTTGGAGAAGGAATTTGAGATTATCTCAACAGAACTTAAATTTTTGTTTTTTTCTAACAACAATTTTATTGGATCACAACTTTCTGTCATGACTTTATATTTTACTTTTGAGTCTGTATAAGAAATGGCCACATGGAAAATATTTCTGTATCTTCTATCAAATCAAAGTGGAATTCAATGCCAGTCATAGCCTCTATGTCTGTGTCATGTTCTTCATTCATGTACAAATTTATGTAATAATTTAATGCCAATAACATTTGTCTCTGCAAAAAAAATATTTTAGTGCCTTTTACAAAAAGTAAGAACTATATAACCCCATAATGCTCACTTTATTTGAATCCAGGAAGATTAGCACTAAATTCAAGACTCAATTATAACTAGATCAACCTAATCTCCAAGCAAAATTCTATTTTTACTAACAATTGGTATACGATCATCACATATGCTTTAATATTTAAATCAACTCAATAATTTTAATGAATGGTGGAACTGATTGACAGTACAAATCAAATAAAAACAAGGTAAAATAAATTATAGCTCTTGAAATAATTTTCAGATTTTGAGCAAAAATAATATTAAGATAAGAATGGAGGGAAAATGATTTTAATATGTAAGAACTAGAATTGGAAATATAATTTTTCAATTTTTTTGTATTTAACAATTTAAAGTTCAAAATTTAAAGGTCTCTGTTTATTTTAGAATAATGCCAGAACAATTGGAAATATTATGACTCTAGTAATTTTTTCTTTTTACTTGTAGGACAAAGGTTTCTGAAGAAGGGTTAAGCATGTTGGTGTGGAATTGTAAATAATGAGTTTTGGTTGTAATAGAAATTCCAACTCTTTGGTACCTCCCTTGAAAGCTGTATATTCCCCACTGGTATTCTCTTCAAGGCTTATGCCATGCAGCTGTCTGATAGGGAAAATCACTTTAAAACTATTTCCTCTGAGACTTACAGAACAGTACTCCTGTACTAGTATCTTTGTATGAGTTCTAATTTTCCATTTCACAGCAACCCGTTTTATGTCATGTGGGAAACAAATTCAGGGTCATTCTTTTAAAATTTGAGACAATTATCTGTACTATTTAAGTAAAAAGTAAACTATGTGAGTACTTTAGAATGGCTGTCAATATTGACTAAATTGACAGAACAATTACTCAACTTTCTATTTCATTTGCCTTTGTACACATAGCCACAAATCAACTGATTCAGTTAACTTACTCTGAGGAATTCATTTTCTATGAAAAGCTAACTTCTAACATGATGTAATTTAATAATAGAGTGGAAATCTTAAGAGTGGGCAAACTTTGGAAGTAAGAAAAACATTAAATTGGTACTCAGATATTTGAGGGCAATTGTGGTTAGGTTTGTTTTAACAATTTCAATGGCTCAGGCAGATTTATTCATTCAACAATCTTTCACTGAGACTTCCTATGTGCTTTTCACCGTGTTAAATCTAGGGATACAATTTAAAATGTCAAGTCTCAGCCTTGAACAAGTTCACAATCTAGGGGGGAAATCAGACAAGAAAAGAGATAATTATGCACAGTATTGTGGAAAGTGCAGTCAGTGGTAGGGTTGTATAAAATAGTGTTTCAAGAAAATTAATGTGGTAACATTATGTAGAGTGCACTTGAATTAAGGATATCAAATTAGTAATATAAATTGAGTACTATTACTATTTCTATTCTTTATATAAGGAAACTTCGGAGGCTCACAGTGATTCAGTAGTAGTCTGGGATCACTCAGCTTATTCATTAATGTGTTCATTCATTGATACATTCATTCATCAGAAACTTTTCTATGGGCCATGAATAGAGCAGTAATCAAGACAGACTGAACCTTGCCTTAAGTATCTTATAAGAGATCCGAAAGTGCTGTGGTAATTCAGAGAAAGAGATAATATTTAGAGTATTTAGAATTGTAGTAGGGGCAATGGACATAAATACTAAATTATACATTAAGAGCAGAGCCAAGAGTCAAGCTGAATTTATCCTACTTCTCTATAAAAGGTAGTTCTCCCACATTTTGGCAGCGAGTTTACAGAGGCTGAGAAAGGCTTTGTTGGTGCTTATACATATATGAGACTATAGGAGTTGCTAAGTAATATTGTCTGAATGTTCACTTTAAAATATTTTAGGACTGTATAAGCAGTGCGATGAGTAAGAGAAAAAAAAAACATAATCCCAATTAAATTCCTAGGAGTGACTAATTACCATATGAAACATCTTTATCTATAGCAACACTTGGAGGCTAGCTTATTAACAGGTGAAGTATCTTAAATGAAACTATCATTTCAGGATTATCTGATTTGTACAAGAAATGTTAAAAGTAATTTTGATTAGAAAACATATCAGTACTAAGGTATTTAAGTAGATAAGAATAGTGCAAGAAGACTAATCTCCTTTATATGAATGAGGTGATGAAAATTGGCAAGCCCAAAATTATGTTCTGGGTGCAGTGCTTCACATCTGTAGCTTATTGACCATGCATCTCCTCTTCCTTGAAAACTTTAGCACTTGCTATGACTACAAGGCTTCCACATCCTGCCATTTAGGGTGGAAGAATGTAACTGCATTTTTTTTCGGAGTGAGTCTTTCATGCAAGGTGGATCTGAGACAGAGAAGAGAACTTTTTAAAAAATTGATAAATGAGTTTCCAAGAAATATTAGTACCTTAGGTGGAATTTGGTCTGAGAATTATTTTCTCCTGGTAGCAGGATTCAGAATAGAGGATAGACAGCCTCCATTTCTTTTTTTTAATTCTTTATTTAAATCGAATTTAGTTAACATATACTGTATTATTAGTTACCAGGATAGAATTTAGTGATTCATCAGTTGCATATAATACACAGTACTCATTACATCAACTGTCCTTCTTAATGCCCATCACCCAATTACCTTTCCTCCCACCTACCCCCTCTCCCGTAACCCTCAGTTTGTTTCCTAGAGTTCAGATTCTCTTACTGGTTTGCCTTCCACTCTATTATCATCTTATTTTATTTTTCTTTTCCTTCCTCTATGTTCATCTGTTTTGTTTCTTAAATTCCACATATGAGTGAAATCATATGGTATTTGTCTTTCTCTGACTGACTTACTTCACTTAGCTTAATACCCTCTATTTCCATCCATATCACTGCAAATGGCAAGGTTTCACTATTTTTGATGGCTGAGTAATATTCCATTGTATGTATATATCACATCTTTTTTTATCCATTCATCTGTTGATGGACTCCTGGGCTCTTTCCATAGTTTGGCTATTGTAGGTATTGCTGCTTATAAACATTGGGATGCATGTGCCCCTTCAAATCACTATGTTTGTATCCTTTAGATAAATACCTAATAATGCAATGTTGGGTTTTAGGTTAGCTCTATTTTTAACTTTTTGAAGAACCTCCATATTGTTTTCCAGAGTGGCTGCACTAGCTTGATTCCCACCAAGAGTGTAAGAGGGTTCCCCTTTCTCCACATTCTCACCAACATTTGTTGTTTCCCAAGTTGTTAATTTTAGCTATTCTGACCATGTCAGGTAGTATCTCATTGTGGTTTTGATTTGGATTTCCCTGATGTTGAGTGATGTTGAACATTTTATCATGTGTCTGTTGGCCATTTGTATGTCTTCTTTGGAGAAATGTCTGTTTATGTCTTCTGCCCATTTCTTGACTGAATTTTTTGGTTTTGGGATGTTGAGTTTGATCCTCCCCCATTTATTCCAATCATTAGAGGCTGCTGATATGTACCAGAAGAACTTGACAGTCACAGAATTGCCAAAACAGCTTAGGTCTATTTGTTACAATGGGGACTTCATTGACAATGGGTAACTAGAATAATTTCCCCAAATATTCAAACTATCCATGATCAGAATATCAGCAGGAGGAAAGGAATTGAAGTGGTTGAGGGAAACTCAACAACTTGTTGAGACTTGTTAGTTTCTATAGCTTCTATCTTCTGGGGTACATTAAGACAGAGCAACAATATATTGCCTTTACTCCTGGAGAATTTACAAATATAGTGAAGGTTCATTATTTCAATTCAACTAATACTCATTCTACTTTATACTTAGTATACTGATTGAATACTGAAATTGAATGATTTGGACCTCTAACTTCTAATTGGTTGTAGGTTTGAATTAAGATTTTTCATAGCATTGCAAATTTTGCTTTCAGTTTTACCAATGGTTTCCAGATCTCTCTCTCCCATCATTTACCCTGTAAGTTAAACTTTTCTTTCTATATTGCAATTCTGGAAGTTGTATAATCCTAAACCTCAAATTAATAATTAACTCTTGCATTGTTTAATATAAGTACTTATTCTCGTTTTAATTATTATTGTAAACATTTTATTCATGACAATTAGGATTGGCCCACCACAAAAGAAGTCCTCTCTTATTCCCTGGCTCTGACACAGAGTAATATCCCATTTCTCCTACCTCTTCATAACATTCTCTCGGTTATATTTCTCTCCTCACTCTCTGTGAATGTTCTCCTTGGCCATCTTCTGGTCTTATGCTACGTAACTCTGTGCAACTACTTCTTCTTTAGACCAATCTCATCACCTTTTTGTAGAGTTTCATCAAAGAGATTCATAGAATAAACAGGTAGCACATAATGATTAGTTGAATGCTGAAAGTTGTGGGGAAGGAAAAATAATTTTCTTTCTACCCTCCTTAGCTCTTGGTTGAGACACCCATCTAATAAAAGATTAAGGAGAAAAAGAAATAGAAGTTAAATAGCATGTATACCTCACATATAACCAGAAGATATACAGGAATACTAAGTAAGTCCCTGCAACAGCCCAAGCTGCCACCTTAAATACCATCTCCAGCTAAAGACAAAAAAAAAATGTTGGGAGGTGGGGAATCCAGTTATAGAGGGTTACCAGGAAAAGCACAATAAACAAGGGTATAATTGTTATACAGACTGAGGTCATTGTTTTCTCCATTGATAAAAATTTCTAGAGATTAAATCATTATTCTCTTCCTGTTATAGAGAAGGTGACAGCCTTGCAAATGAAGATTTTCCTTGTGCAGTTGACCCTTGAGAAGCAAGAATGAACTGTGTGGGTCCACTTATATGTGGATTGTTTAAACTACAGTACTACAAATGTATTTTGCCTTCCCAATGACTTTCTTAATAACATTTAAAGAACTAACACCTATTCTTCGCAAAATATTCCAAAAAATAGAAAAAGAAAGTAAACTCCCAAATGCATTCTATGAAGCTAACATTATCTGATACTAAACCCAGACAGATACTACAAAAAAAGAAAATTAAAGTTCAGTAGGCCTAATGAACATAGATGCAAAAATTCTCAACAAAATAAGTCAAGTGGTATTTATTCCAGAGATACAAGAAGGTTCAATATCCTCAAATTAATCAATGTGATACATCATATTACCCATATGAAGGTTAAAAATCATATGATCATTTAATTAGATGCGGAAAAAATATTTAACAAAATTCAACATTCATTTATGGTAAAAACTCTCTACAAAGTGTATTTAGAAGGAACATACTTCAACATAATAAAGGCCCTATATTAAAAAACCACAGCTAGGGCACCTGGGTGGTTCAGTTGGTTAAGCAACTGCCTTTGACTCAGGTCCTGATCCTGGAGTCCTGAAGTTGAGTCCCTCATTGGGCTCCAAGCTCCACAGGGAGTCTTCTTTTCCCTCTGACCTTCTCTCCTCTCATGCTCTTTCTTGCTGTCTCTCAAATAAATAAAGACTTTTAAAAAAACACAACTAACACTATATTCAATAGTGAAAAACTGAAAGCTTTTCCTTTAAGATCAATAACAACAAGGATATCCACTCTCACCATTTTTATTCAATTTAATACTCAAAGTCTTAGCTGCAGCCGTAAGGCAAAACAAACAAACAAATAAAAAATTAAAAATAAATAAAAAGCATTGAAATTGCTAAGGAAGAAGTAAAACCATCACTATTTACAGATGACATAGATGACATGATATTATTTTTAGAAAACCTAAAAGACCCCACCAAAATACTTGTAGAACTAACAAATGGATTCAGTAAAGTTGCAGGATACAAAAATTATACAGAAATTGTTTGCATTTATATATGCTAATAATGAAGTAATAGAAGGAGAAATTAAGAAAAAAATCCCATTTACAATTGCACCAAAAATTGTAAAATATTAGGAGTAAATTTAACTAAAGAGGTGAAAGACTTGTATTCAGGCACCTGGGTGGCTCTGTTGGTTGAGCATCTTCCTTTGGCTCAGGTTATGACCCCAGGGTCCTGGGATCGAGTCCTGTGTCAGGCTCCCTGCTTAATGGGGAGTCTGCTTTTCCCTCTACCTCTTCTCCCTGCATGTGATCTCTCTCTCTCATGCTCTCTCTCTGTGAAATAAATATAACACATTTTTAAAAAAGAAAGCCCTGTACTCTGAAAACTATGACACTGATTAAAGAAATGGAAGGCAACACAAACAAATGGAAAGATATGACATGTTCATGGATTGGAAGAATTAATATAATTAAAATGTCCATATTGCCCAACTAATCCCTATTAAATACCAACAGTGTAATCCCTATTAAAATACCAACAGTATTTTTCACAGAACTAGAACAAATAGTCCTAAAATTTGTATGGAACCATAAAAGACCCTGAATTGACAAAGCAATCTTGAGAAAAAAGAAAACTAGAGATATGACAATCCCAGATTTCAAGATAAAGTACAAGCTATGGTAATCAAAACAGTATATAATTGGCACAAAAACATACATAGATCTATAGAACAGAATAAAGAGTCCAGAAATAAACCCACAATTATATGGTCAATTAATCTTCAACAAAGAAGGCAAGAATATGCAATGGTAAAAAGACAATCTCCTCAACAAATGGTGTTGGGAAAACTGGAAAACAACATTCAAAAGAATGAAACTGGACCACTTTCTTATGCCACACACAAAAATAAATTCAAAATATATTGAGGACCTGATTGGGAGACCTGAAAACATAAAAATCGCAGAAGAAAACACAGACAGTAACTTCTCTGACATTGGCTGAGCAAATTTTTTTTTTTCTAGATAGGTCTCCTGAGGCAATGGAAACAAGAGTAAAAACAAACTCTTGGGATTTCATCAAAATATAAAAATCTTCTGCTTAGTAAAGGAAACAATCAACAAAATTAAGAGGTAACCTATGGAATGGGAGAAGGTATTTGCAAATGACATATCCAATAAAGGATTAGTTTCCTAAACATATAAAGATATTACCAAACTTTCAAATAATCCAATTAAGAATGGGGAGAGGATAAGAACAGACATTTCTTCAAAGAAGACATACAGATGGCCAACAGACATATGAAAAGATCGCTCATTATCAGGGAGATGCAAATGAAAACCACAATGAGATAACACCTTGCACCAGTCAGAATAGCTAGAATCAAAAAGACATGAAATAACAAGTGTTGGTGAGGATATGGAGGAAAAAGGAATACTTATGCACTGTTAGTAAGAATGTTAATTGGAACAACCACTGTGGAAAACAGTATGGAGTATTTTTTTCTTTAAAAAATGAAAAATAGGGGCGCCTGGGTGGCTCAGTGGGTTAAGCCGCTGCCTTTGGCTCGGGTTATGATCTCAGGGTCCTAGGATGGAGTCCCGCATCGGACTCTCTGCTCAGCGGGGAGCCTGCTTCCTCCTCTCTCTCTGCCTGCCTCTCTGCCTACTTGTGATTTCTGTCAAATAAATAAATAAAATCTTTAAAATAAAATAAAATAATAAAATAAAAAATAAAAAATGAAAAATAGGGGCGCCTGGATGTCTCAGTGGGTTAAAGCCTCTGCCTTCGGCTCAGGTCATGATCAAGGGTTCTGAGATCAAGCCCCACATCGGGCTCTGCTCAGCAGGGAGCCTGCTTTCTCCTTTCTCTCTCTCTGCCTGCTTCTCTGCCTACTTGTGATCTCTCTCTGTTAAATAAATAAATAAATAAATCTTTTTAAAAAATGAAAAATAGAAATGTCATATTTAGTAATTCCACTATGCAGTTTTTTACTCAAAGAAGAGGAAAACACTAATTTGAAAAAGATATATTACCCCTATGTTTATCACAGTATTATTTGTAATAGCCAAAATATGGAAACAATGCAATGTTCATAGATGAATGGATAAAAACGTTTTGGTATACATTTGGTATACACACACACACACACACACACACACACACACACCCCTACATATATACAATAGAATATTGCTCAGTTATAAGAAAAGAATGAGATCTTGCCATTTGTGACAACATAGTTGGACTTAGAGGGTATTATGCTAAGTAAAATAAGTCAGATGAAAAAAGACAAATACCATATGATTTCACTTATATGTGAAGTCTAAAAAACGAAACGAACAACTTCACCTCCTCAAAACACACTCAAATACAACTATGAGAGAATAAACTGATGGTTGCCAGAGGGGTGGGTGTAGGAAGGATGCCTGAAATAGATGAAAAAGAAAGGAAACTAAGAATGAGAGCTGGTATAGTAGGGAACCAGAGTAAATGGACCATTTTGTAGCTGATGTTTGATAGTTACTAAAATAGAAGTGAAAACAAATTTCTTACAGACATACTGTTCAACAGGATGAAATGTAAGGATATTGGTATTAACATTACTATCTGGGAAATTGTTGCCTATGAAGATAAAGTTGCAAATAACTTTGTTTCAGGAACTTTCTGAGAAGTTACCTATCTAAATAGTAAGCTGGCTCAAATAGTTGCTCTTCTCAAGTGGAGAGGTTACTCATCAGGGTAAATATCCCCATTCTCAGATTACTCAGTGGGAAAATTCCTCCATTAATCAAAAAAGTACACAAGACTTACTTTAAACTCTCGCTTTGCTGTATTCACCAATTCATACATTTAAAAATCTATATCACAAATTTTGTCCAATTCTAATCAGATCCCTGTTTGAAAAAGGTACCTTAAATCAAGCCTTCAAATTTTATAAACCTCTGCCTTTGACTTTCCCTTTCTAAGATACTACAAAAACTGTCAAAGTAGTATTTTCCCTAATTACAACAAGTAATATTTTCCAAATTTGTTTGACCAACAGATATTTGTTGGTGGTCTTTTTGGAGTCAGCAGTCATAGATGTGATTAAAATAATGAGAATAAATGAAAATTTTAATGAACATACATAGTGTCAAACTAGAAGAAGGCCAAGAAGAACATTCACAGAGGGTGAGAGGAAGAAGAGTTATAGAAGAGCACCCATAGGTATGAGAGACATATTTTATCATATATCTGAGCCAAACAATGAGAGAGGAGTTCTTTCTTGGTGGGATGATCATATGTGTCATGTATGAGAGGTTTAGAATAGTAAAGATTAAAAAGAGACTCCTAAAATTGTTTAACTCTAGGAAACTTCAAATAGAACAGTTGGGCATGGAATGAATATATGTTTATTAGATGTGACCAATGGGTCTATACTAAATCTAAACAAATTTGACTGAGGAAAGAAAGTGAAACATAGTTGAAAGGAGTTCCCAAATCAAATTTGGTTTAGTGAAACTTCCAGTGGAAAGGAACAGATTCATGATATTAGAGAAATGATGTAATGGTTTGAGTTATTTCAATGAGAGGTCAGCAAACATTTTCAGGGTCTTCCTGTCTCTGTCACAACACTGTTGTCATTATAAAGCCAAGGAAGCAACCAATACGTAAACATTTGGGAGTGGGTGGATGTGTTCCAAAAAACCTTTATTCACAAATAGATTTCAGGCTGGATTTGGCCCACGGGCTGCAGTTTGCAGACCCCTGATTTATACTACGGAAATGTTATGAAACAAAGGAAGTCTTTGGTAAGCCAAAATACATACAGTATTTGTAAACATTAAATAAATGCATTATAACTGAGCAACTATTCAAAATGTTTATGAGGAATAACTGAAATTCAGCATCTGAAAGCAACTCTTTCTTTTAAAAAAATATAGGACTGGGTGCCTGGGTGACTCAGTGGGTTAAAGCCTCTGCCTTCGGCTCAGCTCCTGATCCCAGGGTCCTGGGATCAAGCCCCGCATCGGGATTTCTGCTCAGCAGGGAGCCTTCTTCCTCCTCTCTCTGCCTGTGTCTCTGCCCACTTGTAATCTCTGTCAAATAAATAAATAAAATCTTAAAAAAATATATTATAGGACTGAAGCTGGTATTTGATCTACATGCATCTTGATCACCATATTCGCTCATCCTACATTGAAATAAGTAGGATGTGTTACAGATATTTTGCATAAAATGTATGCTTCCCAAATTAATAGACTTTGTCAATTTACAAATTTAATCAATGCATGCTACTTTGCTATTCAAATCTCTTAAAAAATAGAATAGAAAAAAGTTAAGGCAATTACTACAAATTAACAAGATATGTAGATTAATCCACTGAATACTTCTAAATTCATGTTCATTCTTAAATAATATTAATTCCCAAAAGAAATTTGGGTAGTGTTATTCTCAAAAGGAGGTAAATAGGGGAAAAAAGATTTCAATGGGTATTCCTTATTGACGTCAACTATAGAATTAACAGTTTACTTTGTAATTTATTTTAATTTTGATAATATATGAACCATGCAAGTTTCATAAACTAGGTGCTTGCAAATAATGTGGTTGTGATATCAATAGTAATGTCAAAACAGAATTAAATAAAGATATTTAGTGGCAAAATCATATAAAGTG
This sequence comes from Mustela nigripes, assembly GCF_022355385.1. Classification (NCBI taxonomy): domain Eukaryota; kingdom Metazoa; phylum Chordata; class Mammalia; order Carnivora; family Mustelidae; genus Mustela; species Mustela nigripes. The sequence continues at coordinate 25,123,855 of NC_081575.1, read as the reverse complement.
CTGTCTGTAAGCCTTTCTCATTTATTTAATTATGACAGTGTACTATTATAGCATTGTGCATGCCTTTTATTTATTATAGATCACACTGTTTTGATTATGTAATAATCTGCTGGTATTTCTTATACTTTATTTTAACTTTGAGTTAGGAAAAAAGCCCCAAATTTAAAATTTATTATGCAGCAAAATATAGGCTAAGTGCTTTACATTGCTACACTACATTTAGTCCTTACACTGAAATCCTGAGATAAGTACTGTTATTATTTCCATGCTACATATAAGGAAAGTAAAGCACACAAAAAAATTATGAAACTTTCTAGTAGTAATAGAGCTCATAAGTAGCAGAACAGAAATTTGACCAAGTCCTTTTTGGTTCAAGAATCCAATCTTTTAAAAAAAAAAAGATTTTATTTATTTGAGAGAGAGAGAGAGAGAGAGAGAGAGAGCCTGAGCTGGGGAGGAGCAGAAGGAGAAGGAGAAACAGATTCCCTGAGGAGGTGCCTGGTACGAGGCTCCATTTGGGACTCCACATGGGCTCCAGCATCATGATCTGAGATGTCTAAGCAGACACTTAAGAGACTGAGCCAGCCAGGCACCCCTCAAAATCCCAATCTTTTAAGTACCCGAATACATTACCTCTAAATAAGACTAATTGGAGGTGGTAGTGGGGAGTGCAACAATATAGCTCATTAAGTGTCCATTACAAGCCACGTTTTAATACTGTACTGGATGCAGCAGATTTCCCATGGAAGGAGGTCATTTTTATCCAGGAAATTATCTTATCATTTGATAAAAATTAAAATATGATATCTATCTATCTTTCTATCTCACAGGTACTATGAGAACTTTTGGTAAATGTAGTTAGTACAAACCTACCACCAGACTCATCATTTCAACAATATGGAAAAGGACATACTAAGAAATAAGGAGTATGTCTTTGTGAACCATTGCACCAGACTCTGAATTCTTTGGGACTAGGGACTAAAATCTTGCTCACCTTTGTGTAGCCAATGGCAAAAACAGAGCCAATCGTAATATAGAAAATACTGGTTGTCAAGGGGAACCAGTGGTTCAGCAGCTACTTACCATTATATAAACTTGGGTCAATAGTATCCCCCAAATCTCAGTTCTATTATTTCTTTTTTTTTAATTTTTTCAATCTATTTATTTTCAGGAAAACAGTATTCATTATTTTTTCACCACACCCAGTGCTCCGTGCAATCCGTGCCCTCTATAATACCCACCACCTGGTACCCCAACCTCCCACTCCCCCGCCCCTTCAAACCCCTCAGATTGTTTTTCAGAGTCCATAGTCTCTCATGATTCACCTCCCCTTCCAATTTACCCCAACCCCCTTCTCCTCTCTAACACCCCTTGTCCTCCATGCTATTTGTTATGCTCCACAAATAAGTGAAACCGTATGATAATTGACTCTCTCTGCTTGACTGATGTCACTCAGCATAATCTCTTCCAGTCCTGTCCATGTTGCTACAAAAGTTGGGTATTCATCCTTTCTGATGGAGGCATAATACTCCATAGTGTATATGGACCACATTTTCCTTATCCATTCGTCCATTGAAGGGCATCTTGGTTCTTTCCATAGTTTGGCGACTGTGGCCATTGCTGCTATAAACATTGGGGTACAGATAGCACTTCTTTTCACGACATCTGTATCCTTGGGGTAAATACCCAGGAGTGCAATTGCAGGGTCAAAGGGAAGCTCTATTTTTAATTTCTTGAGGAATCTCCACATGTTCTCCAAAGAGGCTACACAAACTTGCATTCCCACCAACAGTGTAAGAGGGTTCCCCTTTCTCCACATCCTCTCCAACACATGTTGTTTCCTGTTTTGTTAATTTTGGCCATTCTAACCGGTGTAAGGTGATATCTCAATGTGGTTTTAATTTGAATCTCCCTGAGGGCTAGTGATGATGAACATTTTTTCATGTGTCTGATAGCCATTTGTATGTCTTGACTGGAGAAGTGTCTGTTCATATCTTCTTCCCATTTTTTGATATGTTTGCCTGTTTCGTGTGTGTGTTGAGTTTGAGGAGTTCATTATAGATCCTGGATATCAACCTTTTGTCTGTACTGCCATTTGCAAATATCTTCTCCAATTCCATGGATTGCCTCTTTGTTTTGTTGACTGTTTCCTTTGCTGTGCAGAAGCTTTTGATTTTGATGAAGTCCCAAAAGTTTATTTTCGCTTTTGTTTCCTTTGCTTTTGGAGACATATCTTGAAAGAAGTTTCTGTGGCTGATATCGAAGAGATTACTGCCTATGTTCTCCTCTAGAATTCTGATGGATTCCTGTCTCACGTTGAGGTCTTTTATCCATTTTGAGTTTATCTTTGTGTACGGTGTAAGAGAATGGTCGAGTTTCATTCGTCTACATATAGCTGTCCAGTTTTCCCAGAACCATTTATTGAAGAGACTGTCTTTTTTCCACTGTATTTTTTCCTGTTTTGTCGAGGATTAATTGACCATAGTGTTGAGGGTCCATATCTGGGCTCTCTACTCTGTTCCACTGGTCTATGTGTCTGTTTTTATGCCAGTACCATGTTGTCTTGGTGATCAAGCTTTGTAGTAAAGCTTGAAATCAGGTAACGTGATGCCACCAGTTTTATTTTTGTTTTTCAACATTTCCTTAGTAATTCAGGGTCTCTTCTGATTCCATACAAATTTCTGGATTATTTGCTCCAGCTCTTAGAAAAATACCGATGGAATTTCGATTGGAATGGCATTAAAAATATAGATTGCTCTAGGCAGTATAGACATTTTAATAATGTTTATTCTTCTGATCCAAGAGCATGGAATGGTCTTCCATCTTTTTGTGTCTTCTTCAATTTCTTTCAAGAGTTTTCTGTTGTTCCTGGAGTACAGATTCTTTACCTCTTTGGTTAGGTTTATTCGCAGGTATCTTATGGTTCTTGGTGCTATAGTAAATGGAATCGATTCTCTAATTTCCCTTTCTGTATTTTCATTGTTAGTGTATAAGAAAGCCACTGATTTCTGTATATTGACTTTGTATCCTGCCGTGTTACTGAATTGCTGTATGAGTTCTAGTACTTTGGGGGTGGAGTCTTTTGGGTTTTCCATATAAAGTATCATGTCATCTGCAAAGAGAGAGAGTTTTACTTCTTCATTGTCAATTTGGATACCTTTTATTTCTCTTTGTTGCCTGATTGCTCTTGCTAGGACTTCTAATACTATGTTGAACAAGAGTGGTGAGAGTGGGCATCTTTGTCATGTTCCTGATCTCAACAAGAAGGCTGTCAGCTTTTTCCCATTGAGGATGATATTTGCCGTGGGTCTTTCATAGACAGATTTTATGAAGTTCAGGAATGTTCCCTCTATCCCTATACTTTAAAGCGTTTTAATCAGGAACAGATGCTGGATTTTGTCAAATGCTTCTTCTGCACCAATTGAGAGGACCATGTGGTTCTTCTCTTTTCTCTTATTGATTTGTTCTATCACAATGATTGATTTGTGAATGTTGAACTATCCTTGTAACCCAGGGCTGAATCCCACCTGGTCATTGTGGATCGTCTTTTTAATGTGCTCTTGGATCCTATTTGCTAGGATCTTGTTGAGAATCTTAGCATCCATATTCATCAATGATATTGGTCTGAAATTCTCCTTTTTGGTGGGGTCTTTGCCTGGTTTGGGGATCATGGTAATACTGGCTTCATAAAAAGAGTCTGGAAGTTTTCCTTCTGCTTCAATTCTTTGAAACAGCTTCAGGACAATAGGTGTTATTTCTTCTTTGTAGGTTTGGTAGAATTCCCCAGGAATCCACCAGGTCCTGGACTCTTGTTTTCTGGGAGGTTTTTGATCACTGCTTCAATTTCATTACTAGATATTGGTCTATTCAAGTTGTCAATTTCTTCCTGGTTCAATTTTGAAAGTTTATAGTTTTCCAGGAATGCATCCATTTCATCTAGGTTGCTGCAACCCATGGAATGCGAGAAGATATTTGCAAATGACAGTACAGACAAAGGTTGATATCTAGGATCTATAAAGAACTCCTCAAACTCAACACACAAAACAGATTATCATATCAAAAAATGGGCAGAAGATATTGAACAGACACTTCTCCAATGAAGACATACAAATGGCTGTCAGAGACATGAAAAAATGTTCATCATCACTAGCCATCAGGGAGATTCAAATCAAAACCACATCGAGACACCTTACACCAGTTAGAATGGCCAAAATTAACAAGACAGGAAACAATGTGTGTTGGAGAGGTTGTGGAGAAAGGGGAACCCTCTTCTACTGTTGGTGGGAATGCAAGTTTGTGTAGCCACTTTGGAAAACAGTGTGGAGTTTCCTTAAGAAATTAAAAATAGAGCTTCCCTATGACCCTGCAATTGCACTACTGGGTATTTACCCTAAAGATAGGGATGTAGTGAAAAGAAGGGCTATCTGTACTCCAATGTTTATAGAAGCAATGGGCACCAAACTGTGGAAAGAACCAAGATGCCCTTCAATGGACGAATGGATAAGGAAGATGTGGTCCATATACACTATGGAGTATTATGCCTCCATCAGAAAGGATGAATACCCAACTTTTGTAGCAACATGGACGGGAGTGGAAGAGATTATGCTGAGTGAAATAAGTCAAGCAGAGAGAGTCAATTATCATACGGTTTCACTTATTTGTGGAGCATAACAAATAACATGGAGGACATAAGCAGATGGGGAGAAGAAGGGAGTTGAGGGAAATTGGAAGGAGAGATGAACTAGGAGAGACTATGGACTCTGAAAAACAACCTGAGGGTTTTGAAGCGACGGGGGTTGGGAGGTTGGGGGAGTCAGGTGGTGGGTATTAGGGAGGGCACATATTGCATGGAGCACTCAGTGTGGTGCAAATACAATGAATACTGTTATGCTGATAAGAAATATAAAAAAAACGAATTAGTTTCTTCTTCCTAGGCTTTTATACCTGACAGAAAAAATAGCTTCTGACACTTCTAGTGACATATCCTTATAATTTTTTGGTATCCTCTCAGTTCCTTGACTAGAGATAAGAGAGACATTTCACCATTACCTACAGCTGAAAAATCCCAAAGAAGGACTTGGCTTGCATGAAAGTATGGCATATTTATCCTGTGTCAGTCACTGGGGTCATACAATTGGGTTACTATAATGGTTTTAGCCTGGGTCACATATTCACTTATTTTTACAAGAAATGGGGCTGGGAAAATATCTTGAATAGACAAAGACAATAACTTTTATAATACCATAGCCTCATTTTTTTACTGTGTTATTTATTAAAAATAAAAATTTATTTGGAGAATGGTTAAAATTCTGTTTCTCTTTATGATAATACTTGTAATAAGTGCAGGTTACACAATTTGCAGGGCTTAGTGCAAATGGAAATGTGGGATCCCTTATTCAAAAGCAAGAAGAAAGTGTGAAGGCACTAAACTATGAAACATTTTTCCTTAAAATATAGTTACCTACTACCCAGCAATTGCATTACTAGGTATTTACCCCAAAGATACAAATGTAGTGATCCAAAGAGGCACCCGCACCCCAATGTTTATAGCAGCAATGTCTACAGTAGTCATACTATGGAAAAAGCCCATATCTGTATCCACAGATGAATGGATAAAGAAGATGTGGTATATTTATGCAGTGGAATATTAGGAAGCCATCAAAAATATGAAATCTTGCCATTTGCAATGACCTGGATGGAACCAGAGGGCATTATGCTAAGCAAAATAAGTCAGTGAGAGAAAGACAATTATTATATGATCTCACTGAGATGTGGAATTTAAGAAACCAAGCAGAGGATCATAGGGGAAGCAATAAAAAATAAAACAAGATAAAACCAGAGAGGGAGGAAAATCGTAAGAGACTCTTAATCATAAGAAACAAACTGAGGGTTGCTGGAGGGGAGGGAGGTAGAAGGATGGCATAATTAGGTGATGGACATAAGGAGGGCATATGTTGTAATGAGCACTGGGTATTATATAAGACTGATGAATCACAGGCCTGTACCTCTGAAACCAATAATACATTATATGTTAATTAATTGAATTTAAATTACAAATGTTAAAGAAACCATAATGAGGGCATTAGCAACATATTATTGATAACATAACCTTGCAAATTGAACAAAGAATTTTTTGTATAATTATTTTATATTATATGATAAATGATAATATTTTATTAATGTGATATCTTGACCCATCAAAATATTTTTCTGGCTCATTTTCTGTAAACTCATTTATTAGGTCATTAAGATCATTAAAATATATACCTTTAGTAACTTTATTTTCAATCGCTGATTTGCAAATGACATCAGTTGCTCTTGGCAAATGGAAAATTGCAAATGAGTTTTGCTAATTTTTAAGTTTGATAAGGATCTTTCTAGTGATGCAACTATTATGAGTTTTATCTAGGCAATGACACCATTGGTATAATTTCGTATAAATTAGTTCTAAATACAAATTTTAGCACATTTAAACTGATTATTCTTTTACAGAACAATTTTTCTAAAAAGACTTAACTTCATACAAATCACTTTCATGTAAGTTTGAATTTAATTTTAAATGTAAATTTATATGGTGGCATTTTAATATTTCCTGACATTTTCTGTAACTTGTTAAGGTTGTTGAAGAAATGAAAGTGCTTACATGATTTGTAACTATTTTTTTCAAATTATTATTTATTCAAGTATGTTAACATATAACATATAACAAGTTAGTTACATAATATTACATATAGTGTAATATTGGTTTCAGGAATAGAATAGAATAGAATAAAATAGAATAGAATAGAATAGAATAGAATAGAATTTAGTGATTCATCACTTATATATAACACCAAGCATTCAACACAACAAGTGTCCTCCTCATTACCCATCACCCATTTAGCCCACCCTTGCCTACCTCCCCCACATCAACCCTATGTTCTCTATGGTTAAGAGTATCTAATGGTTTCCCTCCCTCTCCTTTCTTCCCCCTTCATCTATATTCATCTGTTGTTTCTTAAATTCCACATGTGAGTGAAATCATATGGTATTTGTCTTTCTCTGACTGACTTGTTTTGCTTAGCATAATACACTCTAGCTCCTCTACCTTTGGAAATGGTAAAATTTTATTCTTTTAGATGGCCAAGTAATATTCTAGTATGTATACACACACACACACACACACACACACACATATATATACACACACTCATATATACATACACACATATATACATACACACATATATACATACTATATATATATGTATATACACACACACATACATACATACATACTGTGGTATATATACACACACACACAGACACACACACACACACACACACATACATACATACCACAGTTTATCAGTCCATGGACATTTGGCTCTTTCTATAATTTGGCTATTGTTGATAATGGTGTCATAAACATCAGGGTGAAAGTGTCCCTTCAAAACACTATTTTCGTATCCTTTGAGTAAATACCTAATAGTGCAGTCGGTGGGTCATAGGGTGGTTCTATTTTTAACTTTTTGTGGAACCTTCATATTGTTTTCCAGAGTGGCTGCACAAACCTGTATTTCCACCAACAGTGTAAGGGGGTTCCCCTTTCTCCTCATTCTTGCCAACATCTGTGGTTTCTGTGTTTTTAATTTAGCCATTCTAACCACGTGAGGTGGAATCTCATAGTAGTTTCTATTTGTATTTCCATAATGATCAGAGAGATTGAACATCTTTTATGTGTCTGTTGGCCATTTAGATGCAATCTTTGGAAAAATATCTATTCATGTCTTCTGCCCATTTCTTAACTGTATTATTTGTTTTTTGGGTGTTGAGCTTGATAATTTCTTTATAGATTTTGGATATGAACCCCTGATCAAATATCTCATTTGCAAATATCTTCTCCCATTCATAGGTTGCCTTTTAGTTTTGTTGATGGTTTCCTTTGCCATGAAGAATTTTTATCTTGATGAAGTCCCTATAGTTCATTTTTGTTATTGTTTCCCTTGCCTCTGGAGATGTATTTAGTAGGAAGTGTTACAGCTGAGGTCAAAGAGGTTGCAGCCTGTATTCTCCTCTAGGATTTTGATGGATTCCTGTCTATCATTTAGGTCTTTCATCCATTTTGAATTTATTTTTTTGTTTGGCATAACAAAACAGTCCAGTTTAATTTTTCTGCATTTTGCTATCCAGGTTTCTGAACACCATTTGTTGAAGAGACTGTATATTCCTTTTTTTATTATTATTAAATTAATTTATTTATTTTCAGAAAAACAGTATTCATTATTTTTTCACCACACCCAGTGCTCCATGCAATCCGTGCCCTCTATAATACCCACCACCTGGTACCTCAACCTCCCACCCCACCCCTGCCACTTCAAACCCCTCAGATTGTTTTTGACAAACCAGAAAAGAATACCCATTGGATATTCTTTTCTGGTTTGTCAAAGAGTAGTTGGCTATATACTTGTAGGTTCATTTCTGGGTTTACTATTCTGTTCCATTGAACTATATGTCTATTTTTAAGCCACTACTATACTGTCTTGATGACTATAGCTTTATAGCTTGAAGTCAGGAGTTGTGATGCCTCCAGCTTTTTTTTTTTTTTTTTAAGATTTTATTTATTTTTTTGACAGATAGAGAGAGAGAGAGCGCACAAGTAGGGGGAGAAACAGGCAGAAGGAGAAGGAAAAGCATACTCCCCACTGAGCAGCAATCATGATGCAGGACTTGATCCCAGGATCCTGAGATCATGACCTGAGCCAAAGACAGACGTTTAACTGATTGAACCGCCCAGGAGCCCCATGATGCCTCCAGCTTTTCTTTTCTTTTTCAAGATTGCTTGGGCTGTTTGGGGTATTTTGTGGTTCTATACAAATATTAGGATTGTTTGTTCTATTTCTGTAAAAAATTCTGATGATGTTTTGGTAGGGACTACAGTAAATGTAGTTTATTTGGGGTAGTATAGACATTTTAACAATATTTGTTCTGCCAATACATGAGCATGGAATTTTTTTTTTTTATTTCTTTGTGTCATCTTCAAATTCTTCCACAAATATTCAATGGTTTTCAGGGTATAGATCATTTACGTCTTTGGTTAGGTTTATTCCTAGGTATCTAATGGTTTTTGGTGCAATTGTCAATGGGATTGATTCTTTGGTTTCTCTTTTTGCAGTTTCAATATTGATGTATAGATATGCAACAAATTTCTGTACCTTAATGTATATCCTGCAACTTTGTTGAATTCATGTATCAGTTTTAACAGTTTTTTGGTCAAGTCTTTTGGGTTTTCTACAAAGAGTATCATGTCTCCTGAGAATAATGAAAGTTTGACTTTTTCCTTGATGACTTAGATGATTTTACTTCTTTTTGTTGTCTGATTGCCAAGGATAGGACTTCCAATACTATGGTAAATAACAATGATGAGAATAAACATCCCTGTATTGTTCCTGACTACAGAGGAAAAACTTTCAATTTTTCCCCATTGAAGATAGTATTAGGTGTGGGTCTTTCTTACATGATGTTGAGGTGCATTCTCTCTATGCCTACTTTGTTGATAGTTTTTATCAAGAATGGATGATGAACTTTGTCAAATGCCTTTCTGCATCCATTGAGAGGATCATGTAGTTCTTATCTTTTCTTTTATTAATGTAGTGTATGGTACTGATTGATTTGTGAATATTGAACTACCCTTGTAGCTTTGTAGGAATAAATCCCACTTGATTCACCAGTATTTTACTGAGAATTTGTACATCCATATTCATCAGGGATATAGAAATATACTTCTCCTTTTCAGTTGTATATCTGTCTGGTTTTGGAACCAAGGTAATGCAGGCCTTGTAGAATGAGTTTGGAAATTTTCATTCCATTTCTATTTTTTGAAACAGTTTGAGATGAATAGGTATTAACACTTCTTTAAATATAGGGACAGTATGCTAGGATGGATGGGCAAGCTGATCTCCCACTGCAAGTCCAGTGTTGCCTCCTTGAGGAACCTCTTCTTTTCCCCAGACCACAGCCACTATCACCATCACTGCTACTTCCACTGCTGCTGCCACCATTATATCTCTCTATCTGGGCCTTGGTTTTGGGCCCAGTCATTTCTTCAGGTCCCTGAAGAGCCTAGACTACCCTAAGCTAGCAAGTGGGTCTCAGGCCCCAAGTTCAGTGCTTATGTGGTGGTGGTGTGGGTGCTGCCACGAGGCATATCTCCTTTCAGCATGCCCATACTCCATTGTGCCATTGGATTTCATATGTAAAACACACATGCACACCAAAAAGTATTCAGAATTTCACGATGGTGACAGCAGAACATTAAATCAAATGTGAGGCCTCCTCTGGGATCAGAGTCTCTTTACTACATGGATTTTATGCACATAAAGTCTATCTTAGTTGCAAGATGTGCTTATTTGGGAAAATAGGTCCCTGTTTATTCTCTGAACAGGTAACCACTCAAAAGTGTTTAAAAATCGTTGAAAAAAAATCTGAAAAAGATTTCTAGATTTGGGGGACGCCTGGGTGGCTCAGTTGGTTAAGCAGCTGCCTTTGGCTCGGGTCATGATCCCAGCGTCCTGGGATCGAGTCCCACATCGGGCTCCTTGCTCAGCAGGGAGCCTGCTTCTCCCTCTGCCTCTGCCTGCCATTCTGTCTGCCTGTGCTGCTCTCTCCCCCTCTCTCTCTCTGATAAATAAATAAAATCTTAAAAAAAAATATTTTTAGATTTGGGTTTTCTTTATGCACATGTGCATGTACACACATACACACACAGAGAGACACATGCAGACACACATACAGGCACACAGACACATGCCCCTCACATTACTGAAACAAAAATGTTTAAATAATAACCTTGCAATACATTCTTTGTTTTTAAAAATTCTGGTCCTCACCTACTAAAGGAATACAATTTCCTTGAAATATGACCAATTCATTTTGGTTTGCCTGGGACTTTCCTGGTTTTAGCACTGTAAATCCTGTGTCCCCTCAGTTCTGGCAAAAGCAGGATGTGTAGTGACCCTGTTTCCATGCCTCTATTCTATGTCTACAACTCTCCTTTTTTGCCTTGATTTATTTTCAAACTACAGCTTGAAGTCTTGGCCCAAGCAATCCATCTCCTCTGTGAAAGCTTTTCTGATACTTCCAGCCAGAAGTAAGTTCTCCTTCTTCTCTGCTCCAATAGACTGAGTATAACTTTTACAGAATTTACCATATTGCTTTCTTGCTTGTTTTTCCCATTGGATAAGAGCTCATTAGGGGAGGAAGTGAATTTTTTTTTTAATTCCTATTTTCTTTGTACCTAACATAGTGCTGGATACATAAGGAGTACTAAATAAATTGAAAAGATAAATGAAGCACTAGATCTAAAACTACTCTTTGTCATGAGGATTGGAAAACTGAACTAAGCAGCAATGGTCAATAATCCTTCATTTAGTTAGAAAATCAGTCTGGACAGTCACAGCTTCTTTCAGAAATACTAAATAAATCAACTCACCCTCCAAGTGTTGGGGATGAGTTCAATTAATTCCTTATTTACTACATTCCTTATTTCACCCTAGCCTTCTTTCACTTAATGAGATATTTTTTTTTAATCTGGATATAAGATTAATCCATTATAGTCAGCAACCAAAATGGCTTTCTTTTGTATTGATAACAAGTTTCTATATCACTGGACATATTCATAGAACTGTGATGTTGCTGAAAATTCATCACTATTATCTTCATATTACACAATAAGACTTTTTCCTAACCTTGTTGATGTCACTGAAAGTTGAGTTTGAAAGACAGAGATAAAAAATTAAAGTTTGGATTTAGACTCAGTGAAAGAAAAATAAAATTTTGTTTAAAAATTGCCTACCCAATGCTGACATAAGGCTGATGGATATAATCAGTCAATCTAGTGTCATGATAATATCTAAGTTGAAAGGTTTTGATTTTAGTAAAGAAAAAGCAATTGCGAATGTCTTGGTTTACACCAAGAAATTCAGCTTTGAGTGCACTGAAATGCATGATTTCATAGATTATGAGTTTGGTTTAACGACTGACTATAAAAGTATTATTTTAGAGTTCAAAATTATTATGATTTATATTATTAAAAATTAGAAGCATATTATATGAAGAGCTGTTTGTATAATCCTGAAGCATTATAGAAATTTCCAGAAATTTTCATTATAGTCAATTTCTCTTAAATATTTTTGATGTCATACTCTAAGTTTTTACTACACTATTAAAATGAGTCCTGATGCTCACTATTTGGAATTAGGCCAAACTTCAAACTTCATAGGTTAATGGCACAATCTTCCTCAGACTGTCTTCATCAGTCACCTATTTGGAGGTCCACAGGCATCAGCAGTTCTGATCAACTGGCCATAAATTCAGGATTTCCCACTACCCCCATCAAGTTCAATAAATTCACTAAAATGACTCACAAAACTCAAGAAAGTGCCTCTTATGATTATAGTTTTATAATAGCAAAAAGTGTAAAACTCAAGATCAGCCAAAAGCAAAGATGTAGATGGCTATATCTATGAGGGTGCCAAATATGAAACTTCCAGTGTCCTTTCCCAGTGGAGTCAAGATGCTTCATCTTCCTGGCATATTTATATGTAACAGTATATACAGAGTATTGTTAACCAGGGAAGCTCACGTAAGCTTGAGTGTCCAGACTATTTACTCCAGTTTCATTATATAGTCATGGTTAATTGTATCACTGGCTATGGGATGGTGTTCAACTTCCACCACCTTCCCTCCCCAGAGGTTAAAGGATTTAGAGCCTTCAACATCTAATCACATAGCTGTTTTTTGTTTGTTTGTTTGTTTGTTTGTTTTGCCTTGGCCATCTCCTAACCTAGGTCATCTCAGTTGGTTTAAACTATATAGGAGCCCACTATGAGTCACCTTAATAGCATAAACTATCACAGCCTACTATAAATAACAAAGACATTCTTATCACTTGGGAAATCCCAAGGAATTAGAAGTTATCTCCCAGCAACTAAGGACAATGGCCAACCAAAATATTGTTGTATAACCATTCACTGGTAAATTGGAAACTATTAAGATTTCTTCTGTGCATATAGGCTAGTGCTCTTTATCTACAAAGTACACACACTTTATTTTATATGTGCCAAACAGAATGTACCAGAAGAAAAACATTTTATTCATAAGCTGCTGCAACAACACATTGATCTATTTTTTTTTTTTTTGAGTGCAGAAATAAGTCCAGGGAATAAGGATTTGAGGCCACTAAAGCTTTATTCTCTAATAGTGTCTTTCTTTTATTGGATAACTTTCAGAACAGTGAAACAGCTTCCTGAGTGCTTCATGTTGTTTTATATGTGTAATACCACTTAAGGAATTGACATACATATGGAATACATAACTACTGAAATTGGATGGTTAGAGCATTTTTTCTTCTTTTTTTTGGTCCATCTTCTCTCTGCATGTGTATTTATTTCTTCAGTTTTCTTTCATATTTTAGGGGAGGAAAATAATTTTCCCTTTACCTTTCTAAGGTTCTTGGCTGAGACTCCCTACTCTAAAAGACAGACTACTAAGAGAAAAACAAGTTTAATATTATACATATCTCTTGTCTGCCCAGAATATACCCAGAAAACTGAGAAACACCCCCAAATGGCCCAAGCTATCACTTTATTATTTATTTATTTATTTTAAAGATTTTATTTATTTTTCAGAAAGAGAGAGAGAGCGAGCGAGCAAGCAGGGGTGCTGCAGGCAGAGGGAAAAGAAGGCTCCTTACTGAGAACGGATCCTGATACAGGACACTGGGCCCCAGTGATGAAGTTCTAGAATATAGGTGAGTTTCGGTGCGGTGAGGTCCAAGACAGATGACCAAGAGAGTTCTTGAGACATCTTTGGTGCAAAATGGTGGTTTATTAAAGCATGGGGACAGGACCTGTGGGCAGGAAGAGCTGCTGCCTGGGATTGTGAGGGGTGGCAGGTTATGTACCATGGAATTGGGGGCAGGTAAGGAAAAGGGAGGTGTCAATAGAACTTTCATATGCTTAAGAAGACCGACAAGATACTGGATACCAGAAGCCTTGCCATTGCCAAGGTCGTTTTGCCCTCTAGCAAGGTATTAACATTAAGATGGGTGGGAGATTCCTAAAGAATGTCACATATGTCCCACCCAGGAGTGGGGGTGGGGGATAGTTGGAGGGTGTCAGCTTCTGCTTTGTCCTCAGCCAGCCTTCTGTTCCCTCATCACCAGGACCCTTCGATCCTGACCAGAGCTGAGGGCAGACGTTTAATCCTTAATCAATGAAGCCACCCAGGGGTCCCCCAGCTATTACTTTAAATGCCATCTCTATCTACAAACAAAAAATGTTCCAGAGTGGGAGGACCAGTTCCAGGAGGGTATCAGGAAAAGCACAAAAAACAAGGTTATGAGTGTTATGCGGATTTAGATCATTGTCTTCTCCATTGATAAGTATTTCTAGAAATTTAGAGTGATCTCTGACCTGGTACAGAAGGGAGACATCCTTACAAATGGAGATTTTTTCCTTATAAATGTAAATGTCCCTTACAAAAGGGTAGTTTTACCCTGTTTTCAAAGCTTCCCCTGTGTCTGCTGTTTCTTAAAAATAACGAGCTTGTGTAATTTGGAACTATAGCATAGAAAATATAGTCAATAATGTTGTAATAATGTTGTATGATGATGAAAGACCCCTCCCCTAGAAGATAGATAGGATAACTAACCGCTTGTTTGCTTTTCTGTGAACCGCTGGCTTTTAGGCGTAAATTAGGTTATTAATTGCTTATTAATTGCTCTTTTGCCCTTCTGTAACTGCTTGGCTTATAGAAATAATAGAAGACGCCATGATGGCACTCCTACCTTCCCCCTTCTTGTTCCCCCTCCCTGCCTCTCTCCTCCCGCGCGCGCGGGCCCTCAGAACCAATCAGCTTGTTCCCCCTTCCCGCCTCTCTCTTCCCGTCCTTAGAGCCAATCAGCAAACTCCACGTATGCCTTTTTCAAAAGTTCTAACTGTCAACCAATCAGTTGCGCCCCACCCAAAACTTGTTTGTACTTGTCTATAAAAACCCGGCGCCACCACAGCCGGGTGTGCTCAGCTAGCAGGAGCTGCTGACCACCTGCAGGCGCGCGCTGACCACCCGCAGGCGCCTGCGTAACAATAAAGAACCTCTTGCTGATTGCATCCAGTGGCAGTGTTGGATTCTTGGGTAAGGGGATCCGCGGGTCTTTCAATGACAGATGGTGAATATACTTATTATTGATGAGGGAGCAGGAGGCTGGCTGAGGACAAAGCAAGAGCTGGCGCCTTGCACCCCCCCTTCATCCGCTCCCCTCCATAGGTGTAGCATTGCTCAGGCACCCCTGACTGCCATAAAATGATAAATAGTTAACTTGCTGAGATCACAATCCTGCACGATAGGAGTCTCCCTTGGTTTGCAAATGTCCTTGAGATTACAACAAAGAAGTTACCTTATCAATAGCCCAATTTCCAAAGACACAGAACTCAGTTCCTCAAGCCTAATGTCACCCTCCCCTCCATAAAAACCGAAGGAGGTGGAGGTAGAAGGAAAAGTAAATAAAGTTAAATTTCTTCTAAACCTAAATCTCATTAACAAGGATGCTTGATAGCAGGAATGTAACATTCCACCAGGAGACTCTCAATTGTCTTTACTTGATAGTAACTAAGCCTTCAATATTCTGATAGTATTCTTTGCCCCAATAGCCCTTCTGAATACCCCTTTGTCCTCACCTACCCAACTCCTGCGTATATAACCAACCACCCCTCACAACCCGGGGCGGCCACATCTCTGCCTGCCCACGGGCCCTGTCCCCGTGCTTTAATAAACCACCATTTTGCACCAAAGATGTCTCAAGAATTCTTTCTTGGTCATCGGCTCTGGACCTCAGCCCACCAAACCTCACCTAGGTTCTAGAACTTCATCATTATGGTGAGCATTGAGTAATGCACAGAATTGTCAAATCACTTTGGAGTATAACTGAAACTAATATAACATTGTATATAGACTATACTTCAATTAAAAACATAACCAGCTTGCAATAATTCTTATGCCAAAGAGGCATATTTTGGGGTGGCAAATTCTGCTCCTCTTGAATATCTTGGTTAAACTCATAGTTTCTGAGGTCAGACTGATGAAGTCTTAGTATATAGATAAGGTTTAATAATGTAGAGTTCAGAGTCGACATACAAGAAAGAATTCTTGAGACATCTTTTGTACAAAATTGTGGTTTATTAAAGTGTGGGGATAAGACCCGTGGCCAGAAAGAGCTGCTGTCCTGGGGTTGTGAGAAGTGGTTCATTATACGCTTGCAAGTTGGGAGGGGGTCAGAGATGGTGTAAGTCTCTAAGGAATGTTGGAAGCAAGGGCTGGCTATTATTGAGAAAAAGGTTATTCATTACCAGTAATAAAATGTTTTTGTGAAACCTTTTAGATGTATATCAGTGGGCCATATACATGGGTTTGATTGTCAACACTATCTTGGAGGGTTTACAGATAGAGTTTCCAAAGTTATTGTTAAAGTGGACTTACAGGATCCTGTTTGGGGGTAGGGAGTCAGTCAGGCTAGGATTGCCCTTTGCCCTTAGCAAAGCCTTAAGGTGGGGGTAGTTGAGTCCCTAGAGGAATGTCACTCTGCCTGTTTGAAGGACTTGTCAGTGGATAAGGAAATTTAATAATTTTTCTTCTGTCTCTGTGTATCACATCAACACTACCTATGTTCAAATTCCTGCTTTTCCACTCATTAGCTGCATGACATTGGACAAGTTACTTGGCTTCTCTATGTCTCTCATCTATAAAACAGGAGTAATAGTAATATTTACCTCACAGGGTCTAGTGAGAATCCAAGTAACATAATAATCAAACAAACAAATAAATAAATAATAGAATAACTAATGTATGTAAAGCACATGAAATAGTTATTGCATAGTAGTATTCATTAAATGCTGGCAGTTATACTTTCATTTTGAGCATAATATATGTTTTGTATAGTAGATCAAAGACAAGAATTCTTTTTTTAATTTTAAAAAGTTTTTTATTTTTATTTTTTAAATTAACATATAATGCATCATTTGTTTCAGGGGTACAGGTCTGTGAATCATCAGTCTTACACAATTCACAGCACTCACCATAGCACACACCTTTCCAAATATTCATTACCCACCCACCCTATCCCACTCTCCTCCCCTCCAGCAACCCTCAGTTTGTTTCTGAAATTAAGAGTCTCTTATGGTTTGTCTCCCTTGCTGGTCCCATCTTATTTCATTTTACCTTCTCTTCCCCCTGTGTCCAACCTGTCAAATTCCTCATATCAGAAAGATCATATGATAATTGAAAGACAAGAAGTTTTCTGTATAGCTAGAAGATTCCTTTGAGATCAGCTAGTCTAAACTTTATTCTCTTTCACTTGTCAGAGTAGGCAGCAAAGCACATATAGAAGAAGTTCAGGGGAGGCAAAATGACTAGCTTAAAGTCACACAGTGAGTGGCATAGTTGTGATTAAAATCCTCATTGCATGTTTCCAAGCTGAGTGCTCTTTTTACTATATTGTACTACATTAAGTTGAATACAACTTATAGTCATTTCAAAGTAGTAGTCCCTCAGAAATCTTGGGGGGAAAAATTCAGAAAGACTGATATGCTGAACAAAACTCAACCTAGGGGTGGGTCCCTTCTCTAAGAAAATGCAAAAAAGATCATGCCTCAATTTCTTCAAATGTGAGTTTATATAAGTTTGTGAAGAGAATTCTGTACATATCTTATAGTAAGTGTATTTTTATTTTAAAATATTTTTTGCTATGTTCCCTTAAATTTGATTCTTCTTTTGCCCTGAACATTTTAATTTTTTCTTTTGATTTGGTTGTTGACAGATTTATTTTCAATTCGGTACAGCTCACTGAATTGCAAAGGAAAATAATGAGTGTGAAAGTGTTATAGTACACCCACATAGCCCTTCCACCTGGTTGCCTTATCCTTCCAAACAGACACCACCCCAAAGTAAGCCATGTTGCTCAAAAACAAGGATGAAAGAAGAGAGGTAACAGTCTGCTGCAATATTCTAATTCAAATGCTATCTTGAATGTTCTCCATGGGCTGTTGTGATAAGGGATGACATGATCCTGTGATGAACAAGGCAGCACTTTTAAATTGGAGTTTGTGGAATGCAAGTCCACTTGAGATACTAAGTATTCCACAAAGATAATGTGGGTTTTTTTGCAAATATTCTTAGACAAGTTTGAGTTAGAGCATTTAAAAAAATGTTTCTTGATTTCCCAGTCCTTTTCATATGCCTTAGAAAAAATCTTCAAGAACACTTTGGGAAATACTGCAACAAGATTTTGATAGTGTGAGGGTTCTTAACTTGGAGTTTGAATGTTTTAACTGAGATTTTTGTTAAGGTAATTTTAGATACATATATATTTGTAAAACATAGGGAGGTTCTATCTACCCTTTTCCTAATTTCTCCCAATGGAAAACATCTTGCAAAACTATAGTATATTAGGACATTAAGAGTTATACAATATACTGATCCTATTCAGATTTCTCTAGATTTATACCCATACACACATGTGTGTGTGCATGTGTGTGTAGGTATGCGTGTTTAGATCTATACATTTTTATCACATGTGTAGTTTCAAATATCTGGTCCATGAATTTTCATCAGAAAATTATTACTTCTTTATTTCCACTACTCTGTTATTGAAAATTTGCACTTTCTTCAATGATCAATGTAGGTTAAAAAACAAACAAACAAACAAACTAAAAGCCTACACAGTTGTATTAGGAGTACCTATTACTTTTTTATTAATAGAAGTCACATTATAGTTCCTTTTTAAAAAAGATTTTATTTATTTATTTGACAGAGAGATCTCCAGTAGGCACAGAGAGAGAGAGAAGCAGGCTCCCTGCTAAGCAGAGAGCCCGAAGGGGGGGCTCCATCCCAGGACCCTGAGATCATGACCTGAGCTGAAGGCAGAGGCTCAACCCACTGAGCCACACAGGCACCTCCACATTATAGTTCTTGTAGCTATCTCAAAACATCAGTTATGGTCATCACTACTTCAAAATTAGAATAATTATTAAACCTGCCAATCGATCTTATTACTTAATGCTTTAATAAACATATATTTTACTGTATCACAATTTTCAACAAGTTTGATAACTTTATTTCAACATATTTAGTTTCTTTGTAATCTTATATGTTTTATTTATTTAAAAATATTGTTTTGAGGACAGATTCATAAGTTTCATCAGATTGTCATAGGAATCTCTGACACAAAAAGGGTTAGGAACTTCTAGTGTAGTCAGGAAAATACACACTGAAAAGAGAGACAGGAGAGATTATTTTCATTTCCAGCTCTGCCTCTTATTAATTACATAGCTTAGGCAAGTATGTAAACTCTGAGTCTTAGTTTTCTCACCAGCAAAATGGGAGTGAGAATAATCAGCGGCTATAGTTACCTTATAGCTCTAAATTTCTCAGAATCTGTTATAGTGAAGTCATCTTTCCACCATCTTCTGAAATAGTTCAGATCTAATAAAAATAAACTTTTTCCTTTGAATTTTTAATGATATATGGGTAACTTGGAGATTTTTCAGAAAATAGCTTCAAATCATTCATTCATTCAAAAATAATATTTATTCACACTGTACACATAATAGAACTGTGGATGAAACACCTAAGAAGATTAATGCGATCAATTTTTAATAAGCAATTAATTGTTTTTTGTTAACAATTAATTGTTTCTTTGTTAACAGTTGATGGACAAAACAAATGTTGGAAGGAATTGTTACCAGCAAAGAATTTCTAGAGGAGGAATTTGAATTTGAATTCAATTGAACTGAATTGGCCATATGAGTTGAGTTTTGCAAGGGACTCTAAGGGAGGGGCATTCTAGAGAAAGCAAATGACCTAAGTAAACACACTGAACAATGAAAGAGCATGGTGCATGGGAAACAGCAAGCCCTTGTCTATATCTTGTGAGAGGGTGAAAAGATGACAAAGATGACTCTGGAGAGATAGCCAGATCCCTATCATCATTAAGGGCCTTCTATGCCTGCCAGGCCATGCTAAGAGAACATGCATTTTACTGAGAAATCAGTGGTGGCTGACAAAGTCTTAAGAAGGAAAAATGACATAATCTAATTTGCAATCCATAAGGATTCTCTGGCAGTAGGCTGAAGGAGGAACTGAAGGAAAATAAAACTGGACGTCGAGAAACTAGTTAAGAGGCTTCCAACAGCTCAGTTATAATAAAAAAAATTGAGGGCTTAAAATAAACATATCATCATGGGGGTATACAATAGAAAATGTATTTGGAGGAAATGAAGGAGCTGTCAAGAAAGGCTTCTAGGTTGCTCACTCAGAAAATTTTGTAGTTAATGAAAGTAAAAAAAAAAAATGAGGAACAACAGATTGGGGAGATAAGGAGGAACAAAATGTTGGTTCAAACTTAAGAAAGATTGATTTTGAAATAAGTCCAGAACACCTACATGGAAATTTAAATGTGAAGGTTAGAAGCAATGTTTGGGTTCACAATATGGATGTGGTAGTCATCAATACTTAGATGTTAAATGATGCTACACTGTCATTTAGAGAAATCAAAAGTGAAAAGAGGAAAGCAGTAGACTCTAAATGTTATTGGTAATGTATTTCATTTATAAAAGTGTTTAGCCTTTAGGCATGTGTGTGTATGTTAGTTTAGATGTACATGTGTGTATTTTATATTTTTTATTAAAGATACAATAAGAAAGTCAATAATAAAAAGATAAGGTTACATACACATGAAAGTTCCAGTATTTTCCACAGTCCAGTACATCATCTGTGTACCCCCTCAGGTGTGTGCACCTCACTGTGGAAATCAGTGGAGAATGGGAATAAGCTGGAACCTTAAAGGATGAGTAAGAAATTGGTGGAGACAACTTGGTAAGGGTACTCCAAGTTGGGAGGGCATTTGGAGCAGAAGCATATAAGTAAACAATGGGAAACACAAGTATAAAGTTGCTGAAGCATAGAATGAAAAACAGGAATGGCAAGAATTTATGTGGAAGAATTTTCTAGAAGTTGGGTCCTCAGGGCCTATACGCCATAGTAATGGGATTTGGTTAACGGGAACCAAAAATGGTTTAAAGTCAACAGGATGCCAGAAAGGGTTTAAAGTAAGGGAATGAACATGGTTCTGTTTATATCATTGGTGGTGGTGGGGATTGGAGATGGTGAGTTTGGAATCAGTGAAATAGAATGAAAGGTATTAAAAATAGATTTGTGAAAATGAATGAAATGAATTAGGTTTATTTCCCCTTGAGAATGGATGGCTAAGGGGTGGTTTGGTCACAATCGTTCAATATAAGATTTGTAATGTGAAATATTTTGTTTGGTCTAATCACTGAAAAGTAGAAAAGAAGCAAGAAAATGAAAGTGAAGTCTGAGTTGGTTACTAAGCAAACTCTTGATTATTCAATTGATGATTTATATATTTGAAGTCTTTTCCTCTAGAGATTTTCATGAGGAGAATGGCATCAGTGGTTACTTTATGACAGGCAGGTAACAAATGTCAGAAAAGTGCGGATGTAGAACTATTGAGATTGTTTCTTTTAAAAATCTGATGACAACTGTTCTATGAAGACTAGGTTCAACTTGAGGGAAGTCTGTGAAAACTACGTTTTAATCATTCACCTCATTTTTTAAAAAATATTTTATTTATTTGACAGATATCACAAGTAGGCAGAGAGGCAAGCAGAGAGAGAGAGAGAGAGAGAGAGAGAGGGAAGCATCCTCCCTGCTGAGCAGAGAGCCCCATATGGGGCTCGATCCCAAGACCCTGGGATCAGGACCCTGAGACCAGGACCCTGAGACCAGGACCAGAGCTGAAGGCAGAGGCTTTAACCCACTGAGCCACCCAGGCGCCCCCATTCACCTCATTTTAATAAGGGGTCCAAATCAGTTAGATGCTTCCAGGAGATTCTGTTTTGCCTTGTGATACTCTGAGAAAATGATCAACCAAATAGCAAGTACTTAATGACAATTTACTTCATTTTGGGTAAAAAAAAAAAAAAAAAATTACCATATTGTTTCTGCTCTCTGAGAGCTGATCATCTAGTATGGGAAAACAGGACATATGGATGAGAAACTAACAATATAAAGAAGAATATAAATTCAAATATAATTTATAATTAGCCCATAAACTTCTGCTGTGTCATATTAGGTGATGCAGCATATTTAAAAATCTATGTGTTACTGGAAGCTTTCCTAATAATGTCATTTCTGAGAAACTTAGGTAAACAGAAGTGAATGCATCTTAGAATGTTTTTCACTTTTAAAAAAATATATTTTATTTATTTATTTGACAGAGAGAGATCACAAGTAGGCAGAGAGTCAGGCAGAGAGAGAGAGAGAGTGAGAGAGAGAAGCAGGCTTCTTGCTGAGCAGAGAGCCTATGCGGGGCTTGATCCCAGGACTCTGAGAGCATGACCTGAGCTGAAGGCAGAGGCTTAACCCACTGAGCCACCTGGACGCCCCTGCTTTTCACCTTTATAGTGAAACTTGACATATCTAGTTCTGCTATGTAAAAGGGTAAAAGGGTTAGAAATGTATAATGATAACACTAATTCTATTTGATAATTCAAAAATTAAATTAATATTTACTCCAAATATATTATTGAGTTTGAGTACAAATGGTTTATAGATTCAGCAGAACAAAGATGTTCTAGAATAAGTAATAGCTAACAATTTGTTTATTGTTCTGAAATGAGCATTTATAATTGTTTACATTAATGCAGTGCAATGTGATGGGAAGAGTATTGGACTAAGAATTAATAAAACTTTTCAAGTTTTACTTCTTCCTCTAATTAGTTCTATGATGGTCCTGATTAAAATACTGTCATAGTAATACAATCTGTTCTTTCTAAAGCATGACAAATTGGATGAAATCATCTTTATTTTAAGCCTAAGAAAAATATTGAGAATTGAAAGTCACTTGAATGGAAAACATGACAAATGTAAAATAATACTGATGAATGGCCTAAACACAAAGCTTAGGGATGCCTGGGTGGCTCAGGCGGTTAAGCAGCTGGCTTCAGCTCAGGTCATAATCCTAACGTCCTGGGATCAAGTCCTGCATTGGGTTCCTTGCTCAGTGGGGAGACTGTTTCTTTTTCTGCCTGCTGCCTGCTTCTCCCTCTGCCTGCCATTCCCCTGCTTATGCTCTCTCTCTCTCTCTGATTTGGAAAAAAAAAAAAAAAGCTTGAATAAAATTCAGTTACCGAGAAGGTTTGACGTGTTAGTAATATGGTATTTGGGTGAACAAACGTGTTGGGATTATATAGAAATAGAGAAGATGATAACATTTATGAAGTACTTATTATTTGTGAAAACCTCCACAATCCATTTTCACAAGTTCTTTATCCTATGAGGAAAGTAATATAGACCAGTATATTCCGGTCACCTGGTACAATTGTTAAAAATACAGATTCCTCACCCTCAGTTTATTTCATGAATCATAGTATCCAGAGAAGGGAGCCCATAATCTGTGTCTTTTGCATGTGACTCATGTGATTTTGATGATCAGGCAATTTTAGAAAATACTACTGTAGACTCTTAATGTTCACAAAAGACATATCCAGAGACTTTTAGAATTTCTCAATATTGCAAATAGCACTATAATCACTAAAATTTCCCATGTAAAAGTTCTATTTTGCTGGCTAGGAACCATCACTTTCTGAGATCTTCTCATTTTCTCTTTCTCTTTATTTCTATACCAACAAAAGCAGTTGGATTTTTAAATGTATTTTTTCAAAAAGAAACAAAAGTTTTATCACAGTGAAGGGGTTACTGAGCACATGAGCTCAATACTTATATTAGCCATACACTTTTTATTATGTTAGCTATGTACTTCTCTGGGTAGACATACTGAAGCTAGCCAAATACTTCTCTGGGTAGACAAGTAGAAACTGGGATGTCTCAGAAGTATAGATGCTGAGACTAATCTTGCTTTTCATAAATTTATAATATAATGTCTGCTAAATGTTTGTCAAATAAAATTATGTGGAAGAGTAAATCTACAATACATTTGGCAAATTTGCAGTTAACATCATAGTCTTTTAGGAAGTGAAATGCTAAGTTGGAGTTTGTAAAACAGAAAAAGTCATTCTCTGTAAAATCATTCTAACTTCCTGTAATGTGAGCAGGTGAATTCAACCAGGGACTCTGTGGAATAACTTTTAACATTTCTCTGGCACAAATGAATTGGAAGATGTGTCATACTGATTACAGAAAGTAAGTATGACTTGTAAAGGTGAATGAGCAGGACACTGATGAGACTGTGGTACACAGCATGCATTTGAAGGAAATAACACAAATTAAATTTATGTTAATGGAATCCTAGTTTACCATTTACATGTATAGACAGAAGCTGAGTCTGCCTAAAGTAGCCTCTCTGGGCACCCAAGGATGCTTTATCACATCCACCTGCTTTTTTTTTTTTTCTTTATAGCACTTGCCACACATATTTTATTGTTTATTCTTTATTTATTTGTTTGTTGTCTGTGTTGACTTCCTCTATGCTCAAAATAAGATGCAAACTGCATGAGAATAGGGACCTTGTTTTTCTTGCTATGTTTGTTGTGGTGAATGATCAGCTCCTAGCACAAAACAGACATTTATTAAGTATTTGTTGAAAACATGAATGTCCTAAGGGCATCAATTTAGTATGCTGCTGTGGCCAAAAGGTTAAGAAAATAATGGGCATAATCATGGTAGATATTAAACATAAAAATGCAATATTCTACTTTGTGCGAAAATTAAAGATTTACCTCCATATCCAGAAGATATGTTTGAACTGGAAAAGTTCTAAATACAAGTAACAAGTTATCAGGATGATTGATGAGCAAGGTCTTTAAAAGTAGAGTATAAAGAGTAGCTTTCTTTAGTCTAAGAAGGTGAAAGCTGAAGGTTACACATTGTAAGGGAAGGGATAAGTTTAGAGATGTTCATTAAATCTCAATATTTAATAGGAATTATCATTTGGATTCCTTTATTCAATACACATTCACTGTATTACAGGTACCATGTTAGAGGATGGAGATAAAAAGATGAATAAAGCAAAATAACTCATATGGTAGTGGGGAAAAAACTTGAGTTGGAGATGTCAGAGAATGCTTTCTGGATAAGGTGATACATACTTTAAATACTAAAATATGATTAGAAGTCAACCAGGTGAAAAGTGTTTGGAAATAGGAAGAAAATTCTTAATAGCAGAAAAAAAGGAATTCAACAACGTGGCAGTATATAAAATCAATGCACAGAAATCAGTTTCATTTCTATACACTAATAAAGAGGCAAAAGAAAGAGAAATTAAGGAATTTATCCCATTTACAATTGTGCCAAAAAACCATAAGTTACCAAGGAATAAACCTAAGCATGAATCAATGAATCAATACAGTCAATGCATTCCCTACCAAAATACCATGGACATGTTTCACAGAGTTGGAACAAATAAACCTAAAATTTGTATGGACCAGAAAAGACCCCAAATAGCCAGAGGGATGTTGAAAACCAAAGCTGGGGGCATCACAATTCTGGACTTCAAGCTCTATTACAACACTGTGATCATTAAGACAGTATAGTACTGGCAAAAAAAAGACACATAGATCAATGGAATAGAATAGAAAGCCCAGAAATGGAACCTCAACTCTATGGCCAACTACAAAGATAACACAAAGATAAACTCAAAATGAATGAAAAACCCAAATGTGAGATAGAAATTCACCAAAATCCTAGAGGAGTACACAGGTAGTAACCTCTTTGACCTTGGGCACATCAACTTCTTCCAAGACATGTCTCAAAGGTAAGGGAAACAAAAGCAAAAATGAACTATTGGGACTTCATCAAGATAAAAAGATTCTGCTCAATGAGGGAAGCAATCAAGAAAATTAAAAGGCAACCTTCAGAATGGGAGAAAATATTTGCAAATGACATAACAGATAGAGGGCTGTATCCAAGATCTATAAAGATCTTATCAAACTCAACACCCAAAAACAAATAATCCAGTAAAGAAATGGGCAGAAGACGTGAACAGATATTCATCAAAGAAGACATACAAATGACCAACAGACACATGAAAAAAGACTTCACATCATTTGGCATCAGAGAAATACAAATCAAAACCACAATGAGCTACCACCTCACTCCAGTCAGAATGGCTAAAATTAACAAGTCAGTAAGCAACAGATATTGGTGAGGATGCAGAGAAAAGGGAATCCTCTTACACTGTTGTGGGAATGCATCCTGGTACATCCACTCTGAAACACAGCATAGAAGTTCCTCAAAAATAGAGCTACCCTCCAAACCAACAATTACACTAGTAGTTATTTACCCCAGAAATACAAATGTAGTGATCCAAAGGGGTATCTGCACCCCAATGTTTATAGCAGCAATGTCCACAATAACCAAACTATGGAAAGAGCCAAGATGTCCATTGACAGATAAGTGGGTGAAGAAGATGTGATATACATATATATAATGGAATATTGTGCAGCCATCAGAAAGGATGAAATCTTACCAATTGCATCCACGTGGATGGAACTGAAAGGTATTATGCTGAGCAAAATAAGTCAATTAGACAAAGGCGATTATCATATGGTTTCACTCATATGAGTAATATAAGAAACAGTGCAGGGGATCATATGGGAAGGGAGGGAAAAATGGAATGGGACGAAATCAGAGAGGGAAACAAATCAGGAGAGACTCTTAACTTTGGGAAAGAAACTGAGGGTTGCTGGAGAGATGGTGGGTGGGGGGATGGGGCAAATGAGTGACAGGCATTAAGGACGACACGTGATATGATGAGCACTGGGTGTTATATGCAAGTGATGAATTACTGAACTGTGTTTTGAAACTAATAGTGTTCTATATGTTGGCTAATTGAATTTAAATTAAAAAGACAAAGGAAATACATGAGAAACAAGAAGATGTGTGAATGATGACAAGAAGTTCAGCATTGGTTGAATGTAACATTTAATAGAGGAATGGATAAAAAATGAGTTTGGTAAGGCCAATAGGGACAATCATGAAAAGCTTAAATAATATATTAAGGAGTTTGGACATTACTATATAAGTAATATAGATACTGAAGACTTTTAAAGCATGCTTATATGTGCTTATATGTAAAGTTTTAAATAGTTTGGCCTGGAACTTTTTTGGCAGATAAATTTGAAGGGGAATATATAAGAGGTTGGGAAACAGTTAGGAAGACATTGTGTTAGTCTAGGCAAATGATGATGATTGATTTGAGTAATGATAGTGTGGATGTTAAAGTGATGACAGACCCATAGAATATTAAGGAGTATATAGTCACCAATTGGATATGGGGGAGGGAAGGAGCGAAGGGAGTCCAGATCACTTTAAAACTTCTGGTTTTAGTGATTGAGTAGATGATGACAGATGCCAAATAATTATAGAGGAAGGAGACTATATAATATGGAATTTAGAGATGAATTCAATTGTGGTATTAAGATTTCTATAAGACACTTAGCGTGCAGTTTAGTACAAGTCTTAAGCCTGAATGACTGATTTACTTTAGAGATATAGATGTAGGAGTTATGAGAACATAGGCAATATTTGAACACTTGAGCTGTAATTTTATCACCAGTGGAAAAGTGTAAAGTAGTGGGTTATAAGGCCCAGAATGCAGGAAATTAAGCATTTAGTGAGAAGCTAAGAGGGCAATATTTAGGATTAATAGAAGGATGTTTCCTTCCTTTCTTTTATATAGAGCAGGTGTAAGAGTACTATAATTTCTAACTTCTAAGATGTAATACAGATTGAAAAAAAATTAAAATTTTTAGATAATTTTGTGACTTGCAGATCCATGGCATTTATTAATAAAAAGGTTATTTGTGGGGGCTTCATTAACCTGTGAAATGGATAAAGGCATTTCTTATGTTTTTATAACACTTACCCATTGAACTATTTGTAATGTTGTCTGAATTGACACCAAATGGATTACTATTACTCAAGGCTTTATTTGCCCTATTGACATACAACTATAGGAGCAGGGATTGGACTGTATCCTAATTTTTCTGTCAAATTAAAATGCAATCTGAGAAAGGTAATACAATATTTTGAGCTCTCTGGCAAAGAATATTGAGAAGAAAATAACAGAAACAAGACCACAAGAATAGAGTAATAAATAATTTTTCTAGAAAATATAATACACTGCTTGCTACTATGAAAATAAACAATGCTGACTTAAAGAGGTGAATCAAAAGCAATAGTATCCTATTAGAGACATCTAAAATGAATTGTTAATTCTTGTTAGCTATAGAATGCCCATTTTTGAAGTAGAAAATCAGGGAGGAGTGTTGCTTTAGGGGAATTTTGGCAGTTAATTAAAACTTTATTTTAGCTTCTGCCTTTGGCTCAGGTCATGATCCCAGGGTTCTAGGATCGAGACCTCCATCAGACCCTCTGCTCAGCAGGGAACCTGCTTCCCACCCCCCTGCCTGCCTCTCTGCCTACTTGTGATCTCTCTCTCTCTCTCTCTGTGTCAAATAAATAAATAAATAATCTTAAAATTTTTTTTAAATAAATGTCACTATTTGTAATTTCTTTTACCTTTTAGTTAATTTTTTAGTTGAAGTATAGTTGACATACAAATCTTATTAGTTTCAGGTATATACCATATTGATTTGATTTTTTTATACATTATGAAATGATCCCTATGAGAAGTCTAGTTATCATCTGTCACTACAAAGTTATTACAATATTATTGACTATATTCCCTATGCTATACATTGCATCCCCATGACTTACTTATTTTATAACTGGAATTTTGTACTTCTTAATCCCCTTTGCCTATTTCACCTGCCTCCCAACATCTACCCATCTCGTAACCATCAGTTTGTTTCCTGTATCTATGAGCCTTTTTCTATATTGTATGTTCATTTGTTTTTTTTATAGATTTCACATATAAGTGAAATCATACAGTATTTGCCTTCCTCTTTCTGAGTTATTTCACTTAGCACAATACCCTCTAGGTTCAACTGTATTGTTACTATATATCTATATCTATATCTATCTATATCTATATCTATATCTATAGATACACACACATACACATTATCCATCCATATTGTCACAACACACACACACACACACACACACACACACACACACATCTTCATTCATTCTTCTGCAGTGGATACTTAGGTTGTTTCTAGATCTTGGCTATTGTAAATAATTCCTCAGTAAACATAGGGGTGCATATATCTCTTTGGATAGGTGTTTTTATTTTCTTCAGATGAATACACAGAGGTGGAATTGCTGAATCATGTGGTAGCTCTATTTTTAGTATTTTGAGGGACTTCCATAGTGTTTCCCATAGTGGGAGCACTAATTTTAATTCCCACCAACTGTACCAAGGTTCCCATTTATCCACACCCTTGCCAACATTTGTTATTTTGTGTCTTTTTCATAATAGACAATTTGACAGGTGTGGGGGTAATATCTCTTTGCGGTTTTGATTGGCATCCTCCTGATGATTAGTGATGTTGAGCTTCTTTTCATATATCTGATGACTATCTGTATGTCTTTGGAAAAATGCCTATCCAGGTTGTTTTTTGATATTAAGTTGTGTAAGTTCTCTCTATATTTTAGATATTAACTCCTTATTGGATATATGATTTGCAAAAGCTTCTCCCATTCAGTAGGTTGCCTTTCCACTTGGACTTTTTTTTCTGTGTAAATCTTTTTAATTTGATGTAATCTCATTTTTAAATTTTAGCTTTTGTTGCCCTTGTCTGAAGAAACTGGTCCAAAAATATGTTGCTAAGACAAATATCAAAGAACTTCCTCATTGTAGTTTCTTTTAGGAACTTTATGGTTTCAGGTGTGACATTCAAGTTTTTAATCTGTTGTGAAGTTATTTTTGTGAATTAAGTAAGAGAGTTGTCCAGTTTCATTATTTTGCAAGTTGTCCAGTTTTTCCAGCACCATTTATTGAAAAGATTGTCTTCTCCATTTTATATTCTTATATTCTTGCCTCCTTTCTTATAGATTAATTGACCATATAAATGTGGGTTTAATACTGACATCTATATTCTTTTTTTTTTTAAGATTTTATTTATTTATTTGACAGAGAGAAATCACAAGTAGATGGATAGGCAGGCAGAGAGAGAGAGAGAGAGAGAGGGAAGCAGGCTCCCTGCCGAGCAGAGAGCCCGATGCGGGACTCGATCCCAGGACCCTGAGATCATGACCTGAGCCGAAGGCAGCAGCTCAATCCACTGAGCCACCCAGGCGCCCCCTGACATCTATATTCTGTTTCATTGATTTATATGTCTATTTTTGTGCCTGTATCATGCTGTTTTTATTACTATAGCTTTAGAAAAGTTTGAAATCTGGGAGTGTGATAACTTCTGATTTGTTCTTCTTTCTCAAAATTGCTTTGGCTATTCAGGATCTTTTGTGGTTCCATACAAACTTTAGGATTATTTGTTCTAGTTCTGTGAAAAGTATCACTGGTATTTTGGTAGAGATTGTATTGAATTTGTAGATTGCTTTGAGTAGTATGGTCATTTTAACAATATTAATTCTTCCAATCTATGAACATGGTGTATCTTTCGATTTATTTGTGTCATCTTGAATTTCTTTCATCAGTGTCTTATATTTTCAGAATGCAGGTCTTTCACCTCCTTGGTTAAATTTATTCCTGGGTATTTTATTTTTTTAATGCAGTTTGTAAATAAGATTTTTTTCTTAATTTCCCTTTTTGATAGCTCATTAGTGTGTAAAAATACAACCAATTTCTTTATGCTAATTTTATATCTTGCAACTTTACTTAATTCATTATTTAATAGCTTTTGGTGGAGTCTTTAGGGTTTTCTATATATAGTATCATGTCACCTACAAATAATGACAGTTTTACTTCCTTTCCATTTTGGATGCCTTTTATTTCCTTTTCTTGCCTAATTGCTATGGCTAAGACTTCCAATAATATGTTGACTAAAAATGGTGAGAGTGGACATCTTTGTCTTGTTCCTGATCTCAGAAGAAAAGTTTTGTACTTTTCACCATGGAGTATGATGCTAGCTCTGAGTTTGTCATATATGGCTATTATTCTGTTGAGGAATGTCCTCTCTAAATCCACTTTGTTGAGAAATTCTGTTGAATTTTCTAATACTTTTTTTGGCATCTATTGAGATGGTTATATGATTTATCCTTTATTTTGTTAATGTGGCATAGCATGTTGATTGATCTGTGGATGTTTAACCATCCTTGAATCCATGAAGTTCTACTTGATACATTGTATGATCCTTTCAAAGTATTGTTGAATTTGGTTTACTAATTTTGTGTTCATCAGGAATATTGATCTATAATTTTATTTTTTGTAGTGTTTTCATTTGGTTTTATTATCAGCATAATTCTAGCTTCATAAAGTGAGTTTGAAATCACACATTCCTCTTCAAATTTTTGCAATAGTTTGAAAAGTAGAAGTATTAACTCTTCTTTAAATGTTTGATATAAGTTCACCTATGTAGCTATCTATTCCTGGACTTTTGTTTTATGGGGGTTTTAAAATTACTAACTCAATTTCATTGCTTGTGATTAGCCTAATCAGATTTCCCTTTGCTTCATGATTCAGTCTTGGAAGGTGGTGTCTTTCTAGGAATTTATCCATTTCTTCTAGATTGCCCAATATGTTGGCAGATAATTGTAGCAGTCTCTTAAGATCTTTTGTAGTAGTTGTAACTTCCCTTTCATTTGTGATTTTATTTATTGGGTCCTCTTTTCTCCTTCATAAGTCTGGGAAGAGGTTTTTTTGATTTTGTCTTTTCAAAGAACAAGCTTTTACTTTTATTGATCTTTTCTATTTTTTTTTTTGTCTTGATTTCATTTGTTTCTGCCTGATCTTTATTGTTTTCTCCCTTACTAACTTTGGTCTTTGTTATTTTTATAGGTCTTTTGGGTATATAGTAAGAATGTTCTGTGAGGATTCTTCCTGTTTTTTTAGATAGGCCTATATCACTATAAACTTCCCTCTTCAAACTGCTACTACTGTGTCTCGTAGACTTTCAGAAGTTGTGTTTCCATTTTCATTTGTCTCAAGGTATTTTTTATTTCCTTGGATTTGTTCTTTGAATCATTGGTTGTTTAGTAGCACATTGTTTAGTCTCCATGTGTTTGTGTTTTTCCAGTTTTCTTCTTATAACTGATTTCAAGCTTCAAAATATTGCGGTCAGAAAAGATGCTTGAGTGAAGCTTGGAAATGATTTCAATATTCTTGAGTTCATTGAGACTTGTTTTGTGACCTAACATGTGATCCATCCTTGAGAATGTTCCATGTGCACTTGAAAAGAATGTATATTCTGTAGTTTAAAAATGAAACATTGTATATATATCTATTAAATAATTCAGGTCTAATGTGCCATGCAAGGCCAATGTTTCCTTATTGATTTTCTCTCTGGGTCATCTAGGCATTGATGTTAGTGAGATGTTAAATTTTTCTGCTATTATTATATTACTGTCAATTTATCCCTTTATGTCTATTAATACTTGCTTTATATATTTAGGTGCACCTATGTTGTGTGCATAAATATTTATGAATGTTATATCTTTTTTTTTGTTATATCTTCTTTTTGAATTGATCCCTTTATAATGTTGTAATGCCCTTCTTTGTCTTCTAGTATTTTTTTGGAAGTCAATTTTGTCTGATATGATTATTGCTACACCAGCTTCCTTTTTGTTTCTATTTGCATGGAATATCTTTTCCCATACACTTCTTTCAATATGTGTATATCTTGAGATCTGAGTGAGTCTCTTATAGGCAGCATATATATAGGCCTTGTTTTTTATCCATTCTCTGACCCTGTGATTTTTGATTGGAGTATTTAGTCCATTTATACTTAAAGTGATTATTGATAGCATGTAGTTATTGCCATTTTGATTATTTTTTTTCTGGTTGTTTTTGTAGTTCTTTATTCCTTTCTTCCTCTATTGGTTGTTCCTTCCCTTTGGCTTGATGGTTTTGTTTAATGTTATGTTTGGGTTCCTTTCTATTTATTTTTGTGTATCTACTGTAGAATTTTGGTTTAAATTTACTGCAAGGTTCATATATATTGATCTATATAAATAATAGCCTATTTTAAGCTGATAGTTGCTTAAGTTCAGATTCATTGTAAAAACACTACAATTTTATTCACTATCCCACCATGCTTTATGTTTCTGACACCTTATCTTACATCTTTTTTATTTTGCATGTCCCTTAACTACATATTGTAGTTAGAGTTGATTTCACTGTTTTTGTCTTTTTGCCTTCATACTAACTTTTAAAGTGGCTGATTTATGACCTTTACTATTTTTGCCTTTACCAGTGAGATTTATTTTCTTTCATATATTCTCTCATTTCTAGTTGTGAACCAACTTTTATCCTTTTTTATACTTTAATGAAGACCCTTTAGCATTTCTTGCAATGCCAGCTTAGTGGCGATGAACTCTTTTAGCTTTTGCTTGTCTGGGATGCTTTATCTTTCTTCCAATTGTGAATGATAATCTTGTCAGGTAGAGTATTCTTTGTTGTAAATTTTCCCCTTTTAACACTTTGACTACATCCTGCCACTCCTTTCTGACCTGCAAAGTTTCTGCTGAAAAAACAGCTGATAGTCTTAAATTGTTTCCCTTGTATGTGACTATTTGTTTGCTGTCTTTTAGATAATCTCTTTATCATTAACTTTTGCCATTTTAGTTAAACTATGTGTTAGTGTGGATTTATTTGGGTTCATCTTATTTGGGATTCTCTGTGCTTTCTGGACCTGGGCATATGTTTCCTTTCCCACAGTAGGGAAATTTTTGCCATTATTAATTTAAATATGTTCTCTGCTCATTTCTCTTTATTTCTTCTTTCTGGGACAACTGTAACATGAATGTTACTGTGCTTGATGTTGTTGTAGAGGTCCCTTATTCTCATTTTTTTTTTATTTTTTTTTTAAAGATTTTATTTATTTATTTGACAGACAGAGAACACAAGTAGACAGAGGCAGTCAGATAGAGAGAGAGGGAAGCAGGCCCCCTGCCGAGCAGAGAGCCCGATGCGGGACTCGATCCCAGGAACCTGAGATCATGACCTGAGCCGAAGGCAGCGGCTTAACCCACTGAGCCACCCAGGCGCCCCCTTATTCTCATTTTTAAATTTTTTTTTCTCTTTGCTGTTCTGTATGATTTGTACTACTTCACCTTCCAGATCACTGATCCATTCTTCTGTATCATCTAAAGAGCTTTTGATCCTTTCTAGTGTATTTTTCAGTTTGGTTATTCTTTTTTTAAATTACAGGACAGCAGGAGTTAGAGTGTACATGGGCCAGGGGTGTCCTGGTGCATGTTGTGCTGGGGTAGTCCTGATGGGACAGCTGGATTGTATATGGGCACATATATTATCACATTATCACACATTGATTTTATTAGTTTGGGTATCAGAGTTCTGGGGAAACATGTCATTGCAGGCAGTATATATAATATTAGGAACATGGGTTTTGTGCTGAAACAATCAAAGTATTAATTCTGGCTTCCCCATACACTAGCTGTGGGCTCTTAAAAAAGTTATGTAGCTTTCTCAAGCCCCATTTTACTTATTTAAAAAATGGAGGTAATACTGCTTTTTAACTTACATGGTTGTGGTGATGATTATATAAAATAAAGCACACCAAGTGTGCAAAGCATGTAGCACAGAGTAAGTACTAAAAAGTTGTCTATTATTTACTACTGTTTAAAAAGGCCAGAAAAGGGGTGCCTGGGTGGCTCAGTGGGTTAAAGCCTCTGCCTTCGGCTCAGGTCATGATCCCAGGGTCCTGGGATCGAGGCCCACACTGGTCTCTCTGCTCAACGGGGAACCTGCTTCCTTTCCTTTCTCTCTGCCTGCCTCTCTGCCTACTTGTGATCTCTGTCTGTCAAATAAGTAAATAAATAAAAATTTTAAAAAGGCCAGTAAAGAAACTTTTTGTGGCACCATTATTATTATTTATAACATAAATATGCAAATGACTATTGAAAAGATCATCAGTGAACAACTTTACTTTTAGTATAAATGGAATCACTTCTACCTTCACTTAATATGCAACAATGATTAGCGTCAATTTGAAAATTAGAGCTGGTAATATTGATAATTTTTCCTCTTACACCTGAATGATTTTTTATATAGCTAGTAAAAACAGTGCTGCTACTTATAATATTTACTCAATGATAAGCAAGTTGAACTGGTCCAAACATTAAAAAGTTATTATTTTTAGGTAAAGGTGTTATCTATCTTATCTATATAAAGCACTAGATAAACACATCAAATGTGGCTTTTTCATATTTCAGGGTCATGCTGGAATTGTCCATTTTCTTTTTCTTTTTCTATTCCTGGCCTAAGAAAAGATGATTATTGTATACAAAATCATTTACCCTCATAATTATCCCCTTAATATGAATTTTTATTTTTCTGCATATTTCAAGTGTAGTCTTAATTCTATGCTTCAACAACCCTACCGTTTTTACTTGCATATACAGAATATGTTTCATTTCTGATCAGAGGCAGATGATGCCTTCAGCACCCAGAAGGCAACATAGATCCTGCAAATATCAAAAATGCCAGTACACACATGGTGCCTCCTTGGTGGTATTAGATGTGTAGCTCTAGCAAAGAGCATCCATGGAAATAGCTGAAATGTAGAAGGCAGGTAGGTGGGGGACCAGATGACAGCTTCTAAAAACATAATGGAATGAAAGCACAAGAGGCAGTTGTCATATGAATTGAGCAATATAATTCAACTGGATATGGCAGAACAGGGTGACCTGGAACAAATCTTGGCCAAGCAGGTCATTAGTAAATAACAGAGAAATATCTTTTGTCAATTTCAGGTTTGTTTCCCCTCTCGCTATCCTCACTTAAATTCTACCTGCTGTCCAAATCACACTTTCCAGATAAACTCCCACCTTCTGCATGAAGACTTCTTTAATACTAATGAGAATGATATGTTGAAAGGGAGA
>NC_081575.1:25072179-25087755 GCF_022355385.1 Mustela nigripes | reverse complement strand
ATATATATATATATATATATATAGATCCATCTATATATATATATAGATGGATACATATACATATATATAAGACTATATATATGAATACATATACATATAATATATATGCTCTTATTTTACCTTTGCAACAACTCTTTGAGGAAGCAGATCCTTAGAAATGTTGAGAAAGTTGGCAATCCATTAATTCAAAGTAGTGTTGATGACAATAGGACTTGTAGAGAATAAGGTGAATATGGAAGATCCAGGTAAAGCTTTCTAGAAAGTTGTTCATGAATCTGAAGCTTAGTAGGACACGGAGGAGGACTTGAAAGCTGTGTGAGTCTTTCACAATTAATGATGGTAGTTAAGATCAAGAGAATAGACAAGATCAGATAAAGTATTTGAAATGAGGGAAAGTGCCTGGAAAAGAAGGGGGTCTGAGGACAACTTTCAGGGAGACGCCAGCATTTAGGAATGAGTGGAAACATAGCAGGGAGCAAAAGGAAACTAAGAAGGAGTAGCCATAAAGATGGGAGAAAATTTGAGAGTGTTTGGTGTTCCAAAAGAAAAAGGAGGATGAATTTCAAAAAGGGAGTGGTCAACCTAGTCAAAGACCACAGACATTTCAAGTTAGAAGAAAGTTGGATTAAGAGAGGGGAGACGGTTACTAGTGGTGCCCTTAGAACACTTTCTGCAGTTTTATGGGTGGAGATTAAGGTACAGGAAATGTAGACAAGAACATTATACAGCATAGAAAAAGCTTAAAAGCTTATTCATACTGTGATGGGGAAGGAATAAGTAGAGAGGAAGAGACTGAAATAGAAAAGAGAGTGGAGAGACCATGACTGGACTGAACTTTCTGAAGAGATGGAAGAGGCTGGGATCTAAATCATATGTGAAGTTAGCTTGATTGTTGATAAGGGAAAGTTTAATGTTTATTG
Source organism: Mustela nigripes (assembly GCF_022355385.1). NCBI lineage: Eukaryota > Metazoa > Chordata > Mammalia > Carnivora > Mustelidae > Mustela > Mustela nigripes. Next base: position 25,086,835 of record NC_081575.1, on the reverse strand, counting down.
TGAGAAAAAGTTAGGCAGGAACTAAGCAGGAGGCTCGAGGACAGTTTGGCAACCAAGAAGTAAGAGAAGGAGCTGAGCAAAGGGCAGCTCCCTTTGCTCTACTCCATAATTGTAAACCACTCTACATGGCTTGTGGTATCCTCTGGAAATCCCCAGAAAGATCTGAGATTCAGCATCCACAAGTCACCTTTCCATACATATTCACAAACATTGTCTCATCATCCATCAGAGTACTCCAGTTTGGAATGCTGAAATCAGAAATGTCTTTCCCTCTTGTTCACAGAATCAGGTCACTCATCTTCACTATAACATCCTGCTCTTGATAGCTCCCTATTTTTCCAGAGCATCTTGGTCTGGCTTCCCTTTCTTCCTTATCCACTCAAGTATCACAGTGGTTCTCTTTCTAGTGCCCATCGCCAAACTTCCCCAATGGTTTGAGACTTACAATCCCTCATAGCTGTCAGGTTCTCCCTTTACTCATGTGTCAGGTACATAACTGAACCTATGCAGGTGTAGAAACTTTTCCCTTTTTCACTTCTAGGTTTGTGGCTGGTCTGATAGTTAAATTGACATTAGATAAGTTAATAGGAGAAAAATTTAACTTCATATGTCCTGGAGCCCCAGAAAAATATGAGACTTAAAGAAGTGCCCATACCAACCAGCTTTCATACCTTCTAAATAAAGAAACAACAAATCTGTGAGGGATTGAGGATACAAGAAGGTTTATTTTGGGAGTAGTAAATTAGTGAGTAAGAAACAAAGTTTGTTTATACAGCCTTCTCAGCCCTAAATTCCCTATTTCTGGTGATAAGGATGCCTTCTACCTTTCTGTCTCAGGAAGGGTACCTTTCACATGGGAGATTTATTTCCTCATTTCAGGGAGACAAAGGAGGATTACAATGTCCTTTTTGTTCCAGCTCTTTCTTAAGTAACTTTAATTCAAAATAATCAATATTCCAAAATGGCATATTTTGGGGTAGCATATTCTGCTCTCCTTCAGTCCTGCCTTTGAAACTTGCAAGAAATTTCACAATTCAGAAGTTGAGTTGATAGATCTCTCCATTTAACTGAGCTAGTCTTTTAGTCTTGAAAATTGGTCAGTTTAGTTAAATAACCGTGTTTCATTTCAGGAGGCAGTGCTGTAGGTATGCTCCCAAAGTTAGGCCTGTATGGTGTAAATATGTACATCAGGTATTTAATAAGAGGTATTCCTATGGAAACAAAAGGAAAACAATGGTTAATATTTGGAGTGGACTAAAAACCCAGTATGAGTCCTGAGGGCAGCCAGTCAAAAAATTTTTAGATGTCTTGCTCAAAGCATCTTGTGATGGAGTGAAGGCAGGCAAGCAGTGGAAATTCTGACAGATTTTCCTAGTTTGTACTTTGAATGTCTCTGGTGATCTTTCTGAGTGGCCCACACAGCAACAGACATGAAGACTGTCCATACATGAACTGCTGTAATTTCTCTGAAGTTTATATCTAGTTATCCAGTTTTATCTTGCATGGCTTCAGGAAAAGGGCAGTTTTAGTTCTTAGTCGTTTCAAGTCAGAAGGGAGAGAGAAAAACTAGAAATGTTATTTTGGAGAATTGTGGTGGAAGAATTCTGGATAGTCTAGTGCAATTTATAGGTAGATAACAAAACCTCAAAGACAATAAATAAGACTAGAATTGAAAGACCCCCCCCCCCGTCGTTAACTAATTAACTGCTCCTGCACCACCCCAGCCAGGGGTGCTCAGCTAGCAGGAGCTGCTGACCACCCGCAGGCACCTGCGTAACAATAAAGAACCTCTTGCTGATTGCATCCAGTGGCAGTGTTGGATTCTTGGGTAAGGGGATCCGCGGGTCTTTCAGAATCTGATATCCACAAGACTGCTATAGTTTTTACTGAAAACATTTTTTTTTTCTTGAAAGTCATCTCATTTCTATCAGAGATAAACAAAGTAAGACTAATTTGTTTGCAAGTTAAGTCTAGTCTCATTAAACTTGGCTTTAAACAATAAACTTGATTATTTTCATAAGTACAGCAAGAATATAGTGATAGACCATATAGGCTCCTTTAAGTCTGTTTCACTAGAACTTTTCATTAAAAAAATTCAGATTGAACTCTTTGAAGTCTCTTGAGCCTAGGAAACCAAGCCAAGGACACACACAACATCAGTCTTGACCTGCAATACTTACACATTTGGATTAATTCCTTTCTTATTGAGGTTCCCAAAATATCCTGATTCCTGAGCCTGCAGGAAGGAATTCTCCTTACTCATCTGGTGAGATTGTCCAGAACCTTGTAAACAAGTTACTAGACTGTTTTTCCAAGGGGCTATATTTGCTACTGAAAGTCAACCTTAGGTCCTTACGGATTTCTGGTCATATCTGGGTCTATGTACATCTTTTTCAAATATGACATTCCAGTCAAAGCCTTGGTCATATAACTAATGTTTCAATTATGTCATGTTATAAGAAGAACAGATTCTTATGGAACTCTACAAATAACTATACTACCACAAAAATAAGAATACTCGCCAGGAGTTTATGAATTCTGGTGAGATCAGGTAAGGAAAAAAATAATTGTTTTATCTTCACAAAGGTATACTTTACCAAACTGCTGGTAGTTTAAGAGAAAAGAGAAAATAGTTTCCTTAAATCTAGATAAAAAATTAAATAAGTGAAAATGTTTCAAAAATTCATTTAAATTATATAATCATCTTCATCAGTTCATTCAGTCCCAAGTAATTAAATTTTTTGTCTTGATCTTTTATTAGCATTTTAATGAAGCTGTCATGTTATTCATTAGAGTTCTGTAAATCCTTAGTTAGTGGTATGGTCTGAAAGTCATCTGAAATATGTACTTGTTAGAATCCCTTCTGTGGGTCTCCTTGAAGATGAAATACTTTTGCAGGAACATCCTTGCAAAAGCATCAGAGTTAAACAGCAACTGTGTATAAATGGTAAAGGACTTAAAAATGGCCATGATTAAAGATCTGATAAGAGTTCAGTATAATACAATTGACAAGGAAATTTGGTTATTTCTGTGACATATACTTTAATATGGAATATTAATAATTGGAATTATGACTGATAACACTACATATCAATTTTAGGAATCTTATACAATTTCTGTAACACTTACATTAATAACCTATACCCATATGAACATAACCTAAGGAGGTTAAATATCACTTCTTATTTGACAATGCTTATTTGACCATGTAATTTAACATAAACAACACTAATGTTTAACATCTCTTTCACTAGGAGGAGAGAGAACAAAACTTTGAGATGTTCCATGGACCCTCTGGAAATCTCAAAGTTTGTTCCACATTAAAATGATTTTGATGTGGGGACCAAAGGCAGAAGAAAAATTGTTAAATTTTCTTATTACCTACAGCCCATTGACTGTAATTGACTCTGTGCTTGAAACAGACTGAGTGACATTCCTCTAGAGATTCAACTGCCTTGGTGTTGACACTTTGCTAAGGGCAAAAGGCAATCATAGCCCGACCCCCACCTCCTCACTCCAGGATCTTGCAAGCCTACTTTAACATACAAACTTTCCTTTAGAAATTTCCTTTGTCTCTAAACCCCCAGGATTGACAATCAATCTTCCCCAAGCATATGGCCCACCAATATACATCTGAAGGGTTTCATGACTAAGGTTTTGTTAGATGGTAATAAATGACCTTTTAACAATAATAGCTAGCTCCCACAAGGTCCTGGAAAACTTGTTTTCAAAATTCCTTAGAGACTTACACTCTCCCTAACCCCCTCCCAACTTGAAAGTATATAATAGGTCACTGTTCATGACCCCAGTGAAGCTTTCTGCCCATGGATACTTTTGCTTTAATAAAATTAACTTTTTGCACCAAATACATCTCAAAAATTCTTTCTTGGCCATCAGCTTTGAACCCTAATGTCTTTCCTACATCAACTTCATTTAAAATTTGATTTTGGGGAAATTTGTCAAAAATATTATAAGGTTATGGAGTACCTGGGTGGCTCAGTCCATTAAGTGTCTTCCTTTGGCTTAGGTAGTGATCCCAGGGTCCTGGGATCAAGCCCTTCATCAGGCTTTGTGTTTAGCAGGGAGCCTGCTTCTCCCTCTCCCTACTCGTACTCTTTTTCTGTCAATTTCTATACAAGAAATTGTATAAGATTCCTAAAATCTTTAAAAAAATATTGAAAGATTTTAAAATACTTGATTAAATAGGATCACAGATCACTGTGGAACAATACATTTAACCAAAGTGACAATTTAAAGGCAGTTACAAAAGGTTACAGAGTTGTAAGCAAAATTTAGCTCTTCTAACATTAAGACTGAGTTTTAAACAATGAAAGACCTGATGAAGACAGCATGAAACACACTAAATTATTTTGATAAAACACAGAATCTTTGTTTTCTAATCAGATTACTTAAAAGGTTAAAAAAAAAAGTCTTTCATAATCTCTTATCAGAAGCAGATCAATAGTCAAAGAAAACTTTGTCCTTTTAGCAGAAGAAAGAATATTAAATTTTAGTTTTACATAAGCATAATTATACAATTTTTATTAAAACTTATTTTAAAGGCCCTTAAATTTATTCAATTTTAGCCCGCTTGACTACATAAGGAAAGATTTTTTTCCTTCTTCCTTTTCAACTTTCTATATCCATTTAGTTTGTTCTCTATTCTCTTCTTTGTTAATCAGAAATTACCAGATTTTCTATGTTAAACAAAATTACTATTTTTCCTTTAACAAAATACATTTCCATACCTCATACTTTTCTTAGTCAAAAACACATCCTAATTTTTTTTAAGATTTTTATTTATTTATTTGATAGACAGAGAGAGATCACAAGTAGGCAGAGAGGCAGGCAGAGAGAGAGGGGGAAGCAGGTTCCCCGATGAGCAGAGAGCCCTATGTGGGGCTCGATCCCAGGACCCTGAGATCATGACCCGAGCTGAAGGCAGAAGCCCAAACCACTTCCTTTACTATTTCTGGGAGTTTTAAGTACACTTACTAAATTAACTCATTAGTTAACTAATTATTAAATTAATTATAGTTTTTAACCCTTAGAAACTTTAATTTCTAGTAAAAGCTGAAAAGGGAGCAATTGTGAACTATCTGTTAAATCCAACATTCTTTAGGTTGGCAGATTTATGAATATATTTCATGATTTTTAGAAGCATATACTTTTTTTATATAGTACAGTTTTTCAGTGTGGCACAGAACATGTTTACTGACCAAGCCAAATATCTTTAGTTTCTCTGTAATAAGAAGCCAAAAGGGGTTAGACCTATGTTTAGTAACTAATTTTTCAGTATTTAATTTGTTTGGAAATAATCCAGTCAATGAGTTTCCATCATTTAACTTAATTTATCAAAACTTTAAGGTTTAAAGTTACCAAAGAAGATTTTGGAAACTAAGTAGACATATTATACAATCTAATTATTATTGAAAACTTTACTTATTAACTTTTATCTCATTTACATCTATTTAAATCATTTGTTTAAAGCAATCATATCTAGATTGCTCATGAAAATTTCACGAGATATTAAAGCAGCTAGCCATCATCTCAAGTTACTTTTCTAACAGAGATAACATGAACTTATTTGACAAATAAGACCAGGTGGAATAAAAGTTGTATGTCTGCCCTACATTTAATGCTGATAACTCTGAAGACATTATTTTTTAAAAATTAAACCAATATAATTAAGCTAGCTTTTATTTACTGAAGATTATTCCAAATCACGTGAACTTGAAAAACATTTCTGTTAGTTTCAAATATATTTCTGAAAGCTTAGAAGTATTTATTTTGATCAGTGTTTATTTTTCTTTAAGCCATTAAGTGGAGCCTTTAAAAAATTAATTTTGGCAATACCATCCTGGTTTAAGAAAATATCACATATACATGACATACATTTATAGACATACATAAACATACAGAGACCTTATAAATTTCATTCTAAATTTTGGTCATGAATTAGGTACAGTAATACAGAACTCACTATTTTATAAATAACAGTTGGATTCAAACTGTTTCTGTAATTGAAGTAAAATGTGTACCTGCTTTTAAAAGTCTACTTTTAAAAAGTAAAACTTTTTACTAATATTTGTGGAGAAGACTCTTAAGAATTGTATTTGTTTTTGATAAGTAATCTTAAGAAGGCTGTGAACTAGTGTTTGGGCAAAGGAGCCTTTAATGAAGTTTGTATATTAAAAAGCTTCTTTCTTCCCTTTTTTCTTTAGTCTCAGGTGATTGTGAGCAGAGTTTTATCTCCTGGGTTGTTTATATTTCAAAGACATGTTAAGATTTAGATCTTCAAGGGATAGAGCAAAAATTATGTTTTCTCTTAGGAGTTTTGTGGTATATTTCTCTACTATCAGAAGTGTAGGGTAATTATTTCTTAAAAGTAAGTTTCTATCTTTTTCTTAAGTACAGGACAGTTCTGTTTCTAAAGTCCCAATCTTTTATAATATCTACACATGTTCAGATGAAGAGAGGAGGTTTGAGGTTGTTAAATTAAGTGTACTTAGAATTATTTCTAGAACATCGTACTTCACATTCCCCCATGAGAAAGAAACTTTTCATATCCCAGCAGGAGGAAGAATTTCTCCTTGACCAGCAAAAACTGAGCCAATGAGAACTCAGCAAAACAGCCCCTTCCAGCTTCCTCTTTTCTTGTATAAAAGCAGGCTCATCTCATCTATCCTCCAGACTTGCCAATGGTTTGCCATAGTTTACTTGTCCTGAATTGCAATTTTCTGCTATTCCTGAATGCACTAAATTGGTAGTAAAATAACTAGATTTTTCGTTTTCTAAGGTCAACATTACATGGTGACTATGGTGACCAGGAAGGGACCCAAAGGAGACAAACCCATCAGAAACTAATGATCTCCGGAATCATGTGAAGTACCCACTTGAGTCCCTTATGCTCTCTGCTTCTGTGAGTCATCTTCTTCCTTTTAGTTAAGTAAGTCTCCTCTTGGATATGAACTCCTTCCTTTTGGCTGAGCTCTCTGACTTTATTCAGGATCTGTTCTTGTTTTTATGAAGGCACTGCTGTTCTTGCTGAGTACTCTTCTGTTTTCTGATCCTCTGGTTTTGAGTAATGGGATCCCCATCTGCTAAATTCTCTTAGGAGGGACCTCCTTCTATTACCCAGGCCAGTTTTATGTTCAAAAATTATGGTCCTGGATCATCTGGGTGGCACAGTCAGTTAAATGTCTGACTCTTGGTTTTGGCTCAGGTTGTAATTTCAGGATCATGAGATTGAGCCCCGAGTCAGGCTCTGTGCTTAGTGCAGAGACTGCTTAAAGTTTTCTCTCCCTCTCCTTCTACCCCTCTGCTCCACTCTTCCTCTCACTCTCTAAAATAAATAAATAAATCTTTAAAAAAAAAACACAAACAAACCCTATGGTCCCTGCTCATGTGCAATTTTTACTACTTGGACCAATTTAACCAAAAATAATTTAGAATTCCAATGGCTATCATGGGATGTTTTCGATCTCCCCGATCTTTTTTTTTTTTTCTTAGAACCATTGCTCTAAAATGAAAAAATTGAATGGAACCCCTATTTCAATTTGTATCTTGAGGCTTCCAAGTGTATTGAGGACTCTGAAATCACCTCTTTTGCTAAGATCCTAATGCTAAGCCCCTAATTTCCCATGTCCCCTTGACTAAAGCTGAACTATAAGCCATAGACAAAGATTTTCCTGGAATTATTGATGTTCTCCATAGATTTGCCAAGGAATTTGATATAGTCATTCAGACTTACCAAACACGTTCCTTAGATTTGTTCCAGCTACTTCACATGCATGTTGGTGAAGGCCAAGCCCAACGCTGGATGAAAACAGCTAATTGGGATGATCCTGAACAAATCTCTAGAATTTTAAATGAGAGACCAAACCCATTGCCTTTTTATATGATCAAGTAAAAGGAATACCAGTAAGATCTTTGATTTCCAGATCTAACAAATAGAAGCCCCTAAACAAAACCAAACCCCTCCTGGCCTCTGCCACTCTTGCAAAAACCAAGATGCTGTAGGAAAGATTGTTCCAAATGTAAGCATCCTATGTGTGTTTAGCCCTTTAACCACCCTTTCCGATACCCTTCAAACACCCAGCTATACAGTTCTGAGGAACTACAGGGCTTTTCCCAATCATTCCTCTTACCAGGCTTAGAGAATTCTTATGAACTTATGAACTTCTTATGAACTGGAGCTACACTTTTGGTGCTTGACCCTATTGTTATTAAATAGCTCCTTATGTCAAAGTACTGAAACAATTCAAAGAGAGGGGATCTTTAATAAATACAAAAAGGTTTCTATCTATAAACTTATTCCCTTTTCTTCTTAGTTCCTCCACCCTTATTCATGTATTAGGCTGAGATTCTTTAGGGAAATATCATGCTGGAATTTTTCTCCTGAAAGGGTGAGATGATTCTAGAGTTTGATAGCAACCAAAATAGTCAACTAAGTAAATCAGATGACATTGCAATATCTTTTATTTGCTCCATCAGATTTTTTCTGTGATTGAGTTCTCTGTGGATAAGGTCAGTTAATAATTCTTTACTTGGGAAGGAAAGCAGTGTGCCTAGACAGTAATGGCCCAGGGTTTTACTAAAAATCCTCCCTACTACCAAATCTTAAAAGTGGATTTAAATGATATAAAGTTAGCTGGAAGCTTTACTTTATTATAATATGTAGACGACTTGCTTCTCTCCTCCCCTTCTCAGGCCTCTTTGCAGGAAGGCAACATCTACCTGTTAAAACTTCTAACCTTAAAGGGACAAAAGTCTCCAAAGAGAAACTGCAATTTGCTCAGACTCAGGTTGGATATTTGCGGGACCTGATATTCAGAACAAGGGCTGTATTTAAATCCAAATAAGCTTCATGGCATCCTGAACATCCCCAAACTGAGTGCTAATTAGGTTTTCTCAGGCTAGCTGGCTACTGTCAAAATTGGATTTCAAACTCTCTTTTTCTCACTGTAATAATCTTAACCCTTCCACTTGTCTTCCCTTCTCTATAGCAATACCCATCATGCCTTTGACTCTGACAGATCACCTCCTATCCATGTTAACTTATGGAAAACTGCTTTGTATAACATTAACTCTCCATGGTTTACTGATGGTTCTTATTTAAAAGGTGAAAATGATAAATATGATGCTGGGTATGCTATTGAAACTCCTTTTGAAGTCACTGAAGCAACACTTTTGCCCTAGGCTAAACTGGCCCAACAGACTGAATTGTATACTCTTAAAAAAAAAAATTCTTTTCAGTGTTCCAGAATCCATTGTTAACGCACCACACCCAGTGCTCCATGCAGTACATGCCCTCCATAATAACCACCACCAGGCTCGCCCAACCTCCTACCCCCCTCCCCTCCAAAACCCTCAGTTTGTTTCTCAGAGTCCACAGTCTTTCGTGGTTTGTCTCCTTCTCCAATTTCCCCCAACTCACTTCTCTCCATCTCCCAATGTCCTCCGTGTTATTCCTTATGATCCACAAGTAAGTGAAACCATATGATAATTGACTCTCTCTGCTTCATTTATTTCTCTCAGCATAATCTCCTTCAGTACTGTCCATGTTGATAGAAAAGTTGGGTATTCACCCTTTCTAATGGAGGCATAATACTCCATTGTATATATGGACCGTATCTTCTTTAACCATTCGTCCTTTGAAGGGCATCTTGGTTCTTTCCACAGTTTGGCGACCATGGCCATTGCTGCTATAAACATTGGGGTACAGATGGCCCTTCTTTTCACTACATCTGTATCTTTGGGGTAAATACCCAGGAGTGCAATTGTAGGGTCATAGGGAAGCTCTATTTTTAATTTCTTAAGGAATCTCCACACTGTTCTCCAAAGTGGCTGCACCAACTTGCATTCCCACCAATAGTGTAAGAGGGTTCCCTTTTCTCCACATCCTCTCCAACACACGTTGTTTCCTGTCTTGTTAATTTTGGCCATTCTAACTGGTGTAAGGTGGTATCTCAATGTGGTTTTGATTTGAATCTCCCTGATGGCTAGTGATGATGAACATTTTTTCATGTCTCTGACAGCCATTTGTATGTCTTCATTGGAGAAGTGTCTGTTCATATCTTCTGCCCATTTTTTGACGTGATTATCTGTTTTGTGTGTGTTGAGTTTGAGCAGATCTTTATAGATCTTGGATATCAGCCCATTGTCTGTATTGTCATTTGAGAATATCTTCTCCCATTCTTGATTAGGCCCGCATTTTTAAAAAATATTTTATTTATTTATTTGATAGAGAGAGACACAGCGAGAAAAGGAACACAAGCAGGGTAAGCGGGAGAGGGAGAAGCAGACTTCCCACCTAGCAGGGAGCCCGATGTGGGGCTCAATCCCAGGACCCTGGGATCATGACCTGAGCTGAAGGCAGACGCTTAATGACTGAGCCACCCAGGTGCCCCTTAGGCCCGCATTTTAGCCAAAGGCCAAACTGTAAATATTTATACTAACAGTAGGTAAGTTGGAATAGCTTTTGACTTTAAAATGTTACGGAAACAGTAAGGCTTTCTTACTTCCAGCAGGGATAAAATTAACAATGGCCTTTATATACAGATATTATTAGATGTCATATTCTTGCAGGCACTTTGTCCAGTATCAAGTTCCTTGGACATTCCAAACTTGATTCCCTGGAGGCTAATGGAAACCACCAGGGTGATTATTTCTGCAAAGTATTTTGCTCTCAAAGGAAGAAACAACTAAACCTCTGCTTTAGGCCAAAGTGATGTTCCCTCAAATAATAATCCAGAAAAATAGACTAGAGATGTCCAACAGTTGGCTGCAGAAAAGGGTAAAACAATATTGGAAATCTACTAAATGTTGGTTCAATAAAAAAGGAATTCTGGTTTTAGTCAAATAATAATCCGGTGCTGCCAGAGACTCTAAAATTTCCATTACTACATATGCAATGAATCATTAGTCTACTGATAAAAACCTTTATAAGCCAATACTAGTGACTAAATATTAATAAGATCACAGACTGCCTACTTTGCTTATCTCACCTGCCCGAAATATAATTCAGAAAAAGCAGTCTACAACTGCTCCTGGACCCTTCAAATTGCCCAATGGACCACTCAAGTTTTGGAAGATGGATTTTATTTAGCTTCCCCTATCTCATGGATATAAACATGTCTTGGTAATGGTTTGTATGTTTTCTTACTGGACTGCTAGTTTTGTGGCTAAAATTCTACTAGAAAAGATCACCCCTACCTGGGAAATCCTCTCAAACTCCATAGTGGCCAGGGAACTCACTTTAACAGGTCTGTGATGTTTGACCAGTGTTACAACACTTCTACTGTGCTTACTGCCTTCAATCCTCAGAGTTAACTGAAAGCACTAGTAGCATTATTGGGCAAAATTTGTAGAGAATCTTCAAATATCCCAACCAACAGCACTGCCATTAGTGGTTCTAAATTTCAGGTCAACCCCTTTTGGAATTCATTAACTCTCACACGATGGCCAGTGTCCTTGCTCCTGCTTCTTTTGATCCAGGAATGGTAAAAGGAGATAAGCTTAAATATTGCAAAGGCCTAATTGCTTCTGTTGGGAATCACCATGCTTTAGTAGAGCAATCTTTCCACAGTGTACTCTGCAGAGACAAAGACCTTAAACATAATACCTTGCAGCCCAGGAATTTCATCTATTAGAAAAGACATGTCCAGAAAGACTCTCTTCAACCCTGTTGGAAAGACCCATATCAGGTACTGTTAACCAACCCTGTGCTGCCAAACTCCAAAGAATAGACCCTTGTATCCATGTGTCACATCTACAGAAAGCACCAAAACCTGACTAGATCTGCACTCCAACTGCTGATGTGAATATAAAGATTTCTAGGAATTGAAGCTGATGACAGCTGAAGGAGACCACTTTCCCAAGATGATTGGACCAGACCTGTATACCTTTTTCTCACTGTTGATTCTTACCTTATTTCATTTCTTTCTTTCTTGGCTCAATCTACTGCAAAATAGGAATATCTTTCTTTTTATTAATTTTTAAATTTTTATCCACATATAATGTATTATTAGCCCCAGGGGTACAGATCTGTGAATCGCCAGGTTTACACACTTCACAGCACTTACCATAGCACATAAATTCCCCAATGTCCATAACCTAACCACCCTCTCCCTAACCCCCTCTCCCAAACAACCCTCAGTTTGTTTTGTGAGATTGAGAGTCTCTAATGGTTTGTCTCCTTCCCGATCCCATCTTGTTTCATTTTTTCCTTCCCTACCCCCAAGCCCCCCACTTTGCCTCTCAACTAAAAGAGAAATATCTTTCTGACCATTGACTGTCACCAGAAATCCAATCTGTTCTTTCCTATTGAAATGTGATTTGTTCCCTGCATCCAAGGGAAATACAAATGAGCCCAATTACAGAGCTCTGGAGAGGATGGGGAGTTGTAAGGGACAGGGCAAAGTGAATTGTACCACCCATCTTTGTGTTTCTGTTAAATTCACTTCCTGCCTTTCAGCATTTACATGAGTAACATGTATACCCTAGACCTGGAAACCAGGCCAGAGTGCTTGTAGTAAATCTTGTAGGGAAAGGGAGGTTTAAACAGGCAGCTAGATGTTTAAGGGATTTTCTGGGGAACATGGAGGAGTTTTAGGAGCTAAGGGAATTTGCTGAGAAGACAGGGCTAGATTTTATTATTTTATGTTTTAGGTTTTTATTTAAATTCCAGTTAGTTAACATACACTGTAATATTAGTTTCAGGTGTACAATTTAGTGACACAGCTGGATTTTAAAAAGAGGAATTTATATTGGATGTGGACTTTAATTTTTGTTCTAATTTCTATTCTTTAATCTTATTAAGGGAGTCTCTAAGGCTAGCAATTATACTCCTCTGTATCCACTTTATAATTTGGTGTTTCCATAGGTACAACAAAGCAGTTGTTTAGGATGACAGCTCTTTAATTATTTTTCAAATATTGAAGTTTTTCTAATTCAAAGGATTTATTGTCTGGCATTGACAAGCAGGATCTTATATTAATTTCAATAGAGACTCAAACCAAAAAGACTTTTTATAGCTTAATCATGAACATAAGAGGCATCCCAAAAGAGAGTGCAAAAGATGCAGTGTTCACAAGATCCAGAGAGCTCAATCCCAGAATTAGCCTAAGAAAACAAAACATTTGTTGTCACCAGTAGTAAGAATGGTGTAGTGAAAATGATGTCTCCAGTTTCTCATGAGAATGAGATGCCTCCAATCACAGACCCACTAATCTGTGCCACTGAGCAGGTGCTATTAGAATTATACTTTGGGGAGCCTGGGTGGCTCAGTGGGTTAAGCCTCTGCCTTCTGTTCAGATCATGTTTCAGGGTCCTGGGATCGAGCCCCACATTGGGCTCTCTGCTCAGCAGGGAGCCTGCTTCTTCCTTTCTCTCTACCTGCCTCTCTGCCTACTTGTGATCTCTGTCTGTCAAATAAATAAATTTAAAAAAAATAATTATACTTTTTCAGCACTAACAAGACAACAGTGGTTTAGACAACAAAGGCCCTTTATGAACTGGGATACCTCATGGCAAACTCCCCTGAGAGCTGGCACAGTTGGACAAAGAGAATGTTGCCTGAGAGTTCATATGTTGGATTCCCAGCCCATTTGGCTGGCTACCAGATGCAAGCCAGTAATTGTACTTTCTGGCTGGCAGAGACCAGAGGGAATATTCTTATTGGTCACAAGGCCATATGCTCAGGACAGAACAAGATGAAAAGAAAACCTCATCTGGCTTTTACATAAAGGACCCACAGCCAAGTTTGTCTAAACAGATGCCAGTCTGGTGAGAACCGTGAACTCATCAGTTTGTGAAGTATTCTACCCTATTGTTTCCCTCCTTATGACAAATGACACAAAGGACAGAGACCAAAGAAAACAATGCCCATCTCTGGGAGGAAAGAGATCAATAGAAAACAAGAACACTGGGGGCGCCTGGGTAGCTCAGTCAGTTAGGTGTCTGCCTTTGGCTCACGTCATGATCTTAGGGTCCTGAGATTGAGCCCCACATTGGGCTCTCTGCTCAGCAGGGAACCTGCTTCTCCCTCTCCTGCTGCCTGGACCTCCCCCTGCTTGTGCTCTGTCAAATAAATAAATAAATAAATAAATAAATAAAATATTAAAAAATAAGAAAACAAGAGTACTGATAATAAATATTTACCGGAGTCACTATATCCAAGGAACTTGATCACACAAATATATTCTGCAAAATTAAATTTAGAAAAAGAAAAGGACCCTCTCTTTCACTTCTGCCAGACCCCATGAGATTCAGGAGACTGATGTGGTAAGAATTATTACCTTCTGTGTTCTCTTTTCAGATCCCAGGATCTCTCAGGTGCAGCAGCCCCAGAATGAGTAATGTCCAGGTAGCGGAGGGTCGTAGGCCAGGGGCCAAAACTGCAGAAGTGGGAATGAGGAACTTTTCCTTTCTTCCCTTCTAGGTTCTTTGGCTGGGCTAATAATTAAATAAATATGAGACAATTTATAGGAGAAAAACAAATTTAATTTCATACATATAAGAACTCCATATAAATATGACTCAAAAAAAGGTGACCAAAGCAGGCAGCTTTTTTTTTTTTTTAAAGATTTTATTTGACAGAGAGAGAGAGACATCACAAGTAGGCAGAGAGGCAGACAGAGAGAGAGGAGGAAGC
>NC_081575.1:25071777-25072079 GCF_022355385.1 Mustela nigripes | reverse complement strand
CCCCCCCCCCCCCCCCCGCCCCGCCACCCCGCAAAATGTAAAGAATTCATAAGACAAAGAGGTTTGAGTTTGGGGTTGTAAATTAGTGAGGAAGTAATAAGGTATTTTATGTAGCCTTCTTTTTTTTTTTTTTTGATTTTATTTATTTATTTATTTATCTGACAGAGATCACAGGTAGACAGAGAGGCAGGCAGAGAGAGAGGAGGAAGCAGGCTCCCTGCTGAGCAGAGAGCCCGATGCGGGACTCGATCCCAGGACCCTGAGATCATGACCTGAGCCGAAGGCAGCGGCTTAACCCACTT
>NC_081575.1:25022828-25071677 GCF_022355385.1 Mustela nigripes | reverse complement strand
GATCCCAGGACCCTGAGATCATGACCTGAGCCGAAGGCAGCGGCTTAACCCACTGAGCCACCCAGGCGCCCCTTTATGTAGCCTTCTTAGCCCTAAATTCATTCCCTATTTCTGGTGGTAAGGTGCCTTCTACTCTTTGGGTATAGAGTATAGAGTGGATATACTTCACATGCGTGATTTAGTTCCTCCTTTCAGGGGCACAAAGGAGGGTTAGAATGTCCTGCTTATCAGCTGTTTCTTAAGTAACTTCAACTCAAAGTAATGTGCCAAAGTAGCATATTTTGGGGTGACATATTCCTGTTCTTTACCTGGTTCCCACTGCTGCCCCAACATGCAGCTTCATTCCCTTTCCCACAGCGGTAGCACAACCACAGCCTTCACTGTCAACACTGTCCTGTCCCTTTTCTAGATTTTGATAGACCCCAGACTTGCACCCTATTTATGCCCCCGAACAGGGGGTCTGGCAACATCAGATTCCACCTCGACTCTCTCCCTCCCCTAGAAATTCTCTGACCTTCTCTGATTCACCCTTTCTTTAAGACTGGGAGTATGTGTGTTTGAAAGTCCCACCCAAGACCTTATGTGCATGAGCGACAACTATTATTATCGCCGAGGAATCTGATGTGCCCCGTCCCTGTCTAGGACCATTGTACTACCCAGTGCAGTCATCCACCCGGTTCGCCTTCCAGGGGGCACTTAGCCTGAAAGATGGGTCCCAGCACACCTTGCGGTGGCGTGCGTAGCTCAGAGCTGTTGTCTGTGACGCATCACGCTATTGTCGCCCTTCACGCACTGGGGGCTGGTGTGGTGAGAGAATCCACCTTTCTTTCTTCTTCTTTTCCTTTTTTTTTTTTTTTTAAAAGGAAAAACTTGGTAGTGAGGGAGAAAAGAAGCCAAGGAGGAGGCTAGGACTGAGAGAGGACTTTGGCAGGACTCGGTAGGGAGCTGAGGGGTGGACCTTTACTGGCGGCGGCGGCAGCAGCGGCATCGCCTGTGAGGCGGGCGGTTGACTAGGCCACAGCAGTCAGTCGGTTAACTAGGCCGCAGCAGCCATGGCGGTTGACTTTGGGGACCACGCCAGCGGGTTCCGCCATACCGAGGTGATCAGGTTCATCAACAATGAAGTCCTCCTGAACGGCGGCGGCCCAGATTTCTACGTGGCCTTCCGCTCACGGCCCTGGAACGAAGTCGAGGACCGGCTTCGGGCCGTGGTGGCGGACCCGCAGGTGCCGCACGCCATCAAACGGGCCTGCGCCTGGAGCGCGCTGGCCCTGAGCGTGCGCGTGGGCGCAAGGCAGCGGGAGCAGCAGGAGTGCCGGGTCCATTGGCTGCAGGAGCAAGTAGAGGAGCGCGAGACCGCTGCCTGGGCCCTGGCCTCCGAGCTGCAGCGGCTATGCAGGGAGCGCAAGGAGGTGGCTGCGCAGCTTCGATGTGCGCAGGCTGCTTTGCAGCATGTGGTGGATGAGAGAAATGTGTTGCGTGGGCGACTGCTCCGGGCGGAGAAGTCTGGCCGGGTTGACCAACCTCCTCAGGAGGTCACCTCTGAGTCAGGAGCAGAACAAGGTGGGGCCGCTGCCTGGCCAGGGGATATGGATGAGAAGAGCAAGATGATGGCCACAGAGGCACAGGCCATGCACCATTTGGAGGCCCGGATGGCAGCTCCGGCATCCGCAGCAGCAGCTCCGGCATCCGCAGCAGCAGCTCCCGCAGCCACAGCAGCAGCTCCCGCAGCCGCAGCAGCAGTTCCGGCAGCCGCAGCAGCAGCTCCCGCAGCCATGCTTTATGTGCAGGCACTTCCAAGCTCCTGGGCCCAGGCTTTGCAGACCTCTCTGCCAGTGCAGGTGCCACATCCATTCCCATTCTCTGCATCATTCCAAATGGGATTCCCATACTGGGCACCTCTACCACACTCAGTAGTTGTGGAAGCAGACACAGCAGCAGCAACAACAACAGCAACAGCAGTTCCACTCCAGATGCCCCTCATGCCACCCCTGGGGGTCTACCCACCTGGCCAATGGGCTGCAGTGGGGGTCCAGGAGCAGATGGCACCACTGTGTGAACAGAGGTTCTGTGACCAGGAGGAATGTTCTGAGACCTTCCAGGGAGGATGTCCCCTGGGAGACAGCAGAAGCCAGAGCCAAGATGAAGGTCCTGTGTGTCCCCAGGGAAAGACTTCGCTGGAGGACAGTGGAAGCCATAGCCAGAAAGATCTGGAGAGTCCTCAGGGGACAACACCCCTGGAAGACAGAAGTTCCAATCAGAAGGAATGTCCATTGATGCCCCAGGAGAAGTACCCCCTGGAGAACAGCAAGAGCCACAGCCAAGAAGATCAAGAGAGGCCCCAGGGGACATCCCCACTGGGAAGCAGCAGGAGCAGTGGTGTGATAAAAAGCCCCAAGAAACAGCAACCTCCAGGGCAGAAATCCAAGCCACTAAAAGGGAAAAAAGTCTCAGATTCCCAACTCCAGGAGAAGCCTGCCTCAGGATGCAGTCCAAAGAATTGGGACTGCCCATGGTGTAAAGCTATGAATTTTTCATGGTGCACACCCTGCTATCAATGCAAGAAAGTCTGTGTGGCAGTTGAGAGTGGAGGCCTGGACACAGGAGAACCTCACTAATTTTAGGAAGGTAAGTAAGAATGGAAACACTCCAAAGAAAAACCAATTTCGTAAGACGCCCCCCTACCCCGATCAAAAAGTAGCTCATTTACTTCACAGAAAATTTGAAAACCAAAATTATTGTACAGAAAAATTAAATAAAGTAGTCCATTATCCCAATACCAATAATCACTTTTTATCATTCTGATTACACACACACGAGCATAGATATATCTATGTTTTTATTTTATATATCTATTTTAACAAGGATAGACTACTTTTTGAGTATCACACATTTTAAATAGGGGATTTTTCCTAATTTCATTTAAGTTCACAGATGGTGGATTCTGGATAACTGATGCTGACTGGTTGACACCCTGGAGAGGTTGAAGTTATGAAGCCTTTTCCTTTTTCACTTTTTTCTGTTTTCTTATTAACCTCTTTTTCCTGAAAATGTTATGTTGCTGGCTAGTAACAACCATGTGTTTTCAAGTTACAACTGTATTGAATTTCAGGAGTATTGTTTTTCCTTGAAAATGTTATTATTCCTTTTTAAATTACTACAGTGTTCATGTTGCTTCTTGTTTTTAAGTTTTATAGGTGAAGGCCTGTTTTTGTGTCTCTGAGCCTGCAGAAATTGTTTGTTGTTGAAGAAGCCGAACCCATCCCATTAGAAGATCTCCCAGGAGTCTAAAGAAATCACACCTTGATTCCAGCTGACCCACACCTCACTGAGACCCCCATTGGCTGTAACTGAGAAAAATGAGAGGAAGTCAGGGAAGAAGAGATGCTCTGGCACTCATAAGGGGGGAAAGGACAGCAAAACAATTTTGTTAGAATTTAATTTCTCTGTTGGGACAAGGGATTAATTTGGAAGAGTTGAGGGGTTTGCAATGTTAAATTCTATAGACGATAGCAAATTTTATGGGTTACATTTAATTCATTAAACAAGTAGTTGTTGATTACCTAGTGTATATTAGGAGCTAGAGCCATATGTTAATATTTAATGCACACATCATAACTTTTTGGTGAGTTTGTTTAGATAATAAGAGGGAGCATACTTTGAGATAAGAGGTGACTTCTTTGCCTTGTGTATACTATGGCCTTTGGGTAAAGCCAATTAAAATAACAGTTATTTTTGCAGTTCTGGGAGCAACATAAGAGACTTTCATGAGAAGAATTACTAGACTAATCATCTCATTGCTCCTAGGTGAAACAAATGAGCAGTGGCAAAGATTTGGAAAGTAGCATGAGGAAGTAAAGGCAGGACTTTTCTGAAAGTGTAATTTCTTCCTTTGAGATGGAAAAACTATTCTTCCTGGTTGCCTGAAAGACTACTGGGTGACTTAAAGAAAGTGTTTGAGGGAGTATTGGCTATACACATGAACCCTCAGTCTTGTCTACCTCCATCCCAAGTCCCTCTCCAGTCAAGAGTGGATGAAGAGCTCGCAAGGTGGACAGACATCGTGCTTCTCTTGGATTAGATTAAAAATAATACTGGACTGGGACAAACACTCTTGAGAATTCCCCTGGTCCCCTTCTCTCCCACTTGGTGTATTCTCTACAAGTATCTGTGCTCTTCTGAAGTAGCTGAAGGAGGGAGCCAGGGTTGAGCCCAGGGGGTGGGGAGGTAGATCATCTTCAGTCTGAACAAAAGATGTTATAGTTATAAGTTAAAAGATGTTATAGTTAGAAGATGTTATAGTTAAAAGATGTTATAGTTTCCCCCATGAGATCTGCCCAGCTTACCTAGCTCAATATCTTCCAGGGTTTTTCTGATCCAAATTAGTAATAAAGAGTATGCACTGCCCCCTGTATCTTCTGTGTCATGTGTTGGGACAGGTTGGTCAGAGGTGGCAGCTTAAATCTGTGTCTTCCTTCTTTCCCAACAAAGTGAAGGAAAGTTCAATCTTGTTCATTATGAGAGGGCCCCTTTCATAATAAGAATTACCCAAGAATGGGAGGGGGAAGTGTATTTTCTGGGGCCTTCATTCCATGCTACCCTTACTGACCAAGTCCAGATGGTTCCTTGAAGCTAAGCATGTTTGCTTCTTCAGGGTCAGTGGGGTTTGGAGATGTCTGCCAACGCTGGAAGCCCTAATGCCTAGGGTCCATTTCCCTACATGCACCAGGTAGCCATTCCCCTCTGGGACTCTATCTTCTCTCTGGGGTCATGGCAGGGATTAAAGAGTGCTTAGGTATCATAAACAGTATTCTTCCTCCATTCACTCTGTTCTCTAAGTAATTCCTCTCTTCCTTAGCAAAATTTGGTCAAGATAATGAGGAAGGGAGACAAACCATAAGAGACTCTTAATCATGGGAAGCAAACTGAGGGTGGTGGGACAGGCGGGGGTGGGGAGTTGGGATAACTGGGTGATGGACATTAAGAAGAGCACATGATATAATGAGCACTGGGTATTATATAAGACTGATGAATCATTGAACTCTACCTCTGAAACTAATAATACAATACATGCTAATTGATTGAATTTAAATGAAAAATTTAGAAAAAAAATGATCAGGATTATATAAAACTAAATACAGGCTGGTACTGTAAATCTCCTCTGGTATAAGGCGGGGATAAAGATCTGGACACCTTCTTGGAATGGGTATAGTGAGATGAGGGTGTGGACAACAAAAACTATCCTGTCATACCAGAAATCCCTTTTCTCTGAGATATGACTAACAGGGAGGGCCTTGGTTACCTGGGATAGGAATGCAGGAATAAAAGAGGGCTGTCGGGGGGGGGGGGGGGAGGGGACAAACATATAACTGTTTGGCTGGGGAGGAGAGGAGATACTATGATATCCTGTGGATCCTAATGTCTCCTGTGTATTTAGAAAGATGAGCAGGTACTGATATTTTTCCTGCTGGGTCTAAGATTAGTGCTGGTACAATAAAGGAAGAGTTCAAATGGTGCTGGAGAAAGAGGAGAAAGAATCAGACCTTGCAGCAAGTACTACAGTTACTGTTGGTAGGGGTGGGCCTAGTACAGCTGCCTTACAGGCACTTATGAAGGTGGTAGTGATAAAAGAATGAGAATAGCTATTTTTCTGAACAGGAGAGTGCAGGGGATGTGGGAAAAAGACTTTTAGATTCTGGGGATCTCCAAAGTGGGAGAGGCAAAATTCTGTGTGGAAAAGGCAGAGGATCATGGCAATAACCTCCTGTACTCCACATTCTCACCCTTTTCCTCACTTCATACCTGCAACTAGACCTTCATGGGAGCAATGCCTTCAAACTCTCATTCCCATTTCCACAATTAATATACCACCTATCGTTTATCTCCTTCCACTTCTATCTCCTTCCACTTCCACTAGCAAAAGCAGAATTAGAAGAAGTGGTTCTAATAAGAGTAGTTCCTGTAGGAGCATCTGCAGCTACCATATTGACAGGTGTGGGATACGGAAAAACTTCCTGTGGTAGGCAAGAGGAAGCAGCAGCCTCTGGGGGCAGAAGGGACAGGAACAAAGGGCTCAGCATTCTTCAAGATCCCTTAGGGATGAGAGAATTATATGTGGTAAAGACCAAGGGACTGAAATGGTGGAGTAATTCAAAATAATTATTTGGGGGATAAAACCATACTTCAGCTGAAGATGTCTGATCCTAGACAGGAGTTTTGTCTTCTGATGGGGCCAGTCCTCTTTGATTTCAGAAATGAAAAGAGAACCAAGGAGATCTGAAACAGAAGAAACCATTTTCTAAGTATGTCTCTGATTATAAATATAGCTTGATTTCACTTTAGAAAAATTAGAAAATGCAGAAAAAGGAAAAAAAAACATTTAATCATAATCCCACCACTGGAGATAAGTACCACTGTTTACATTTTTATGTATTTAATTCCACATATGTACACAGAGATAGGTGGGATAGATTTTTAAAATATCCTTTATGTGGAATTATACAGAATATTTTATAACCTTATCTTTTGTGGTGGCTAAAAAAACAATGATATCTTATTCTCTTAACAAAATTTTAACTGAAATTTAACTACATTACTAACTATAACCATAACATTGTACAGCAGTTCCTTAGTGTTTTTCTATCTTGCATTACTGAAACTTTATACCTAATATAATCTTATTTTTAATTAACATATTAATTTTTTCCTTTTATACCTTAGTCCTTGCTAGGTGAAGTTCCCAACACACCACCTATCAAACTCCAATCCTTGTTAGTGCCTCCCCACACCCCACTCAGAGTCACAGGGCAGTGGTACTTCACCCCAGGATCCTATGGCCAGGTGTCAGGGACCAGATTCAAATCTAGAGGCTAGACTAGAATGTGGGGCAGGACTGCCTGAGGCCAGAATGGAGGGGTAAACTGTGCAAGCACTGGCAGCAAGTCTATTGCCTTCTTGGAGGTCGAAGGCCCCTCAGCAGTGACACGGGCCTCTGGTACACAACCCTGAGGCTCCAATCTGATGTCTGCCAAGGTCCAAGGCTGAAACAACTGAAATGCACTGTCCCATCACACATCGCTGGGGCCAGTTGTTCTCCCTCCATAGAAGCAAAGCTTATAGAATCTGACCCAGGAGATCATTGCTACCTGTACCTCCAGCCTCTCACCCCGAAGTACAGCCTTAAGGCATTGCTCTCTGCTCTCTCTGACCTCGTCCAAATGCCAGCACCGAGTGATGGCCCCTTCACCCAAGCCTCTCCATCAGGAAATGTTTACCTCTTTTGAACACTAGGAAGAACACTTATCTGCTGGGGACTGGTCCAGCTGGATATAGTGTAGCTTTTCCAAAGAAGGCAAACAGGGCAGTTGGAGCCCTCCAGATATGCTCTGTAGCTTCAGGTATGTATAGGGGTGTAAATTCAGGTCCAGGTAGAGGGACAGGGAGAGGATGGGCTAGGATAGACTGAGGTTTAAATGTGGTTCAGAGAATGTCGATATTACATCTGAAATGCTGCTGCTGGTATCACTCTTCCCAGAGGAACATGATCTCGTGAGATCTCAGGAGATCTAACATGGCTGGCAGAGGAGTCCTGGGAAAAGAAATAGCTGGGTTGCCCTTCCTGGGTGCTGGACTCTGGTTATCCCAGACTTGTCTATAAGGAGTCTGGCTCAGGCCACCTATCACACAAACCTCCCTTCTCACGCATGCCTTTCTCTGCCTGTGGTGCTTTATCTCACAGGCACTAGGCTGGATGTGAGGGGATTGCCTCTGGCCCAGAGGATGTGCAGGGACAGAACCATGGAGGCCACAAAGGGTAAGTGAATTGAACATGCAATACATTATGTAATTAATTAATCCATGGACAACATCTACAAAAAAGTAGGTGATAACATGTTTCCATGAGCTCTAAATAAAAGAGGCTGGGGGCAATTCACAGCTGTAAGACCTGAGCAATCTGTGTGGGGGTGATCATAAAGAAACAATGGATCATCTGACAGACTGGAAGATAGGGAAATGCTAAAATACTCTACAAATTAAAATACTCTACAAGTACAAATTAGATAAAACAGTTGGCTGAGTTGAGAAAAGCAAGTGAAACTAGAATGAGTATAAGTGATACGTCCTAAGGTTGAAGGGGTTGAATTATCTAGGCATTATGAGCTCTCAAAACTGCAGCCAGAGCTCCCTTCCAGGACAAACCCACACTGACAGGAGAGATGTCATTCTGCTTCTTATTCTCTTTTTTGTTTATAATAATTTTGTTTGAAAATTTCCTCCTATCATCTTCCGTTACTCATTTTTTAAATGAAATTGGTTTTCCTGAACTTAGAAGAAGACATTGTTCAGTAGAGCTTTCTAACATCTCAAAGTTCAATCTATTATGTTTGTGTGGTCTACAAAAAGCAGCTTACTATCTTGCAGTTCTGGAGGCTACAAGTGCAAAATCAAGGTGTTAGCAAAGTTGGGCTAGGAGGGCCCTGAGAGAAAGATCTGTTACAGGCCTCTCTCATTAGCTTGTAGATGGCTTCTTCTACCAGGGCATCTTCAAAATCTTTCCTCTATGTGTCTCTGCCTCTGTGGCCATATTTCCTTCTTTATGAGGACACTAGTCAGATTAGGGCCCACCCTATCAACCTCACTGCAGCTAATTTCATCTGCAATGACCCTGTTCCAAGAAAAGTCACATTCTGAGGTTCTGGAGTTTGGGATTTCATCATCTGAATTTTTAGGGGACATAATTTAACTTCTAAGACACTTAAATGTTGTTTTTCTACTTTGATTCTGAATTTAAGAACTATTAAGACTAAACTCTCAGAACTTGTTTCTAGTATAGGGTATAAACTAGGTTTGAATTCTCAAACTAGGTTTGAATTCACTGGTGACTGCTAGCTAGATAAGCAAAGTTGCTTGTTATTTCTATGGCTCAATTTTCCCATCTATAAAATTAGAATAATTATATGTACTGAACAGGGGATGTTGTGAGGATTAAATAAAATAATATATGAAAACACAGTTAAAACAGTGCTACCTTCAGTTTGTAAGACAATTGTATAATTTCCCCCCTTACTTAGAAGAAATAGTGAAACCCAAATGATAGGCATTAAATAAGGAATCTGTCTGAAAAGTTATCAAATAAAATATATTTGGAAATGCATAATTTTAAACTTTCTTGCTAGTGAGAGACAAAGCTTCTGCCAATATTCATGATGTTTTCTAGTGCTAGGGAAACAGTCGTGAGTTCTATTCTATCTAGGGCAATTAGCTTCAGTCATTTTCCCTATGGTTTAATTGCATGAATCAGTTACAAATCAGTTGGAATAGATATCACCCATTTACTATACCAAAAGCTTTAAAAGATAAGTCAGCTTCTCAGTTTTTATAGTAATTTCATTTCTTGGTGCTCCTTGTTTTATAAAGAAGTGAAACCATCCTTAATTTCTGAAGAATAACAAATGTAAGTAAAAACACATTAATTTGATTCCAGTAGCTACAATTTCTGTTGAATGCACCACAATTTCCTTATAATTACAAGCATTGTGGTATAGCTGGGCCACCATGCCTTTTCTGATTGATCATCTTCCTATACTGTAATCCTATTCTGAGGATCAGTCTGTAGCTAAGAGTGATTTGTATTGTTGATGTAATAGAATTACTGTGTGAGTATAGCAAATTGGAGCTTTTCATTATAAACACTATCATAATTGATCATTTTAGCTATTGGTTAGGGTAACTTAAATGTAACCTGCAATTTCCACAACTTGAAATCAATGGAGTACATTTATTTTTAATTAAATGGCTGCCAAAATAAAATCTAGGGGAAATGTGCAAATACAAACAATAATTTAGTTTTAAGTACTGTAATGGTTACCTATTGCTGTGTAACAAATTACCCAGAATTTAGCAGTTTACAACAATGTACATTTATTATCTCACAGTTTCTGTGGGTCAGGAATCTAGATATGGTTTAGCTTGGTTCTCTGCTAAACAAGGCTTCAATCGAAGTATCAGCCAGGGTTTAGGGACTCACATGAAGTCTCCACTGTGGAATGATCACCTTCCAAGCTCACTAACCTGGTTATTGATCAATGTGGTAAGCAGAATATTGGTTCCCTAAAGAAGTACATATTCTAATCCCTGAAGCATGTGAATATGTTATGTTACATGGTAAAAAGGAGTTATAGTTGCAGATGGAATTAAGGTTGCTAATCAACTGACCTTAATATAAGGAGATCATCCTAGATTATCTGGGTGAGCCCAGTGTAGGCATTAAAGGTGGAAGTGGGAGACAGAAGAGGAATCAGTGTGAGGGTGATGTGATATGAGAAAGACTCAGCTGGCTATTGCTGGCATTGAAGATGGCAGGATGGGGTGTGAGCTAAGAATGCAGGCAGCCTCTAGGAGCTAGAAAAGGCAAGGAAATGGATTCTTCTCTAGAACCCCTAGAAATGAATGCTGCACTGTTGGTGCCTTGATTTTAACCCAGT
The DNA here is from genome assembly GCF_022355385.1 of Mustela nigripes. Classification (NCBI taxonomy): domain Eukaryota; kingdom Metazoa; phylum Chordata; class Mammalia; order Carnivora; family Mustelidae; genus Mustela; species Mustela nigripes. The sequence continues at coordinate 25,061,193 of NC_081575.1, read as the reverse complement.
GAGATTAATTTCAAACTTCTGATTTCTAGAACTATAAAATAATAATTTGTGTTGTTTTAAAATGCTAAGTATGTGAACATTTATTATAGCAACAATAGTAAACAAATCCAGAATCAGTTTTTCAAGGGTGATTGGTTATTGGAGTGAGGGCCTCACTCCCTTGCTGGTGGTTGGCCTCAGGCTGTTCTCTGTCCCTTGCCATGTGGATCCCTCCAACTTGCTTCATCAGAGCAAACACTCAGAAAGAGCAAGAACAAGACAGAGAAGGTGCTAGAAAGATGGAAGTCACAGTATTTTGTAACTTAGTTACAGAAATGACATCTCATCACTTTTGGTGTATTACATTTGTTAGAAGAAAGTCATGAGGTCCAGCCCACTACAGAGGAGAGGAGATCACACAAAGTTGTGAATTCCAGGAGACAAGGACCATTGGGTTTCATGTTAGAAGTTGCCCATCACAAGTACTGATACATACTCCCAGCATTTCTCTTATGTTTGAAATCATGAAACCTTTCTCCTAGCTCACTGTTCTTACACTATTTAGTTTTCTTTTCCATTTGCTGTAATTTCTTTTACAAGATATTTTAAATATGTATGTATGTGGATATATAGAAATATGAGAAAGTGAAGTGAAAAAATATTAAACGTGAAAGGATTTTTGATTTCAAGAGATACTTTGTTTAAAATGTTACTAGTCTTTTAAAGTTTTATAATGAGTGTATTTTACATATGTGTAAAGTCAAAATTAAAATTAATTTTATGAAATTATTTGAAAATTAAAAGACAAAACTTTCCACCTTTATGAATACCTCACACTAATTTTGATATATGCATTTGGTTCTTAACTTACTTTTTGTTGAATACAAATCATATTTTGTATCAGTGAACCATACACTACAGCATTATTTTTCACTGAAGAATAAGTTGATCATGTATTTCACTGGAAAAATAATTAAAGGAATTAGAATGAATTAAAATTTATTATGAAAATACAGAAACCTCTCTTATTCTCTTATGAGAGATAGGTAGCAACAGAAATTTGAAATAATAAGCTAATTCTTAAAATCCACACACAGAAAATTCTTACATATATCTAAGACCTTCAGCTATTTTTTGTGCAGTTTATCATACCCCTGTATGGTTCAATATTTAGACATGTAGAAACAAGTCTCAAATGAAAAACTGTTTTTTTCTTGATTTATTATGAGTAGGAAGATTTGTAATGAGGAACACTGAAAGTGCAGGATTTGCTCTGAAGTTTCTTGAAAAAATCACAACTTGGTAAGGATTCAAATTGCACATCCTTTTGCCTTTATAAGAAAAGCAAAGTGAGCATATTGATTTGACTTCCTCATAATAATGACTTACATGATGAGTTAAAACACTAGCAAAGAACAATTCACATATAATCACATTGTATCACTTGGGAAAAAAATGAATGCTTTATAAAGCTGCTTTGAGCTAAGATAATAAGAAAAGAAAAACACATTTTTGTTTAGAAGAAATATATTTACAGCGTGGCCCTTTGTTAAATTCCTCACTTTTTAAATATTCCTCACTTTTATTTTTTTCTCTCTCTCTTTTTAAAATTAAATTTATTTATTTTCAGCATAACAGTATTCATTATTTTTTCACCACACCCATTGCCCCAGATATGGACCCTCAACTCTATGGGCAAATAATCTTCGACAAAACAGGGAAAAATATAGTGGAAAAAAGATGGTCTCTTCAATAAATGGTGCTGGGAAAACTGGACAGCTATATGTAGAAGAATGAAACTCGACCATTCTCTTACACTGTACACAAAGATCAACTCAAAATGGATAAAAGACCTCAATGTGAGACAGGAATCCATCAGAATCCTAGAGGAGAACATGGGCAGTAATCTCTTCCATATCAGCCACAGCAACTTCTTTCAAGCTATGTCTCCAAAGGCAAAGGAAACAAAAGCGAAAATATTCCTCACTTTTAAAAGAAAAATGTGGTATCCATTACTAGATTGGAGTAAGTCACTTTTTCTTTTGCATACAGTTTGATTTTACACATTGGATACTTTATTTTTGATTAAAATAATTTATAATTGTGGGCGTGTGTATGTGTGTGTGATCTCTCATGTGTGTAAAATAGATAAGACCAACTTTTTTCTGAAGCTTAAAGTCATAGCTTCTCTTTGCCAGAGAAAAGGTAATGAAATAAACAAATGACTTTATCTGCTGTGGTATATTACAAATGCACATGACATTCATTTTCTCTTGATCTTCTTTGTTTGCACTTGTAATATTCTGTAAGATGTTATGAGAGCAAAAAAATTAATACTTCCCAGTAATAATGATAAGAAAGCGATTTAATAAATAAATAAATAGCATGAAAGATAATACATGTTATATGACTACGTTTTTTCCTTTAAAAAATAAATTAAATGCAAACATGCATAAGATTGACAAGATAAGAAAAAATATATATTGGTGTATTTGCATGTGTTCATTGTTACCATTTTCTGTTAACTTTCAACATTTAATAACCTCAGCTTTAGACTGTACAAAAGCCATTACGGCTGAAAATCATTCATTTTTATATACATAAATACATTCATGCAGATAAAATTTATACTTTGATCACCTAATATTTTAAATATCTATGTTCCATGATGATTGTATGTTATGATATACTTTGGTGTGCCATACTATGCTATTATGTATTGAAAGGTCCCTTACTGCCTAGTGGCTATATAGTTGCTCTCCTAGAAGCAGTGATAAACATGACTAGGAATAAAACAATGATTAATACCATCGATGACATGATTAGTGAAACCAATCATTTTATTTGGTGTGCTTTTAAAAACTCTTTGATAAGTGGCCTGCCAAAAGAGACAACTCACAGCAAAGAGCCTGTTCAGGGGAATTTATAAACAAATGGTAAAAATTCAACAGTGCTGTGGTAATAATCCAACTTTTTGATTATTTACATATTTTTCTGTGTTTTAATGATTGAATAACTGAAAGACTATTATCTTATTAAGAATGCTCCTCCGGGAATTTTTTTTTTTTTTTTACAATTGAAAAAGCAGTTTGCCAAAATGGGCAGTATTTGAACTAATTCTGCTATTTGCCAGCTACCAAATGAATAGAAGAACATCTGAATGTCTGCAGCCAACTCAAATTTGCTCCCAGAAAATCAGTCTGCAATTGAGGATTCAGGTTCCATTTATCTAACAATAAAATAAAAAAATATAAAAAAAATCTGTGATACCTCAATTTTTAAAATAGGTGTGAGATCTACCATACAGGTGTTCTAAAAACACTTGGGTGAAATTTTGTCTCTTATAATCTGTTAGGCATCAGAGAGATATATTAGTTTTCATCTAACTACTTGAAGTCTATCATGGAGCTTATTATACTTATTCCTTTAAAATATACATTCTACTACAGATTTTAGTTTTGCTTGGTGCCAAACGTAAAGGCAATGTCAGCTAATAGTTATCACGTAATTTTTGATATAAGAATTTATAATCCTGGGGTGCCTGGGTGGCTCAGTGTGTTAAGCCTCTGTCTTCGGCTCAGGTCATGGCTTCAGGGTCCTGGGATCCAGCCCTGCATCGGGCTCCCTGTTCAGCAGGGAGCCTGCTTACTCCCCTCTCTCTGCCTGCCTCTCTGCCTACGTGTGATCTCTCTCTGTCAAATAAATAAATAAATAAAATCTTAAAAAAAAAAGAATTTGTAATCCTGTGGTTTTATTTTTTTTATTGTGTTACGGTAGTCACCATACAGTACATCATTAGTTTTTGATGTAGTGTTCTAAGATTCATTGTTTATGTATAACACCCAGTGCTCCATGCAATACATGCCCTCTTTAATACCCACCACCAGGCTGTGGACTTTTAATATTCTTTCCTCTTCTTAGTCTTCTTCTTCTTCTTCTTCTTCTTCTTCTTCTTCTTATTTAGGGACAATCCTAGGGCCACAAAATGATGTATAATATGTATAGCACTTATTTTTAAAATTATTTACTTTGAAAGATAGAAGGGACCTTAAAAGTCACTATAAATCATACTATTCTAATATTTTAATCTTATTTGCCACATTCCTGAAAAATGACTGGTTTCCAAATGAAAACTCCATCATTCCATCCAGGGATTTATAATCTCTGGAGACAGCAAAGTTTTTCTTACATTAAGATGCAAGCTGACAGGGGTGCCTGGGTGGCTCAGTGGGTTAAGCCTCTGCCTTCAGCCCGGGTCATGATTTCAGGGTCTTGAGATTGAGCCCCGCATTGGGCTCTCTGCTCAGCAGGGAGCCTGCTTCTCCCTCTCTCTCTGCCTGCCTCTCTACCTACTTGTGATCTCTCTCTCTCTCTCTCTCATTCTCTGTCAAAAAAAAAAAAAAAAAAAAAGATGCAAGCTGACATGTGTCAGTTTTCACCCAGAAGTCCCAGTGTCTTCTTTTAGGAGTTCACAAAAGTAGTTTAGTATTCTTTCTTTGGCTTAACCTTTACAGCTTAGATATTACTAGTTCTTTTACCTATTCTTCATATAAAATGGTTTCAAGTTCTGTCATCAGTTTGACTGCTTTCACATAAACAAATTCTAAAGTATGGCTTTCAGAACTGAGTGCCATATTCAGGTATGGTCTGAGCAAGATTGTCAACTCCTTTATTTAAAATTTTTGCCTGTATAGTAATATAACCTAAATTGTAATGCACTTTTGGAAGGTTGACTCATTTTGTATTCACTTTAAACTAAAATGTCCAGTCTTTTTCTTTTTGAAATATGTATTGTTGCTAAACCATGTCATTCCCATGCTGCACTTAGTTGGTTTTTTAAAAATTATTTTTATTAACATATTATGTATTATTTGCCCCAGGGGTACAGGTCTGTGAATCGTCAGGTTTACACACTTCACAGTACTCACCATATCACATACCCTCCCCAATGTCCATAGCAAAACCACTATCTCCATAATCCCCCTCTTCCCAGCAATCCTCAGTTTGTTTTGTGAGATTAAGAGTCTTTTATAGTTTGTCTCCCTCCCAATACCATTTTGTTTCATTTTTCCCTTCCCTACCCCCGAAGGCCGCCACTCTGCCTCTCAGATTCCTCATATCAGGGAGATCGTATGATAATTCTTTCTCTGATTAACTTATTTTGTTCAGCATAATACCCTTTAGTTCCATCCATGTCATTGCAAATGATAAGATTTCATTTCTTTTGATAGCTGCATGGTATTCCATTGCATATATATATATATATATATCCCACATCTTCTTTATCCATTCATATATTGACAGACATCTAAGTTCTTTGCATAGCTTGCTATTTTGGACAGTTGCATAGTTTGCATAGTTTGGCTATTATGGACATTGCTGCTATAAACATTCGGGTGCACGTGCCCCTTCAGATCACTACATTTGAATCTTTAGGGTAAATACCCAGTAGTGCAACTCCTGGGTCCTAGGGTAGCTCTATTTTCAACTTCTTGAAGAAACTCCATGCTGTTTTCCAGAGTGGCTGTACCAGCTTGCATACCACCAACAATTTAGGAGGGTTCCCCTTTCTCTGCATCCTTGCCAGAATCTGTCATTTCCTGACTTGTTAATTTTAGCCATTCTGACTGGTGTGAGGTGGTACCTCATTGTGGTTTTGATTTCTATTTCCTGAACGCTGAATGATGTTGAACACTTTTTTTATGTGTCTGTTGGCCATCTGGATGTCTTTGCAAAAATATCTGTTCATGTCCTCTGTCCATTTCTTTATTGGATTATTTGTTCTTTGGGTCTTGAGTTTGATAACTTCTTTATAGATTTTGGATACTAGCCCTTTATCTGATATGTCAAATGCAAATATCTTCTCCCATTCTGTCAGATGTCTTTTGGTTTTGTTAACTGTTTCCTTTGTTGTGCAAAAGCTTTTGATTTTGATGAAGTCCTAATAGTCCATTTTTTGTCCTTGCTTCCCTTGCCTTTGGCGATGTTTTTAGGAAGAAATTGCTGCAGCAGAGGTCGAAGAGGTTGCTGCCTGTGTTCTCCTCAAGGATTTTGATGGATTCCTTTCGCACATTGAGGTCCTTCATCCATTTTGAGTCTATTTTTGTGTGTGCTATAAGGAAATGGTCCAATTTCATTTTTCTGCATGTGTCTGTCCAATTTTCCCAACAACATTTGTTGAAGAGGCTGTCTTTTTTCATTGGACATTCTTTTCTGCTTTGTCGAAGATTAGTTGACCATAGAGTTGAGGGTCTATTTCTGGGCTCTCTATTCTGTTCCATTGATCTATGTGTCTGTTTTTGTGCCAGCACCATACGGTCTTGATGATGACAGCTTTGCAATAGAGCAGGAAGTCTGGAATTGTGATGCCACCAGCTTTGGTTTTCTTTTTCAACATTCCTCTGGATATTCAGGGTCTTTTCTGGGTCCATATAAATTTTAGGATTATTTGTTCCATTTCTTTGAAAAAAATGGATGGTATTTTGATAGAGACTGTATTAAATGTGTAGATTGCTTTAGGTAGCATCAACATTTTCACAATATTTGTTCTTCCAATCCATGAGCATGGAATGTTTTTCCATTTCTTTGTGTCTTCTTCAATTTCTTTCATGAGTACTTTATAGTTTTCTGAGTACAGATACTTTCCTTCTTTGGTTAGGTTTATCGCTAGGTATCTTATGGTTTTGGGTGCAATTATAAATGGGATCAACTCCTTAATTTCTCTTTCTTCTCTCTTGCTGTTGGTGTATAGAAATGCAACTGATTTTGTGTGCGTTGATTTTATATCCTGGCACTTTACTGAATTCCTTTATGCGTTCTAACAGTTTTGGAGGGGTGTCTTTTGGGTTTTTCACATAAAGTATCATATCATTTGCAAGAGTGATAGTCTGACTTCTTCTTTGCTGATTTGGATGCTTTAATTTCTTTTTGTTGTCTGATTGCTGATGCTAGGACTTCTAGTACTATGTTGAATAGCAGTGATGATAATAGATATCCCTGCTGTGTTCCTGACCTTATCAGAAAAGCTCTCAGTTTTTCTCCATTGAGAATGATATTTGTGGTGGGTTTTTCATAGATCGCTTTGATGATATTGAGGTATGTAAACTGTATCCCTACACTTTGAAGAGCTTCGATCAGGAAAGGATGCTGTACTTTGTCAAATGCTTTTTCAGCATCTATCGAGAGCATCATATAGTTCTTATTCTTTCTTTTATTAATGTATTGTATCACATTGATTGATTTGTGGTTGTTGAACCAACCTTGCAGCCCTGGAATAAATCCCACTTGGTCATGGTGAATAATCCTTTTAATGTACTGTTGGATCCTCTTTGCTAGTATTTTGGTGAGAATTTTTGCATCTGTGTTCATCAAGGGTATTTTTCTGTAATTCTCTTTTTTAGTGGGGTCGTTGACTGGTTTTGGGATCAAGGTAATGCTGGCCTCATAACAGAGTTTGGAAGTTTTCCTTCCATCTCTATTTCTTGGAACAGTTTGAGGAGAAGAGGTGTTAATTTTTCTTTAAATGCTTGGTAGAGTTCCCCTGGGAAGCCATCTGTCCCTGAGCTCTTGTTTGTTTGGAGATTATTTTTTTATTTTTATTTTTATTTTTTATTTATTTTTTTTAAAGATTTTATTTATTTATTTGACAGAGATCACAAGTAGGCAGAGAGACAGGCAGAGAGAGAGGGAAGCAAGCTCCCCGCTCAGCAGAGAGCCTGATACGGGGCTCGATCCCAGGACCCTGGGATCATGACCTGAGCTGAAGGCAGAGGCTTTAACCCACTGAGCTACCCAGGCACCCCTGGAGATTTTTTTTTAATATTTTATTTATTTATTTGACAGAGATCACAAGTAGGCAGAGAGGCAGACAGAGAGGCAGGCAGAGAGAGAGAGAGAGAGAGAGAGAGAGAGAGAGAGGAGGAAGCAGGCTCCCCGCTGAGCAGAGAGCCCGAGATCATGGCCTGAGCCAAAGGCAGAGGTTTAAGCCACTGAGCCACCCAGGTGCCCCTGTTTGGAGATTTTTAATGACTTCTGCAATCTCCTTACTGGTTATGGGTCTGTTCAGGTTTTCTATTTCTTCCTGGTTCAGTTTTGGTAGTTTATACGTCTCTAGGAGTGCATCCATTTCTTCCAGATTGTCAAACTTGCTGGTGTATAGTTGCTCATAATATGTTCTTTTAGTTGTATTTCTTTGGTTTTGGTTGTGATCTCTCCTCTTTCATTCATGATTTTATTCATTTGGGTCCTTTCTCTTTTCTTTTTGATAAGTCTGGCCAGGGGTTTATCAATCTTATTAATTCTTTCAAAGAACCAGCTCCTAGTTTTGTTCATTTTTTCAATTCTTCTTTAATTTCCTGCTTGACCCATTCATTCTTTAAAAGGATGCTGTTTAGTCTCTATGTATTTGGGTTCTTTCCAAATTTCCTCTTGTGATTGAGTTCTAGCTTCAGAGCATTGTGGTCTGAAAATATGCAGGAAATGATCCCAATCTTTTGATACCAGTTGAGACCTGATTTAGGACCCAGGATGTGATCTATTCTGGAGAATGTTCCATGTGCACTAGAGAAGAATGTGTATTCTGTTGCTTTGGGATGGAATGTTCTGAATATATATGTGATGTCCATCTGGTCCAGCGTGTCATTTAAGGCCTTTATTTCCTTGTTGATCTTTTGCTTGGATGATCTGTCCATTTCAGTGAGAGGGGTGTTAAAGTCCCCTACTATTATTGTATCATTGGTAATGAGTTTCTTTGATTTTTTTATAAGTGATTTATATATTTAGCTGCTCCCAAGTTAGGGGCATAGATATTTAAAATTGTTAGATCCTCTTGTTGGACAGACACTTTGAGTATGACATAGTGTCCTTCCTCCTTTCTTATTATAGTCTTTGGCTTAAAATCTATTTGTTCTGGTATAAGGATTGCCACCCCAGCTTTCTTTTGATGTCCATTAGCATGGTACATTGCTTTCCGCCCCCTCGCTGTAAATCTGGAGGTGTCTTTAAGTCTAAAATGAGTTTCTTGTAGATAGTATATTGATGTTTTTTTTTTTAATCCATTCTGATACCTTGTGTCTTTTGATTGTAAATGAGTTTTTCCACCTGGTCATTTTATCCAGATAAGAATATATGAACGAGAGAATAAAATACTAAAAGGGTGGCAAAGTCCCCAGAAAAACGTATGCTAACCGAATCACAAGAGACCCAAAACTGGGGGAAGAGGAAATGGGGAAAGAATTAAAAAAATAATTATGTGTGTGTATGTGTGTGTGTGTGTGTGTGTGTGTGTATGCATATGTTAGACTGGTGAATAGAGCAGAGCCACCCACTTGATTTTGGGTGTATTTTGGTCTCTTAGAAGAAACTACCTCCCAGAATTTTAAAGAAAGAAAAAAAATTTTATATATATATATATATATATATATATATATATATATACACACACACAAAAATAAGGGTAAATACAATGAAGGGATGGAATATGACTGTAAAGATAAAAATTTAAAAAAAAATGCTAAAAAAGGAATAGGTAAGATAAGTTGGGTATATTCTTGGACTATTAATTATTGAGCCTGCCAGAATAGAAAATGAACATAAAAAATATATATCTATATCTATCTATCTATATATTTTGCAAATTTTGTTGAGTCAGTACAAAAGTTCTCCTGTGGCTGCTTTAGGACATGGTTCTGAAAGTTCTAAGTAGTGCTTCATCTGTTACTGCATTGCTTCATGAACGTGAATCGATTGTTATTTATTGACTTCTTACTCTATTGAGAGTACTGTGGGACACCAAGAAATAACTATGTGGTCCTTTTTAGTGACTCTCTTACATCGTAAAAATATGATACTTAAAATACTTAAAATACGTAAAATACTTAAAATACGTAAAAATAGGCCACGCTGCGCCAGCGTTGGGCACTCAGTGCGCCACCAAGTCTCTTCTTCTTCCTGTGCTGGTTAGCCATGGCGGCCGTGAAGACCCTGAACCCCAAGGCCGAGGTAGCTCGAGCCCAGTCAGCATTGGCGGTGAACATCAGCGTGGCCCGGGACCTGCAGGATGTGCTGAGGACCAACTTGGGGCCTAAAGGCACCATGAAGATGCCGGTTTCGGGAGCTGGAGACATCAAGCTCACTAAAGACGGCAATGTACTGCTTCATGAAATGCAAATTCAGCACCCAACAGCCTCCTTAATAGCCAAAGTAGCAGCAGCCCAAGATGACATAATTGGTGATGGTACCACTTCCAATGTCCTAATCATTGGCGAGCTACTGAAGCAGGCAGATCTCTACATTTCTGAAGGTCTTCATCCCAGAATAATAACAGAAGGATTTGAAGCTGCAAAGGAAAAGACACTTCAGTTTTTGGAACAAGTCAAAGTAAGCAAAGAAATGGACAGGGAAACACTTATAGATGTGGTCAAAACATCTCTGTGTACTAAAGTGTATGCTGAACTTGCTGATGTCTTAACAGAGGCTGTGGTAGACTCCATTTTGGCCATTAAAAAACAAGATGAACCTATCGACCTCTTCATGGTTGAGATCATGGAGATGAAACATAAATCTGAAACTGATACAAGCTTAATCAGAGGTCTTGTTTTGGACCATGGGGCACATGGGGATATGAAAAAAAGAGTAGAAGATGCATACATCCTCACATGCAATGTGTCATTAGAATATGAAAAAAACAGAAGAGAATTCTGGCTTTTTTTACAAGAGTGCGGAAGAGAGAGAGAAGCTTGTAAAGGCTGAAAGAAAATTCATTGAAGATAGAGTTAAAAAAATAATAGAATTGTAAAAGAAAGTTTGTGGTGATTCAGATAAAGGATTCATTGTTATTAATCAAAAGGGAATAGACCCCTTTTCCTTAGATGCTCTTGCAAAAGAAGGTATAGTAGCTCTGTGTAGAGCTAAACGGAGAAATATGGAAAGGCTGACTCTTGCTTGTGGTGGAGTGGCTCTAAATTCCTTTGATGACCTAAGTGCTGATTGTTTGGGACATGCAGGACTTGTCTATGAATATACATTGGGAGAAGAGAAGTTCACTTTTATTGAGAAATGTAACAATCCTCGCTCTGTCACATTATTGATCAAAGGACCAAATAAGCACACACTCACACAAATCAAAGATGCAATAAGAGATGGCTTGAGGGCTGTTAAAAATGCTCTTGATGATGGCTGTGTAGTTCCAGGAGCAGGTGCAGTGGAAGTGGCAATGGCAGAAGCCTTGATTAAGTACAAGCCCAGTGTAAAGGGCAGGGCCCAGCTGGGAGTTCAAGCATTTGCTGATGCATTGCTCATTATTCCCGAGATACTTGCTCAGAATTCTGGTTTTGACCTTCAGGAAACACTAGTTAAAGTTCAAGCAGAACATTCAGAATCAGGTCAACTTGTTGGTGTGGACCTGAACACAGGTGAGCCAATGGTAGCAGCCGAAGTAGGCATATGGGATAACTATTTTGTGAAGAAGCAGCTGCTTCGATCCTGCACTGTGATTGCCACCAACATTCTCTTGGTTGATGAGATCATGCGAGCTGGAATGTCTTCTCTAAAAGGTTGAATTTGAAGCTTCCTTCATGTCATCCAAATCATGAAGACTATAGAGTGATTCTAAGAATATAGCGACAATTTTGTCCAAGCTTCAAACAATTTTCAAAAGCATCTTCTTTTCCCATATGAAAACAGAGAACACTGACACCTAAATTCTGAAGTTCTGAAATTACAGTATTTTTTTAAATCGCACTGCAGTATACACCCATCAAGCAGACCGGTTTTACCCAATGAGAAGGATGTTTGCTTTAGCTAGAGTGATAACAAAAGTCCCATGTTAGTTAAGTATATGTTATCTACCTTGTTACTAAATGTAACTTGAAAAACAAACAAAAAAAATACGTAAAAATACTCTCTTACATCGTATTTTTATGATGTAAGCCTGTTTGCCCTACTCATGTTAGCTTAGTCACCTTATAATTTCAGGGCCCTGATCACAAGGGCGGTTTTCTGTGAGATTATTTATGGCACATTGTGAACATATCCTGTCAGATAAAAAAAAAAAAAAAACCAACAACTCTGACACAGTGCTTTTCAATCTTGATTTACCACAAAAGAAATGCATTTTACATCAAGAGTATTATGTATCTATCCCCCACAAAACAAATGCATTTTATGTCAAGGCTTATTCTCTATTTATCCATCTATGATTGTAGATGTACATATGTATGCACATAAGAATATATGCATATGAACATAATCATATGCCTGTGTGTATATATGTCAAAACAACTATTTCATAACACAATATTTATGCTCATTGCTTGGTTTTATAAGTCTGTTTAGTTTATTTTATTAAAAATTTTTTGGGTGACCATTATATTGCCTTTTTTAATCCACTAATACTCTGTGTTCTAAGGTGGAATCTCTGATGATGATGGATGCACCACATCATCTTCATTCATGAGGTAGAGAGACATATACTCAAAGGTTTTAGAAATACATCACCACTAAGCACGATGAGAATTTACAGCTCTCCATATTGTCTAGGACACCATTTCCTCTATGTGATCTAGGATATGTTTTTTTGTAGATTAGGGCACTCCAAGGAAAACATTCATTTGTTCCTTCAGGAAGAACAGATGTAAGCAGAATGTTGGGGGAAAGAATGCAAACGAACATTTATAAAATGCCTATTATGTCCTAGATACTGTTAGAGGTATTTTGCAAATTTGGTTATTTTTGCCTTCAAAAAGAAGTAAGGATCATGGACTATCGTAATATGCCCAAGATCACTAAATTCTTTTATCTAAGAAATTTAGATAAATTTAGGCCCAGAATCTTTGATTTTAAAGCCAGTATACATTCCACTATGCTGCATTAACTTCCACTTTAAAATTTGACTTGTTTTTATGCATTTAACTGTACTTTTCTTCCCACCCAATTCATGAAACTCCAACTGCCTCTTTTTGTTTGTTTATTTATTTTTTAGTAATCTCTACACCCAATGTGGAGCTTGAATTTAAAATCCCAAGATCAAGAGTCACATGCTCTTCTGACTGAGCCAGTGAGGCACCCCTCCAATTACCTTTTTTTTTTTTTAGTAAAAAAATCTTGTTAATTTACTCAATAACATAAATGGAATACACTTGGTTAAAATATGAAACACATACAAGATTATTCATTTCACTATAGTCAAGAGGGTTTGGTTTTCATTAAGTCTTTAGAAAAAAATTTAATGTATACGTAAGATTTCATATTTCATAGGTAAAGTAAAACACATTTCTCTGTCTTTAAACATGTGGAAATTACAGCAAATATGTGTCTTACAAACAGGTCTACAAAAGCCCAGATTAGTTTTAAAAAGGCAGTATTCTTTTTTTTATCCAATAACCAATTAACCAAATAGTTAATAGCTTTATTTTTCTTTTTTTAAATTTTATCTATCTATCTATTTATTTATTTATTTTTCTATCATATTATCTCCCTGATATGAGGAAGTGGTGATGCAACATGGGGGCTTAAGTGGGTAGAAGAAGAATCAATGAAACAATATGGAATTGGGAGGGAGACAAACCATAAGTGACTCTTAATCTCACAAAACAAACTGAGGGTTGCTGGGGGGGGGGGGTGTGGGAGAAGGGGGGGGGATTATGGACATTGGGGAGGGTATGTGCTTTGGTGAGTGCTGTGAAGTGTGTAAACCTGGTGATTCACAGACCTGTACCCCTGGGGCTAAAAATATATGTTTATAAAAAATAAAAAATCCAATTGCCTTTTTAACAAGATTTATTTGGAATACAGATCTTTATACTCCAAGTTTCTTCTATATTCCTTATTTGAGACTCTGGTTTGTATAGTTGTTAATAGCACAGGCTCTGGATTCTCTAGAGCCAGATATCCTGGTTTTGAATCTTGGCCCTTCTACTTTGTTAGCTGTATAATTGTCTTGAGCAAGGTACTTAGTCTCCCAGTGTCCAAATGTCTTCATCTGTAAAAAGAAGATATTAGTAACTACTTCATATTGTTTGTGTGAGGATTAAAGTGAGTGAATAATGTAAAGGACTTAGATGGCATAATGCCTTGCACATAATGCTAAATAAGTGTTGTTATAAATGTCTCATGTACTTACCCACAAGGTGTATTTTGTTTCAGAAGGATAGCTAGCTGCCTCCATTGTATGCTGTGTGGGATACTGAAAGAACCAAATAGAAGAAAACTGTCTCTTGTAATGCACTTTCATGGTGTTCCTTCTTGATTTGAAACTCTAGCCATTAGAGAATCACTGATGGGAAACACAATGAGAAGGAGGGGGCACTATCTTTAGAAGGGCACTAACTCAAGTTGCCAAGAAAGGACTCTGTTATACTCTGATATTTAGCCAGATATAAATCTGATTAAATTGGGGACTGGTATAAAATGGAGAGGCCTAGCAAGAGGAGTTCTGGCCCTCTTCCTCTATCTCTGCTTTAACCACAGGGCAATTTGCCTCCTCTTTTATATGTCTAGAGGTAAAATGAGCAATTCTTCTCCTCATAAGGTGTACATTCTGAGTCAATCACTGAACTCTAAACAAAGTTAATGTCCAAATAGTCAGTTTGAGCCCTATGATTGAGAGATGACTATACTCCTCTCATTTTAAATATGAGGAAGCTAAAAACTTTCAAATAATTTGCCTTATTATTTGGGCTTCTCAACCTGGACATTATTGACACTTGGGCTAATATAAGTCTTTGTTTTAGGGGCCTATTCTGTGTATTGTGGGATGTTTAACAGCATCCCTAATCTCTACCCAGTAGATTCTAGTTGCACTCACTAGCTATGATAACCAAAAATGTTTCTAGACACTGCCAAGTATTCTAGGCATGGAATGTGCAGGGTATAAAATTATCTTGGGTTTAAAACAACTGCCTTAGGTTAGAGGCTTATAAGGTAGGGATCTAGGACTCAAACTCAAGTCTATCTAATTCAGAATCTTGTGATTTCAACATTATGTGAAACTGTCTCTATTGAATATGACTTTGATAAGCCCTGAATAGCAAGCAAAATGAAAGGCTTTATGTTATAGGAAGCCAGGTCAAATGAAAGGCTTTATGTTATAGGAAGCCAGGTCTGGATACCAGATTTGACCTAACTCACAATTATTGGAAAACTCGTCATAAATAGCTTCTTATATTAGAGCTTCACACTGCTTAAAGGAAATGTACAAAATGTGAGGACTCGAGGCCCTTTTTTAAGGGAATTAAAAGAACCTCCAGAGTGGGGACACAAAAATGCAAGTGGTATAGGAAGAGCTTTGGGACATCAGGCCTTTTAACATTTGCTGCAAATACCTGAAACAGTTGAAATAATTCAGCAGACTAAGACTATGGACTAAGATAGCCAGATACACTCGAACTACTTCATGTTTACTCATCAGAGGGAGGTACTGAGGGAAGTGGGTAGACATCTTTATTTGCAAATGGTAGGGCTCTAAGGTTCTCCAGTTAAAGTGCTTAGTTTCCAGAGATAGTTACATTTTAAACTCGCTTTCAGACCTTGAAGAACACTAAGAATGAAATGAAAACAAGAAGGCAATTTTGGAGCCTGGAACTCTGTAGATATCTTCCACATGATTTACTGCTCACAGCGTTGGATACAAATAATGGTCATGCCAGCATGTGAAAGCTTAAAATACATTCTAATGAAGATCACATTGTGAGCATTGCCAAGACAGAATAAAATGTAATCAGGATTTAAATGTGGATAAAATAATAGCTCCATGGATTCAAGCACACTGATTAATGCCAGAGACACTTATGAAATGCTGTTGTCTGGTCATCAGTGTTACTTTTCTTATGGAGCACTTTGTACTAACAGCAATAAAAGAAGACTAATAAACTAAGAAGAAATACCTTATTCTGTAAAAGTAACATGACTCAGGTGAATTACTCTAGTTACAGATGACCTATGATCCAAGATTGATAGGTTATCAGCATAACTTACTTTTGAAATATGCATGCTCGAAATATTTCTGAAATATTCACCTTTCAGAGCAGACTCTCTTGCTTTTCTCATGTCTGTGTGTAAATGTAAATTTTGTGCTTACTGTATACTCAGCTTTTTTTTAAAGCCAAAATTAGCTTTAAGATGTCACTTGAAGAGAAAAATGTGTCTAAACTTAAAATGAGCACTGAAGCAACTTGTAAACATTCCTGATTTCAATTTTATAACTCAAGACAGTAGTTAAACAAACATACATGCTCATAAAGGTCTATATGTTTAAAAATCTGAGTGACAAGAGATAGTGATAAATGCATGGTAAATATTATTAATAGACTTTGTTTGAAACATGAAACAGCAAAGAGCACAACAACATAAAACCCGTTGTATATATCCCTCATATCTCATAATACACCTTCTCTTTCTTGTGATGTTAGAGTTGTTAGGGAGCAAGCAGAAACTTGTTTGTACTCAGATAAGTATTTATTGAAATGACAACCCATTGGTAAGAAATAATTGAAATTGATAAACCTGTTCGGTGTTGCTCTTTTCATGTAACACTTTGATATAACTGATTTATTAAGAAACAATGATTGTCTTGATGGAATTTCAGCATAGCAATGTAGTACTAACTGTATCTCTACTAACTATAAATGTATCCTCACTATTACCATTGTGTATCACGAAGAGGAAGAGCTTGGGGGAACCAAAATCTAGATGTGAACCCTGGCTTTATATCTGTTTACATTTTTGCTATACTTCCATCATTTGTAACATGAGGTTTGGTAAAGGCAAAAATGAGGAATGTAGCTAAAATACATAAGTGATTACTGTAGAAACAAAGCAATTGGTAGATACTATTTATAAAATTATTAATATACCTAGTAGATTTACCTTGTTATAGCATAGCAGGAAGACTAGTAGACTAGGAACCAAGAGATCTGAATTATAATTGTAGTTCTGTCGCTAATTAGGTATGTAACTGCAAATAATACATTTAGTCTTTCTGTGACTCAGTTTTTTCATTTTTAAATGAAGCATTGGATCAGATTATCTAGCTCCAAGTTTCATTCCTCTCAAATATCTTACATTTTAGTTACTTTGGCTCATATAGAAAGACCAGGTTTTGGCCACAGGCTGCCAGTTACTACTGTACTACCATGTATTGTGAAATTAGTAATAGAGTTAAAAATAGTTCCTTAGAAATCAGCCTAGTATACTTGAAATATAAATTATTTCTGCATAATGCTCCATTGGCAAAAAACTAAACGTAGCAGTTCAGGCAACATGCTATATGGGACGAATGCACATGCCCTTATTTTACATGTTATATAAATGAACCAAAGATGGTCTCTGTATATTGGTCCCTAGACTGTTTATTCCTACACAGCAGGGTGAGATCCATTATCCTAAATTCCCTTTGGCACTAAACTCAAATTTTTACACGTGTAATTGTTTTTTCTTTTAAGATTGATTGATTGATTGA
Organism: Mustela nigripes; assembly: GCF_022355385.1. NCBI lineage: Eukaryota > Metazoa > Chordata > Mammalia > Carnivora > Mustelidae > Mustela > Mustela nigripes. Next base: position 25,043,759 of record NC_081575.1, on the reverse strand, counting down.
TTGATTGATTATTTTAAAGAGTGAGGGAGAGTGGGGGGACAGGCAGAGGGAGAGGGAATCTCAAGCAGACTCCTTACTGAACATGGAGTCCCCTTTGGGGCTCAATCTCAGGACCTGAGACAAAATCAGGAGTCAAGATTTAACTGACTATTCCACCCAGGTGCCCCTGCACATCTAATTGTTTTAAACATACCCGAAATAAGCAGATATTTAGCCATTTAGAATCTGCCTGCTTTGCATACCCTGTGAAACTACAAGACATGTTAACCATTGATAAGAGAAATCCTCCAACTGTAAAGCTCTTAACCACTGTTGCTCTTCAGACCTTTTGAACTCAAAGACTTCCTGCGGTGCTGCTGAGGGACATCACCTAGAACCATGAGACCCATCTCTGATATACCCCTCACCCTGGATTTCCCTTGTTGTCATCCACTTCAGGATGGTAGCCACCACCATCACCAAAGCCTTTGAGCAGTCACATGCTGGAGGGAGTTCCCTGCATGCCTGCAAACCTGTCAATGTGTCTCCCAAATAAAGCTTGCATGTACAACTGCCATATGTGGAAATCAGAAACACCTAAAGGAAGAAATTTCTAAATAAAGATTTATATAAGAAACCATGTAGAAACCATGATGGAAATTATCAAATACTTAAAACTGAAGAACAAAGGAACCACTGTAAATCAAACCTTGTAGAATGCAGAAAAATCCAGTATTTAGAAGAACATTTATAGCCTGAAATAAATGTATTTGAAAAGAAGAAAGATGGAAAATCACTGAGGCAAACATTCACTTTGAAAAGTTAGACAGAGAACATTAGTATAAAACCAAAAAATAGAAGAAAATCACAAGTAGGAAAACAGATATTAAAGAAAATACAAAGAAACAACAGGATTAAAAATTGAAATTCTAAATATTTATAATAATTATTAAGATATAGGAACTTCTGACAATAATGTTAAACAAATAAAAAACAAAATTAAAAAGTATTATCATGAAAAGGGGACCATTGTATTGCTTTGGTAGGAACATTTGAAGTTAATAACAGGATATTTCTCATTCTATAAATTAGAAAACCAAGATGAAGTGAGAAAAATGTTCAGGTAAATCTGTATTTTCTTTATAATTTTTTGAAAGAAAAGAAACAAAAGTTTAATACATCATTATACTTATTTAAAGAGTATGAGTACATAATAACAAATGTGTTTTTAAAGATTAACTTATAATGAATTATTTTTTCCAGGAGTACAGGTCTGTGAATCATCAGTCTTACACAATTCACAGCACTTACCATAGCACATACTCTCCAATATCCATAACCCAGCCACCCTATCCCTCCCCCACATCCCTAGCAACCCTCAGTTTGTTTCCTGAGATTAAGAGTCTCTTATGGTTTGTCTCCCTCCTGGTCCCATCTTGTTACATTTTTTCCCTCCCTATCCCCCATGATCACCCACCTTGTCTCTCAAATTCCTCATATCAGAAAGATCATATGATAATTATCATACAATCATAAGATGATTTTCTTTCTCTGAAACCAGTGAGATACCACCTCACACCATCCAGGATGGCTAAAATTAACAAGTCAGGAAATGACAGATGTTGGCGAGGATGTGGAGAAAGGGGAACTCACCTACACTGTTGGTGGGAATGCAAGCTGGTGCAACCACTCTGGAAAACAGTATGGAGGTTCCTCAAAAAGTTGAAAATAGAGCTACCTTATGACCCAACAACTTTACTATTGCTTATTTACCCTAAAGATACAATGTAGTGATCCAAAGGGGCATGTGCACCCGAATGTTTATAGCATCAATGTCCACAATAGCCAAACTATGGAAAGAACCTAGATGTCCATCAACAGATGAATGAATAAATAAGAAGTGACATATATATAGTATGTAATACTATGCAGCCATCAAAAAAACCAAAATCTTGCCATTTACAATGATGTGGATGGAACTAGAGGGTATGACACTAAGCAAAAGAAGTAAATCAGAGATAATGTATTTTCAAAATAAGATCAATTTACTAAAACACTCAGAATAGTCCTATGAACATTAAATACACTGAATTAATATTACGAAAGAATTTGATCTAGTGGGTTTAAAAAGACATGTTTTACAAACCCTCCAGGTACAGGTGATTCTTTTCTTTATTCAAACAGTGCCAGAAAATAGAAGAAAAAGACTTTTTCTCCTAATTTTATGAGAATTTCATAACCCTGATACATAATATTGATAAGAACAGTAAAGTAAAGGACAGTAACAGGCCAATATCAGAAACATATATGCAAAAATATTGAGTAGCATATTAGGGAGAGAGAGAGAAGAATCAGCAGAACAGAAATACACATAAATAAGAAAGTGGTATATGACAGAAGTGGCATTTAGATCAAGGGAGAAAGGAGGGACTAATCAATGAAAAGTTTAGTTAAAAAAACAAAGTTTTAGAAATAATTAGTGTTCAGTATTCATCATAGTGATTATCTCAGTTTAATTAATGCACATTTTATTTTTAATTTAAAATGACTTAGTTCTTGATTGTTAAGAGGATTTATCCAAGTTGTGCATTATTTTTCTTTTTTCCCCTTTCTCTTTTGACCTATTTTTGGGTAATTGAACTTTAGGGCAGAAAAAGGAGAAAACAATCAAGTTCCAACATAGTGGCTGGAAGAAGTTTGAAAATTTTCATTAAAGTCATATTTAGGAAAAATTTCACCTCCTCTGACAGACTAGCTAGTGCTGATCAATTGTCCTAATATGAACAAATAGAAGACATGAACAAAATGTTTTAAAACATCTATCTGAAGACTAAAGAAAGTTAATATTGAGGAATTATGGAGTCAAGAACTGAGAGAACAAAGAAACCCTAAACCAGTTCTGCTTTGGGTGAGCTTTTCCCTAAATTATATCTGCTAATATTAGAAGAGGCTGTTGAAAACCTGAGAAGTTGAGCATAGGTTATATGGTTCTCTAGGGTTTACCAAGGAATGGGAAAACTTATGAACCCTTTATACTTGGGGTTGAGACTCTAAAGGATTATAACAGATTAAGGGTGAGCCAGAAATACTCTGGAACGCTCAGAAACTGAAAGTATGCTTCAAAAAATATCATACTCTGTGACTGGGTTGCATTGATCTGTATTGTTTTAGTATCCTAGCCCTTTTCCCAGAAGCAAATTCAAATCTTCTTTGGAGGAAGATGGCATCATCTCATACCTCAATATCATTTTTATGATGTTAATATACAATAGCCAGCCCTTGATAAAAAACCAGGCACATGAAGATAATGAGATAGAGTGACCAAAACCAAACAAATTAGCGAAAGAAAAACAATACACAACACAGAGAGAAACACAGAAAATTCTAATGAAATTATGATAAACCAAACTTTAAAATAACTGCCTATGAAGATAAAGGAGTATAAACAGTAAACAGAAACAGATAACTGAAAATTATAAAAGAGAACCTAATAAAAATTTTTTAATTTAAAAAATACAGTGAACTAAATCAACTCAATGGATGGTCTTGAGAAGATTAGGCTCAGCTAAAGAGTTACTTAGGGAAACAAAATGTGTCAGGTAAATAACTAGACTGAAGAACACAGAGACAAAAATAACTCAATACACAGAATGTAAGGGGCATAAAATATACAGAAAGTCTAACACATATGGTAATGGAGTCTCATATTGAAAAGAGAAAAAATGAAGCATAAGCAATTTTTGAAGAGATAATAGCTGAAGATTTTCTAAAACTGATGGAAAGCATTGAGCCACTAATTCTAAAAGCCCAATGAAATACCAAACAAAATAAGAAAATCACACTGTAATGGTTAATTTTATATGTGAACCTGGGCTTGCCTATAGTTCTTTTGCCAAACAATAGCTAGTCTGTGCTTGAAGGTTTTTTAAAAAGATGTGATTACATTTTAATCAGTATATTTTGAATAAAACAGATTACATATCATGTGGGTGGGCCTCATCCTGTCAACTGAAGGCCATAGGAGCAAAGACTGAGGTCTCCCGAAGAGGAAGGAATTCTGCCTTCATACTGCAAGGGAGAAATTTTGCTGTAGTTTCCAAACTTTGAGCTCAAGACTGCAATATCAACTCTTGCTAGAATACCCAGCCTGCTAGCCTGTCCTGAAGATTTCAGGCTTAATCTACTCCTATAACCACAGGAGTCAATTCTTTAAAATAAATATCTCTCCTTTCTCTGTCTCTTTCTCTCTAATTCACTCTCCAAATGTGGATATATCTCTACATGTAAATATACAGGTATCTAAGATCTATATTTATGTTTATATACTCTTTCTCTGGAGAACCTTGACACACACAGACAGTTCTCAATAAAACTGTGCAAAGTCAACAAGAGAGAGAAAATCTTAGAAGCAAACACAGGAAAAGGAAGTATATATCATGTTTATGGACTGGAAGATTAAGTATTTTAAATGTGTAAATATTCCCAAAATTGATCATAGGAGTCAATAATTTGCAGAAATGACAAGATGATCTTAAAATTCATATGTAAATTCAAGGGACCCTAAATAGTCAGAAAAATCTTGCCAAAGGACAACAACTAAGTTGGAGGACTCACACTTGCACAATTTCAAAACTTACTGTAAACCCGCAGTAATCAAGGCAGTATGTTACTAGCATAAGGATAGACATATAGATGAAAAGGAATGGAATTCTGAGTCCATAAATAAACTCATGCATCTATGATTAGTTTCTTTTTGACAAGTGTTCCAAGACCATTCAGTGGGGGTAAGAATGGTCTTTTCAGCAAATGATGCTGTGAGAATGGACTTTAACTCCTCCCTCACGGCAGTCACAAGCCAACTCAAAATGGACCTAAATGCAAGTTAAAGCTAAAAATTTTCAGAAAAGAATGGGCATAAATACTCATGACCTTGGATTAGCTCACAGTTTTTTTAGTTATGACACCAAAAGAACAATCAATTAAAAAAAGATAACTGACTTCATCAAAATTGGAAACTTCTGTGTTTCAAGGACATTATCCTAGTCAGTAGACCACCAGAGAGCTGATCAGAGGACATTATCAAGAAAGTGAAGACAATGTAGAGAATGGCAGGAAATATTTCCTCACGATTTATCTGATAAGGGATTTATATGCAGAATATATAAAGGGCTCTTATAACTCAACCATATGCATACAAATAACCCAATCATAAAATAGACAAAGGATCCAGGTGGACTTCTTTCCAAAGAAGATATATAAATGTCCCCCAGGCACATGAAAGATGTGCAACATCATTAGTTGTTAGAGGAATGCATATTTTTAAAAAAGATTTATTTGAGAGAGAGTGCATGAGCAGGGTGGGGGAGGGGCAAAGGGAGCAAATCCCAAGTAGATTCTGTGCTGAGTATGGACCCCAATGCAAGGTTTGGTCTCACAATCCTGAGATCATGACCCGATCCAAAACCAAGAGTAGGATATGCCTAACCAACTACACCCCCCAGGTGTCCCAATAATTACAAATTCTAAAATTACAAGATTAAAAATATATTATTAGAAAACTGGTTAAATCCAAAGTCTCTAGTTTAGTTACTAGTAGTGTACCAAATTTGAATCTCAGTTTTAATAATTTGACTATGGGTATATAAGGACATTAACAAGCTGAGTTAAGGCATTGAATAGAATTATGTCTTGAGGTGCCTGGGTGGCTCAGTCCTTAACTGTCTGCCTTCAACTCAGGTTGTGATCCCAGAGTCCTGGGATTGAGCCTTGCATTGGGCTCCCTGTTCTGTGGGGAGTCTTCTTCTCCTTCTCCCTCTTCTGCTGCTTGTGTTCCCTCTCACACTGTTTCTCTCTCTGTCAAATAAAATAAAATAAAATATACTTAAAAAAAGAATTATGTCTTGTTTTTGCCATTATTCTGTAAGTCTAAAATTATTTGAAAATAAAAAGTAAAAAAAAAAAGAAAATGTAGAATTGGTGCATTTCCACACCAAACTGGGAGAAAAACCTGAACTTTTAGAGGTAGATAGATTATCTGAGCACGAAAACCTTGTTTCCCATTGGGCTTATTTCTTTCTGTTTTCCTTGCACAATGACCAAATGTTCTAAAATCCCAAGATTTCCAACAGTAGCAGCTAGTCTAAGTTTCACATTCTGATGATTGACCAAGGGGTTTCTTGCTATTTCAGTATTTTTATCCAAAAAGCAGCACAGGGCATACTGCTACATTCCCATAATAGAATCAACAAAACATATCATTATAAGGAAATATTCCAAATTCTAAAATGTGCTTGTTTTTTTCCCTGCCAGTGTTTTAGCTTTCTTTCAGTGCAAAAAAAAAAATTTTGTTTTTCCTGAAAATTGGTAGGACTTTGCGATCAAGTTTACTAATGAAAAGTTAAAAATCTTTTGTTGGAAGAAATAATTGAAGACAGATATACTCATGTCTTCAACTAACTAAAGTCCTTGAATTCTAATTTCTTATCAAATACTGGGATTTATACTTATTAATTTTAAAGGAACATATGTGGTATTTACTGTACCTATATTAGGTATTTCTCAGCAAGATCAAGAATAGAGAGCATGTAAGTCTTCATTTCCATATATGTATTTTATGCACACACACAGACACACACAGACATACAAATAAATGCTGTATAGTGTTCACTTTGCTCCCTCTCCTCCTAAAATGAGTAAAGGAATAACAGTGGATGTATAATGCTTTTGACAAATAATCTCATTTATTTATGCTAATTTCATTAAATGTAATTTAATAGTCATAGTTATTTCTCCCTGAAGTCTTGTTAGAGTAGACTTTATAAAATAATGTGATATTTATTCATTGCATCAGTTTTGCTCCAGTTAATTTCATGTTTAAGTTAGTTATACCCAAGATGGGTAGACTTACTGCTAGCATTTTCACAATGAACAATTTATTTAGATAAATTAATAGATTAATCCTAAATATACTCCTGTAACATATTATCTTTCTGTAAATATCAGTTTTGGTTCCCTCTAATTTTGACAAACCAGAGTGTCCATTAACAGGTGTTCCCATACTTGATAGCTTGTCATTGAATTATGACCCTGAAACAATGCAAACAGTAGAATTGCATTTGAATTATTTAAGAAGTAAACTAAAACTTAAAAACTTTAAGTTTTTAATTTTAATTCCTGTTGGTTATCATACTGTGTAATACTAGATTCTGGTGTACAATATAGTAATTCAGCACATCCATACAAACCCCAGTTCTTATCAAAAGTGCACTCCTTAATCCCCATCATCTTTTTCACCCATTCCCCTGCCCACCTCCCCTCTAGTAACCATCAGTGTGTTCTCTGTAGTTAAGAGCCTATTTCTTGGTTTGCCTCTCTGTTGCTTCCCCCCACCCTTTGCTCATTTGTTTCTTAAATTCCAGATACAAAATTCCTCATGTGAAGTCATACAGTATTTGTTTTCTTATGACTGACTTGTTAGCATAATACTCTCTATAGTATATACTATACAAATATAGTGTATTTGTATATATGTCTTGGCACCCAAGACATAATTCTATCCAATGTCTTCATTCAGATTGTTAATGTCCTTATATACCCATAGTCAAATTATTAAAACTGAGATTTAACTTTATGCTCTATAGCATAATATACTATAGAGAATATTACACATCATTGTAAATGGCAAGATTCCATATTTTTGATGATGTAGTAATATTCCACTGGGTTTGGTTTAGGGCCAGAAGAATGGTCAGGGTTAGGGTTAGGGACCATGTGAGGGTATGTGCTTACTATCCTGCCTGTAGTTCAGAGACCTTTTTAGAGGGATAGCTTTAGGGTTAGGGGTTATGGTTATGGTTAGGAGTTCAGGGTTAGTGGTTAGGGTTAGGGTGAGGATATGTGCTTGATATCCTGCATTTCAGAGACCTCTCAGAGGGTAGGTTTAGGGTTATGGTTAGAATTAGAGTTACGGATTAGGAATTAAGAGTTAGGGTTAGGGTTAGGGTTGGGGTTGGGGTGAGGGTATGTGCCTGGCCTCTTGTGGTTCAGAGATTGCCCTACTTAATAAAACTCCAACTTCTGCTGGTGTGAGAATAGACATAGCAGGCATCTACCAAGCTTGGATAAAGAAGGGATTTGGGTCCCAAATACTCGTTATTTTTTTTCTTTCCCCAAATTTTTATTTAAATCCCAATTAGCTAATGTACAATGTATTAGTTCAGTTTTGCTATTTAGTGCTTAAACAGTTATATATAATACTTAGTGCTCAACACATGTACACTCCTTAATCCACTCACCTATTTAACCTGTCCACCTACCCACCTCCATTCTAGTAACCATCAGTTTACTCTCGATTGTTAAGAGGTATTTCTTGGTTTGCCTCTTTCTCCCCGACCATGTTCATTTCTTTTGTTTCTTAAATTACACATAGGAGTGAAATCATATGGTATTTGTCTTTCTCTGACTAACTTATTTCACTTAGCATAATACTCTCTAGCTCCATCCATGTTGTTTTAGATGGCAAGAGTTCTTTCCTTTTTTATGGCTGAGTAATATTCCATTACACACCACCTCTTCTTTATCCATTCATCAGTCAATGAACATTTGGGTTCTTTCCATGATTTGGCTATTTTTGATAATGCTGCTATACACATCAGGATGTATATATCCCTTCCAATCAGTATTTTTGTATCCTTTGGGTAAATATCTAGTAGTGCAATTGTTAGGTCATAGGTTACTTCTATTTTTAACTCTCTGAGGAACCTCAATACTGTTATCCAGGGTGGCTGCACCAGTTTACATTCCCGCCAATACTGTAAGAGGATTCTCCTTTCTCCACATCCTTGCCAACATCTGTTGTCTCCTGTGTTGTTAACTTTAGCCATTCTAACAAGTGTGAGGCATTATCTGATCATAGTTTTGACTTCTATTTCTCTGATGATCAGTGATGTTGAGCATCTTTTCATGTGTCTTCTGGTCATCTGGATGTCTTCTTTGGAGAAATATCTATTCATATCTTCTGCCCACTTTTTAACTGAATTATTTGTTTTTAGAGTATTGGGTTGTATAAGTTCTTTATGTATTTTGGATCTTAGCCCTTTATCAGATATGTCATTTGCAAATATCTTCCCCCATTCTGTAGGTGCCCTTTTAGTTTTGCTGATTTTTCCTTCACTGTGCAGAAGCTTTTTATTTTGGTGAAGTCCCAATACTTTATTTTTGCTTTTGTTTCCCTTGCCTCAGTACACATATCTAGTAAGAAGCTACTATGGCTGATGTCAAAGAGGTTACTTCTTGTGTTCTCTTCTAGGATATGCAGTTTTATTTTTAGCATCAAGTATACTTCATTGGAGCTAAAATCCTTGGGGATTGGTGATCTGTGCATAGAAGGTATAGCAACATTATATTAGTCACAATACCTAATATAAAAATCCCATTTTTTGTCTTTAAAAATAATAGCTAATATTTGCTGTAATCACTCACTTCCTTATCTCTTTCCCAGAAAATCTATGGAGAGGTACTATCCACCTTCGGATCCTTGGCCCTTAATAATAGTTTATGATATATAATAACAGTGATAGTAGTAGTACCAGCAGCAGTAATGATAACAATTAACATTTATTGAGTGCTTACTGTATGCCAGGCTTTATTATAGTATTATACTAGCATTATCTCATTTAACCTCTCAATAAATAATGGGTTCTGTACCATTAATGTTCTCATTTTACAGATGAGGAAAATCAGGCACAGAGAAATTCAATAACTCTTCTGTGGTTACAGCTTATAAATGAGAGTCGTGATTGAAACTCAGGCAGTCTTGCTCTAGAACTTATGCTCCCTCTATTTTATGGTTACTCTTAAAGGAAATTCCCTACAATAATTATATAAAGCTCCATTATTTTCCTCTAGTATTACTAAAATGTGTCATATTTCTTTAATATTTTATTTGCATTTTAACTCATATATTATTCATTCAACAATTACTGGATGCCTACAATGTTGTAGGCATTGTACTGGATATAAGACAAACATAGTTACGGTTTTCATGAAATTTAAATTCTACTTAGGGAAACATACATTAAATATGTATTTCTGTAATACAGTATTTAATTATAATTATAATCAGATATGCCTTATTTTATTTTTATTTTTTTAATTTTTTTAGATATGGCTTATTTTAAGGGTACCTCAATCATAAAATGTCTCAGGATTCCTTAGTCAGATGCCCTTTTTACCTTTTCTGAACCCCTCCAGTACTCTACCACTTAAATGGTAAGCAGTATGGTTTGCCATATATTATAGCTGTTTGGACATTTGCACCTTATTGTTTTCTAAAGATCCAGTTCACAGATATTGGTTTTTACTTATCTACAACTGGTGGTGCCCAATGTAGTACCTTTTTACATGGTGTACATGGTCTTCATGTTTGTTGACTGCTTAAATTAAATTAAAGTAAATTAAATCTGCTTGTGTTGTTAGAATGATAAAGATGATGATAAAGATTTAAGATGATGAGTGAACCATCATCTTAAAACAGGACAAAAACATGATAAAGATTTAAAATGATGAGTGAACCATCATCTTAAAACAGGACAACTTTTGACTTACTCACATATCAATTGCTTAAATAGTTTCAATAAGTTCAGATTGGGATCAACTCTTGTCCTTGCTATCTGTATTAGCTGAGCTTAATAAAAGCAGAATAGACACTAAATTAATGGATTGCAACTGTAGCTGTTTTTCTCACCATAAAAATCATTTTGCCAAAGTGTACAGAATTTCTAACAAAGAAACATCTCTTTTTAAAATATGGCCAAGGTCATTTTATTTTACTCAGATTATGCTTGGTAAAATAAAGAACTGGGAAGATTGGAGCATCCATCCTTTATTTAAGCAGAAATATAAATGTTTTAGGCATAGTGGCATACATTCTGGAGGTTTTAAATTGTAAAATGAGAACTTCTTTGTTTTAGTACACATTTAGAGGTGGCTTGGTGTGTCAGCAAAATGACACCAAAGAGGCCTTTGGTGTTTAAAACATAAAACATGTGTTTTAAAATTCACTATTAAAAATGACATATTCTGTGTTTTGAAAATAAGATATATGGATAAGTATTATATATAAAAAGCTGAGATTGTTAATCATGACTGCACATTTTTAAATAGTGGAATACTTAATTTGGAATACTATGTTTTTTTCCAATCATGTAGGCAAAGTCAATTTATGACATAATTACTTACAATAAAAATCAGAAGAGAAGCTGATTAACTTTGCTAATAAAAAGTTGGATTTTTTAATATATCGATAATGATACGTAACTTCTGAGAAATACTGAATTTAGTTTTTTTCCCATTTCTAATTAGAGCATTAGAAAACGGGTAAAGCCACATGTCAAATGATTTCTACTACAGTAGCTGCTGAATAACATATTGTTGATTATTGAATTTATTTATTCTATTTAACATATACACATGATTGAATAAAATGCACTTTATTACTCATAAGGGTATCTTTATTTAAAATAGGTACATTTAGAAAATTTTAAAAAGTAACATGATACAACTATAGGAAGATTTTGGAAGGTTCTTAGATAAAATAGTAATGTAATACATAAGTTAGGAACAGGGCTCTGGTTTGCAGTTACTCATGCAAACATGAACAATATATTTATATGTATAAAGTGCATGGTGTATGTACAAATATATTATAAGTAAATGTAAAATTTCAACTTACTTTAAAATAGTCTGTTATATAAAAATACAAGTTTAAAAAAAATAGAAAAAGAAATTAAGAAATAATCACAATTATGTTTCAAATGAATGCCAAGTATTCCACCTCTAAAGCTCTGTGGTCATAATTTAAAATCTTAGCTCTGGTATATGATGCTTCTGTGTATACCTTATTTTCAAAATGGAAACTTTTTAAATAGTGGATTATAAAAGACATATATCCTATTTTTAAGACCAAAATGCTCTTTGATGCCATTCCACTGGCATGTCATCCACCTTATCTGGGTGATACTTTAAATCTGGTAGAACATCTGCATTGTACTATTTGTTCTAGAAAAGGACTCCTTCATGGATGGCAAAACTTAAAGATGGCGTTCCTATAGCACGTTTCAACTCACATAAATATAATTTAAATGCAAACATTTCAAAATACCATTATCTTATATGAAGAACAATGTTTATACAAGCCAATGATGAGAACTAACTACAGCATAGAGTAGGGATACACAAAATTTTTCTGTGAAGGACCACGTAATGAATATTTAGGCTTTGTGGGCTATATGGTCATGATAACAACTACTCAACTCTGCCATTGTACCATGAAGGTATGCTTAGATAATATGAATAAGCTTGGCTGTATTCAAATAGCACTTTAATAAGAACAGGTAGTGAGTTGTGTTGGAGTTGGGTCATAGTATGCTTACCTCTGGAATCTGTGTTTCTCCTAAGCCCCTTCATGAAAGTGCAGAATGTTAATAAGTGAATTAATGGAAGGGTGAATTAATGGGTGAATGAATAAGTAAATGAATAAACTGCTAAACTAAACTAGACTAAAATTAAAGGAGACCTAGCTAATGAAGTTGGTTTGTTAAAGTAGAAGGGCAAAGTTTAAGTGGTTTGATTGCTGTTAAAAAGAGCATGACAAACATGCATTTGGATCTTAGAAAAACATAATCTGACATAATTCTTTTGAAATCTCTTTTAATTTTACTGGAATGAAAATAATATTCCCAAATAATTCTATCTGTATACTACCAATCAAGATGCATGGAAGTGACATCAGCACAATGGTAGATTAATAAGTTCTGGGCCCTTTTTCCTTTCATAGAGACACCAATTCAACAATACATGGACTGTTTCCCTTTGTGAGAAATCAGAAGCCGATTAAGAGACTCTCGTACCCCAGGCAAGTACAAAATCATCCACACTAAAACCAGTTGGAAAATTTGTTACATCTTCTCATCATATTCTTTCTCCCTGGCACAATACCACATCATTGGGAGGAAGAGTGTAACATACATCCAACATTCCAGCTTTTTTGGGGGTGATCCAAGAGATAGGTTTCTGTCTCACATGTCTCAAGTATGGACAGGATCTGACATAGTCTAGATGCCTGGGGGAACTGAGAACAAATTAGAATTGGGCTTCATGCTACTGTTCCAGAGGATCTGGTAAATTAGAGAATATAGCTTAATGGACTTTTCCTCAGGGTGAACAAAGAGTGGAGCAAGTATATCATATTCAGTTTTTTTTGGAGAGCTGCCCAAGGAATTGGTTTGTGTCTTACCTAACTTAGGAAGTAGACAGGACACAGCATATTATAGATGCCTGGAGACCACTGAGAACAAAAGGAGGTGGGTGGTAGGTTGTTACTCTGTGGTTCAAAGGGAACATGGTATAGCAGACAAATATTAGAAGGAACAGGAGATGGCAGGCCCCTAAAAAAAGAAACTGGAAAAATCCTTTATGGAGAACATAAAATAAAAGGCTGGAGAAGATACATCCACAGAAACAGTTTGAGAGGCCCTCAGAATCTCTATCCAGGCTGACTGGTGAAGGTCTTTTTCTGTTCAAAGTCAGTCTATAAATTCTGTGAGCGGTGGCTGGTTTATTTATTTATTTTTCAAATGTATGCATACTGACACAAAGTTACAAGGAACATGAATAGGTAATAATTGTCCAAACAAAGGAACAAAACAAATTTCCAGCGATCGACACTAAAGAAATGTGGTATGTGAATTATCTGAATATAAGAATTAAAAATAACTATTGTGAAGATGCTCAGTGAGCTCAGAAAATATTACATGAACAAAATAAGAATTTCAACAAAAAGAGAAAATACACAAAAGAATCAACAGAAATTTTGGAGCTGAGGAATATAATAACTGAACAGACAAATTCACTATATAGATTCTAGAGCAGACTTGATCAAGTAGAAGAAAGGATTAGTGAACTCAAGGAGAAGCCACTTAAAATTATCTATTCAAAAGAGCAATAAATTAAAAAGAATGAAAAAAAAATATTAAGAAAACCTAAGGGATGGGTGAAACATCACATTACAGGAGTTCCTTAAGAAAAAGAGAGAAAGGGTCAGAAAACTCATTTAAAGAAATAATGGGCCAAATTTTTCCAAATTTAGGAAAGGAAATGGGCATCCAGATTCAAGAATACCACTTGATTTGGGTATCAGGGTAATGCTGGCTTCATAGAAAGAGTCTGGAAGTTTTCCTTCTGCTTCAATTTTTTGAAACAGCTTCAGGAGAATAGATGTTATTTTTTCTTTGAAAGTTTTTAGAATTCCCCAGGGAATCCGTCGGGTCCTGGGCTCTTGTTTTTTGGGAAGTTTATGATTACTGCTTCAATCTCATTACTAGATATTGGTCTATTTGGGTTATCAGTTTCTTCCTGTTTCAGTCTTGGATGTTTATAGGTTTTCAGGAATGCATTTAATTTTTCTAGGCTACTTAACTTATTGAGGTATAACTTTTGCTAATAACTTCTGATGATTATTTCTATTTCCTTGGTGTTAATCATGATCCCTCCCCTTTCATTGATAATTTTATGAATTTTGGCTTTCTCTCTTTTCTTTTGGATTGGTTTATCGATTTTATTGATTCTTTCAAAGAACCAATTTCTAGTTTTGTTGATATGTTCTACTGTATCTCTGGTTTCTACCTCATTGATCTCAGTTCTAATCTTGATGATTTCCCTTCTTATGTGTGGAGTTGGTTTGATTTGTTGTTGATTCTCCAGTTCTTTAAGGTGTAGAGACAGCTGCTGTGTTCTGGATTTTTCAATTTTTTTGAGGGAGGCTTGGATGGCTATGTATTTCCCCCTTAGGACTGCCTTTGCTGTATTCCATAGGTTTTGGACCAGAGTGTCTTCATTCTCATTGGTTTCCATGAATTGTTTTAGTTCTTCTTTGATCTCCTGGTTGATCCAAGCATTCTTAAGCAAGGTGGTCTTTAGCTTCCAGGTGTTTGGGTTCCTTCTGAACTTTTCCTTGTGATTGAGCTCAGTTTCAAAGCATTGTGATCTGAGAATATGCAGGGAAAAATCTCAGTCTTTTGGTATTGGTTGAGTCCTGATTTTTGACCCAGCATGTGGTCTATTCTTGAAAAGGTTCCATGTGCATTTGAGAAGAATGAGTATTCTGTTGTTTTAGGGTGGAATGTTCTGTATATATCTATGAGGTCCATGTGATCTAATGTGTCATTCAATGCTCTTGTTTATTTGTTGATTTTCTGCTTCAATGATCTATTTCTGAGAGAGGAGTGTTAAGATCTCCTATCATTAATGTATTCATATCAATATGATTCTTTATCTTGATTAACAATTTTCTTATGTAGTTGGCTGCTCCCATATTGGAGGCATAGATATTTGCAATTGTTAGACCATCTTGGTGGATAGTCCCTTTAAGAATTTTGTAGTGTCCTTCTGTATCTCTGACTACAGTCTTTAGTTTAAAATCTAATTTATTTGATATGAGAATTGCTACCCCAGCCTTCTTTTGAGGCCCATTGGCATGAAAGATGCTTCTCCATCCCTTCACTTTCAGTCTGGGTGTATCTTTAGGTTCGAAATGGGTCTCTTGTAGACAACATATGGATGGGTCCTGTCGTTTTATCCAATCTGCAACCCCTGCCGATTTATGGGTGGATTTAGGCCATTCAATTGAGAGTGATTATTGATAGATACGTTTTTATTGACATCATGTTATGTTTGAAGTCTTTATTTCTGTATATTGTCTCTATATTTCTGTTCAAAGCTGTTCTTGGGATTTTTCCTCTTTTACAGAACCCCCCTTAATATTTCCTGCCGTGTTGGCTTGGTGATTGCATAGTCTTTTAAGCCTTGCCGGTCTTGGAAACTCTTTATCTCTCCATCCATTTTGAATGTCCGTCTTGCTGGATAAAGTATTCTTGGCTGCATGTTCTTCAGATGTACTGAAAAGAAGGGCCATCTGTACCCCAATGTTTATAGCAGCAATGGCCACAGTCACCAAGCTGGACAAGAACCAAGATTCCCTTCAATGGACGAATGGTTAAGGAAGATGTGGTCCATATACGCTATCGAGTATTGTGCCTCCATCAGAAAAGATGAATACCCATTTTTTGTAGCAACATGGACGGGACTAGAAGAGATTATTAAGTCAAACAGAGAGAGTCAATTATCATATGGCTTCACTTATTTGTGGAGCATAACAAATAGCATGGAGGACAAGGGGAGTTAGAGAGGAGAAGGGAGTTGGGTGAAATTGGAAGGGGAGGTGAACCATGAGAGACTATGGACTCTGAAAAAGAATCTGAGGGGTTTGAAGTGGCAGGGTGGTGGGAGGTTGGGGTACGAGGTGGTGTGTATTAGAGAGGGCATGGATTGCATGGAGCACTGGGTGTGGTGCAAAAATAATGAATATTGTTATGCTGAAAATTAAAAAAAAAATCCCCCCCCGAGAAAAAGAATACCACTTGACCCTAACAAGACCACACTGAGACGTATTATAATTAAATTGTCAAAATTCAAGGACAAAGGATTTTGAAAGCAGCAAGATAAATACAACTCATCATGTACAATGGAATCCCCATAAAACTATCAGTGGATTTCTCAGCAGAAATTGTGCAGGCCAGAAAGAAGCAGAATGATACATTCAAAGTGCCAAAATTAAAATACCTCCCATCCAGGAATATCTTGGCAAAAATATCTTAAAAGTGAAGGACAGATAAAGACATTCCCAGACAAACAAAAGCTAAGGGAGTTCACCATCAGATCTGCCTTACAAGAACTGTTAAAGAGAGTCCTTCAACTTGGAATAAAAATATGCTAATCAGTAACACAGAAGATATGAATGTATAAAGCTCATGTAAATATATAGACAAATAGAGAATACTGTAATACTGTAACAATGATGCATAAATCACTTTTAACTCTGGCATAGAAATAAAAAGAATAAAAATAACTACCTATAAACATATGTTAATGAATACATAACATAGAAAGATGTAATAAATGTAACATAATATATTGGAGGAGGAGAGAAATAAGTGTACCTTTTGTATGCAACCGAACCTAAATTGTTACCAGCTTAAAATAGATTATAACTGTTGTAAGTATAAGATGATTTATGTAAGCCTCATGGTAACCACAAAGAAAATACCTATAAGAAATATACAAGAGAAAAAGAGAAAGAAATCAAAGCATGTCACTACAAAAAAAAATCAATGAAATATGAAGGAATACAGCAAGAGAGGAAAAGACAAAGGAACTACAAGACTAATAGAAAACACTTAACAAAATGACAATAGTAAATTATAGTAAATGTTTTCCTATCAATAATTAATTTAAATATAAATGGATTAAACTGGGGTGCCTGGGTGGTTCAGTGGGTTAAAGCCTCTGCCTTCAGCTCAGGTCATGATCCCAGGGTCCTGGGATGGAGCCCCTCATTGGGCTCTCCGCTCAGCGGGAGGCCTGCTTCCCCCTCTTTCTCTGCCTGCCTCTCTGCCTACTTGTGATCTCTGTCTGTCAAATAAATAACATCTTTTAAAAAATAAATAAATTTGGATTAAATGGATTAAACTTTCCAACTAAAAGACATGGAGTGGCTGAATGAATAAAAATCAAGATATATTCCATTTTGTTCGACAAATGTGGCAACCAAAAGAAAGCATGCTGCACTTACATCAAACAAAAATAGACACAGCCCAAAACTGTCACAAGAGATAAAGAAAGACCTAATATAATGGTAAAAAGGTCAGTTCACTAGAAAGATATAACGATTATAATTATACATGCACTCAACATCAGAGTAGCTAAGTATATGAAGCAAACAGTAACAGAACTGAAGGGAGAAATAGATAGTAACACAATAATAGTAGGACATATCAATATCCCACTTTCAATAATGGATAGAACATACAGACAGAAGGTCAATAAGGAAACAGAGCACTTGAACAATACTAAAGACCAAACAGGCTTTATAAACATATATAAAGAACATTCTGCCTAACAGCACAATACATACTCTCAAGCACACATGGAACATTTCTCCAGGATAAATCACATGTGAGATCACAAAACAAGTCTTAGCAAATTTGAGAAGACTGAAATCATACCAAGTATCTTTTCCAACTATAGTGTAATGAAAACTAGATATCAAGAGCAGAAAGAAAACTGGAAAATTTACATATATGTCAAAATTAAACAACACACTCTTGAACAACGAATGGGTCAAACCAAGAAACAAAAGCAAAGTTAGAAAGTATTTTGAGATAAATGAAAATGAAAACACAACATACTAAGAATTATGGATGCAGCAAAAACAATAATATAGCAGTAAGTTTATAGCCATATATGTCTACAATAAAAGAAGAAAACTCTCAACCTAACTCTACACCTCAGGGAAATAGAAAAAGAAGAACTAAGCCTAAAGCTGATGGAAGGAAATAGCAAAAGAGCAGAAATAAAGGAAATAGAGAATAGAAAAACAATGGAAAAATTAATGAAACAGTTGTTTTTTTTAAAAGGAAAAACAAAATTGACAGATTAAGAAAAATAAAATCTCAAAATCAGAAATGAAAAAGGAGACATTATAGCTGATGCCACGGAAGTAAAAAAGCATTAAAAGAGATGACTATGAACAGTTATATGTCAACAAATTGACTGAACTAAAAGAAATGCATAAATGCCTAGAAGTACGTAACTATGAAAACTTAATCATGATGAAGTAGAAAATTCGAACATTTCTAAAACTAGTAAGGAGATTGGATCAGTAATCAAATATCTCCCAACAAAGAAAACCCCAGGACCAGATGGCTTCACTAGTGAATTTTACCAACATTTAAAGAAGAATTAATGCCAGTCCTTCTCAAACTCTTCCAAAAAATCAAAGAGTATGGAGTACTTCCAAACTCATTTTATGGGGATGGTATTACTCTGTTATCAAAGCCAGAAAAAAAAAAAACACAGAATACTACAGTACATTATTGCTTATGAATTTAAATGCAAAAAATTCTCAATAAAATATCAGAAAACAGAATTCAACATCATATTAAAAAGGATAAGACAGCTTGATCAAGTGGGATTTATCTCTGTGATGGCAACAAAGGTTTAACACACAAAAATAACACTTTTAAATTTTTTAAAAATTCATAATTTCCTTCTGCCTCAACATCCCCACAGATAGGCTTAAGCGTCCTGTCCGGGTGACCAGTGCACCAATGTAATAAGGCTGGTCTCTAGATTATGTTCCTTCTTTCCCTTTCCTGACTGTGACTTACCGACATTCAAACACACCAATAAAATCACCTTATGTCTTTTGCTTGTGTATTCCATTTAGACTCCCAATAAAGACATTTGCCCACTGCTGCTTCCTCTTTCTCTTTTTCCTATTCCAAGTGAGAGTATATCAAACTAAAAAAGTTTCTGCACTGAAAAAGAGAGTGAAAAGGCAACCAAGGGAATGAGAAAATATTTACAAATCATATATTTGATAAGGGGTTAATATGTAAAATATATAAGGAACTTCTACATCTCAACAGCATAAATGCAACCTGTTTAAAAAATCAGCAAACAGGTGTCAGATGATAACTCATTGTAGTTTTGATTTGCATTTCCTTGATGATGAGTGAGGTTGAGCATCTTTCCATGTGTCTGTTGGCTATCTGGATATCTTCTTTAGAGAAATACCTGTGCAATTTTTCTGCCTACAATGAGATATCACCTCACACCTGTCAGAATGGCTAAAATAAAAAAAAAAAACCCACACACACAAGAAACAAGTGTTGGGGTGGATGTGGAGAAAAAGGAACCCTCTTGCATTGTTGGTAAGAATGCAAACTGGTTAAGCCATTCTGAAAAACAGTGTGGAGGTGCCTCAAAAAGTTAAAAATAGAAGTACTCTATTGATCCTACACTCCTACTACTGGGTATTTGTCCCTGAAACACAAAAACACTAATTCAAAGGGATACATGCATCCATGTGTTTATAGTAGCATTATCTACAATAGCCAAATTATGGAAGCAGCTCAAGTGTCTGTCAATTGATGAATGGATAAAGAAGATGTGGCATATATACATGATGGGATATTATGCAGCCATAAAAAGAATGAAATCTTGCCATTTGCAATGGCATGGGGGTTATCTAGAGAGTATAATGCTAAAGAAAATAAGTCAGGGAAAGACAAATACCATATGATTTTCTCCTATGTGGAATTTAGGAAACAAAACAAATGAGCAAAGGGCAAAAAATAAGAAAGAGAGGCAAACTAAGAAACTGACTCTTTACTATAGAGAACTGATGGTTAACAGAGGGGAAGTGGGTAGGGAAATTGGTAAAATAGACAATGGGGATTAAGGAGTACACTTGTGACTAGCACTGGGTGATTGATGCAGTTTTTGAATCACTATATTGTATATCTGAGGCTAATATTAACACTATATGTTGACTACACTGGAGTTCAAAGTAAAATTTTTAAAAAGTAGGGGAGGAATCAAGATGGCAGAGAAGTAGCAGGCTGAGACTACTTCAGCAAGCCGGAGATCAGCTAGATAGCTTATCTAAAGATTGCAAACACCTGAAAATCCATCGGCAGATCGAAGAGAAGAAGAACAGCAATTCTGGAAACAGAAAAGCGACCACTTTCTAAAAGGTAGGACCGGCGGAGAAGTGAATCCAAAGCGACGGGAAGATAGACCCCGGGGGAGGGGCCGGCTCCCGGCAAGCGGCAGAGCAACAGAGCACAAAATCGGGACTTTTAAAAGTCTGCTCCGCTGAGGGACATGGCTCCAGAGGCTAAACCGGGGCTAAGCCCACACGGGGTCAGTGTGGCCTCAGGTCCCGCAGGGTCACAGAAGGATCGGGGGTGTCTGAGTGTCGCAGAGCTTGCAGGTATTGGAACGGGAAAGCCGGCTACAGAGACAGAGCCGACAGTAAGCTCACAGCTCGGT
>NC_081575.1:24982594-25017828 GCF_022355385.1 Mustela nigripes | reverse complement strand
CAAAATCCTTGAGGAGAACACAGGCAGCAACCTCTTCGACCTCAGCCGCAGCAACATCTTCCTAGGAACAACGCCAAAGGCAAGGGAAGCAAGGGCAAAAATGAACTATTGGGATTTCATCAAGATCAAAATCTTTTGCACAGCAAAGGAAACAGTTAACAAAATCAAAAGACAACTGACATAATGGGAGAAGATATTTGCAAACGACAATGGAGTGGGGTGGGGTGATGGGTGAGCCTTGTGGTGGATGTTATGTAGGGCACATATTGCATGGAGCACTGGGTGTGGTGCATAAAAAATGAATCTTGGGACACTGAAAAAATTAAAAAAAATAGGTACAATGGAACACTTTTATAATTGTTCTTTGGAATTAGAAGAAATTTATTCAACAAACATTTATGGTGCTTAAGTTTCTAGAAAGGAGGAATGAATATATGATGCATTGTCTCTACCTATAGGTAGAGACTGCATAACATAGTGGAGGGGTTGAAATTTCAACTGAGCTATGAAAATTGCCTTTTTAATAAAAAGAGAAGGGAGAAATGGGATTCCATACTGGAATCATGACAAGAAGTGGTAAGGCCTGAAAAGAAATGGCTTACTATGGCTAAAGCATAGGATGTGTATTAGGATCTAGATGATGTAAGAAGTTCATTTAAAGTTAGAGGGTTGTAGATCCTAAATATCATCAAAGGGAAGTTTGAATTTCATTTTGTGGTCAGTGTGATGATGGGTGGGTAAGATAGAAAGCGAAGTGAAGGTTTTTGAATAGTTTCTAAAAATGTTATTTCTAATTCCCTTTTGGTCACTTCAAAGTAACAGTGTTTTATAGACTAATTTTTTTGAATGAGATCCAACAAAAGTTTTATATAACAAATGCTTCTTTGATCCTTTTGCATTTTTTACCAATATTCCATACCTCCTTTACAATATTCATTTTATTTTGTCTTGTGTTATGCTTAGTTTTTTTAATGCATGTATCTTCTCATGCTTAATTAAAGATTCCCTGAAGGTGAAGACCATGTCTATATATTCATTTTTTATTTATCTAGAACATGTATTTTATTAATAGTACCCACCTCTCTGGATTACTGTAAAGATTAAACAAAAGAAAACTTATAAGATTCTAAAGGTGTTGTGCTTAAATTTTGAACTCAGGAACTCAACTGCATGAGTTTAATTACCAGTTCTGTCACTTAACAGCTGTGAAATCTTGAACAAGTTATTTACTATTTTTTTAAGAAACCATTTTATTGAAATAGAATTCATATCATGTAATTAACTCAGTTAAAGTTTACAATTAAATTATTTTTAGTATGTTCATATATATGTGTAACAATCACCACAGTTAATTTTAGAACATTTTCCCTGCCACAAAAGGAAACTCTCATATCCTTTAGCTATTATCCCACCATCCCCCCACTCTCCACCCCCCAAACCCCAACTCTAGCCCTAAGAAACCATTAATCCATTTTCTGTCTGTAGTTTTCCCTGTCTGGATATTTCATATGAATGGAATCATATAATATGTGGTCTTTTGTGACTGACTTCTTTATTAGTGTAATGTTTTTGAGAGTTATCTGTGTTTTAGCATGAGTTATAGCCTCATTCCTTTTTTTAAAAAAATTATTTATTTATTTATTGGACAGACAGAGATCCCAAGCAGGCAGAGAGGCAGGCAGAGAGAGAGGAAGGGAAGCAGGCTCCCCGCTGATCAGAGAGCCCGATGCGGGGCTTGATCCCAGGACCCCGGGATCATGACCTGAGCCGAAGGCAGAGGCTTTAACCCACTGAGCCACCCAGGCGCCCCAGCCTCATTCCTTTTTATGCAGAATAATATTACATTGTATAGATATATAAAATTTTGTTTTTCCATTTGTAAACTGATGAGCGTTTTGGTTGTTTCCATTTTTTGGCCATTATGATTAATATTGCTATAAGCATTTGTATATGTTTTTGTATGGGTGTATGTTTTCATTTCTCTTGGGTATATAAATACCTAGGAGTGGAGTTGCTAGGTCATATAGTAACTCTATATTTAATCATTTGAGGAACTGCCAGACTGTTTTCCAAAATGACTGTACCATTTTACATGGTTCACCAAAATTGCATGAGGATTTTAATTTTTTCTATGTCCTTGTTAACACTTGTTATTATCTGACGTTTTATATAGCCATCCCATTTGATTGACATGGTATTTTATTATGGTTTTGATTTGCATTTCCTTGGTGAATAATGATATCATTTATACATCTTCCTTTTACAGATGTCTGTTCAAGACGTTTCCGCATTTCCTAATTAGGTAATTGGGTTATTTGTCATTTATTATTGAATTGTAAGTGTTCTTTATATTTTTGAGATACAAGTCCCTTGTATCAGATACATGACTTGGAAATAGTTTCTCCCATTTTGTGGGTTATCTTTTCACTTTCTTGTTGGTGTTATTTTAAGAACAAAAGCTTTTTTGTTCTTGCTATCGTTTTTGGTGTCATGAGTTACTTAATCTTGATGTGCTTCAATATTCTCATCTGTAAAAATGTAAAAATTATGTTATCTCATAGGACTTTTATAATTAAATGAATTTAAGCACTTAGAATAATACATGAGATATAATAGTAAACACTTGTTAAATGTTATCTGTCATTATTAATGTTATTGTTAATATTATATGAAACAATTAAAATGGTAACCGGCACATTATAGGAATTCAGCTTTTATTAAGTAACAGTAATCACCTATATTTGGTAAACAATAAAATATGCATTGAACAGAAAATAAATGTTAATATTTGGGGAGGAAAGATTTTTTAGGGATGGAAGATCTTAAGACATTATAATTCCATTTTATTTAAAAACAAAGATTAAAGGGCACAATTCTAAATATTTTATCTAAAGTTGTTTATATTAAAAATCAAGCTGGGACAATGATGAATTGTTTTAAATTTTCCTTTAATATGGTATCTTTTATTCTGTCTTTACTTCTGACTTGGTTGATCATCAGGGATAATTTGAATTTTATGATAATGGAGGAAATTGGCAAGTCACTTGTGAAATATTATGGCAATAATAGCTTTATACTAAAGATAAATCCTTTATCTTCTCCAAAGTAATATGATGTGTCAATAAATATAAAGTAAAAATGACATATATATTTGTTAAGCCAACAATATTTAGGGAAGCTTGTCATTCATAATAATAACAACATGATTTTAATAATTTCCATTATAGACAAAAGAAGTTTGGAAATATGTATCAAAATTCATTTTTTTCTTCAGTTTTAGCTCTAAGTATATGTGCTGTATAGATAAATCTTTATTCAAATGACAATATAATTGTACTAATATGAAAAAATTTACAATCAGAGTAAATGTGCATTCAAATTATATACACAGGAGAAAGATGGAAATAAAAGATCTGTAGCTAAAGAAGAAATTAAAAAGAAGACAATTCTTTTTTTCTTTTTTTATTTATATATAATGTATTATTTGCTTCAGGGGTACAGGTCTGTGAATCATTAGTCTTAACACAATTCACAGCACTCACCATAGCACATACCCTCCCCAATGTCCATCACCCAACCACCCTGCCTCTCAAATTCAAAGAGAGCAATTATTAACATGTACAGTAACATATTAGTTATGGTTGTATTTATTTTTCTTTTGCTCACAATTCTTACTTGCCTCTCACAAGTGTCCTTGTTTATTACAGCATTAATTGCTTTAAGTGACAGCCAGTGTTTCTGAATATTACAACCATATGAAAATTGTACACTTGTTTTCTTAGGCTGGGCTTTTCTCATAATTGGGGTTTTCAGAATGGCCTTGAGAAGACTTCTTGAACTAAGGAGTGATAATTTTATTCTCTTTAATGATAATTTACTACAAGGCCTTTGGTATCAGGTAAAGCTGATTTTTTATGAAGAGACAGAAGTTTCTTTGTTATAGGTTTTTATTATTTATTATTTATTTATTTATATTTAAACTCAATTAACCAACTTATAATACATCATTAGTTTCAGATGTGGTGCTCAGTAATTTATTAGTTTCCTGTAACACCCAGTATTCATCACATCACATGCCCTCTTTAATGCCCATCACCCAGTTACACCATCTCCTGTTATAGGTTTTAATATTGCTGATTAGACAGGGAAATGATTGAGACAGTCCTGGCTCATATGGGAATCTAGTATGAAAGTATTTCATCAAGGCTCTACTGAGAAAAGGACTCTCTGCTTTTGGCTGTCTCACTGAAGAAATTTGAAGATGTTATTCATACTCTGACTCCTTTCTTCAAGCAGAGGATCAGAGGGGAAACAAGCTTTTTTCACCTCAGTTGATAGAACATCTGTTAGCTTTTTATTTACTCTAATTTTTAAAAATGAAAATTAAGGGCTTCACGTAGTGTCCCTTCTTCCCATATGGAATTAATGTTGACATTTAGTTATTTCATCATTTGTTTTATTTTTTTTATTTGCTTTATTTTAGTTCTTCATTTATTCATACATTTATAGAAATGTTTCCAGTTCCTTAACTTTCATGCTTTTATGTTATTGAAGATTGGGGCTTTACTTTTTTTTCTGTTGTAGTTTTTATTTAAATTCTAGTTAGTTAACATACAATGTAATATAAGTTTCAGGTGTAGAATTTAGTGAAACATTCTTTACATACAACATCCTGGTGTTCATCACAAGTGCATTCCTTTCACACTTTTCTGAATGAAGAAGTGCCAGTGTGAGAAACAGAGCTCGAGGCCTCTTTCCTTTTGGCTGTCTCTACAGAGGCAATTTTATAATACTAAAATGCATCTCTTTTCCCACTTTGAGATGGATTTCAAGAAAGTTTCCAGCTCAATGCCCAAAGTCACATACCTCGACAATTTTGTGAAGTTACAGGCTAAAATATCCCCATAATTTGGACCCCAAAATAAGTCTGAACAACTGCTAGAATTTTTTTAATCTCATTCATAAAAATTTATTAACTGAGATCTTTCACTCATCAGAGATACAGAGATAAGTAAGCGATCTTCTCTGCCATAAAGGAGCTTTTGTTTCAGTGTGGGAGATATGTGTGTAAATAAATACAATGGATAATTTCAGTGCTATGATGGAAATGCATGTAACTATAGTGGGACATAAAGGAGTGGGGAGTATTATTTAGGTAGTGGATAAAAAGGACAATAAAGGATTTCCAAGTAACATGCTTTTCTTCTCTTTATGGAATACCATCTTCTTAATATCTGTATGGCAAATTTCTGCTACTGTTTTAGAATCAACAGTTTTTCCCTCTTCTAGTAAGATTAGAATCTACAGAGTTTTTCTCTCTTCTAGTAAAATTTCCCTGACTCCTCCCTTCTCCCTTCCCTATGTTCCCAATTACACTTTATATACATCTATTAAAGTAATTATCATATTGTATTGTAAGTTTATATTTACTCCTCTCCCTATCAACCTAAACTCTAAGTTCATTGAGGGTAGGAATCATGTTATCAAACCATGTATCACTAAATTCTGAATACTTATACTGGGAAGTCAATAAATTTGTATTCAATAGTTCAAACACTTAAATACCAACATTGCTTCAGTTAAAGCCCTTATGCTAAGTTTGGCAGATTAAAGACAGGTACAAATTATTTGATATTCCTTTCTTTAAATCTGATCTGGTTTGTGATTATTTTGATTAACAAAATATGATGGCCTAACCATTAAGACAGCTTTCACAATAGATTCTTAGAACAGTGAACTGTCATGTAAGAAGTCCAACTATATGGATGGCAAGATCAGTAGGAGAACTCTTGAAACAATATGAAAAGGGCAAGGGGCCCAGCTGTGCCCAGTCTTCTAGTCAATCCTGTATGTGAGTGAAACCATTTATTTTCCAGATCACTTTAGTTGCTAAATGAATATTAAAGTTATCCCAGTCAACAACACATGAAGAATTGTCAAGCGAAATCCTGTCCGTATTCCTGACTCTCATAATTGTGGGATAAAGTAAAACTGTTGTTATTTTAAATTACAGGTCTTGGAATAGTTTCTTTATTGGCAGTAGGTAACTAAAAGGCCAAGTCTCTTTAATCATATATCTTTCCAACACTTAAAAATCTGAAAATTTCAAACATATGGGAAAGTAGAAAGAATAACACAGTGCTCACCTATATAGCACCATTTTACAATAATAATTTTGGCAGCTTTGCTTTATCACACATTTATCTATCTTACTCTTCCTCTATTGATGCATCAAGATATCTTATTTTTGATGCATTTCAAAATAAGTTGACTTGGCATATTTCATCCCTAAACATTTTAGCATGAATATTTTTAACTAGAATCCAGGATATGGTTACATATTTTTCTTTAGAAAGAAAATTGACCTACAATGAGATTCACAGATCTTAAGCAACATTTGCTAAAGTTTTAACCAATGCATATACTTCCGAACCTAATCCTGAAGGTAACTTAATGAGGACACAGAATATTTACATTACCTCTGAAAATTCCTGAATGTCCCTCTGAGTCAGTCTCTGCATCTAGTACCCTAAGAAGGCATTTACCTGATTTATTCTATCATGAATTTAATCTGTTCTTGAATTTCATATAAACATTACTGTTGATTTTTCTACT
Source organism: Mustela nigripes (assembly GCF_022355385.1). Taxonomy (NCBI): domain Eukaryota; kingdom Metazoa; phylum Chordata; class Mammalia; order Carnivora; family Mustelidae; genus Mustela; species Mustela nigripes. Next base: position 25,011,213 of record NC_081575.1, on the reverse strand, counting down.
CTTTTGTATAAGCCTTTTTTCATTTAGGTCTGTGTTTTTGCAATTCATCCATGTTGTATTTATCAGAGGTTTATTCCCTTCTATTACAAGGTGGAATTCTATTGTACTAATGTATTTCAGTTTGTCTATCAATTTTTCTGGTCACAGACAACTGATTTGATTTCAGATTTTAGATATTATGAATAATGCTACTTTGAATGTTCTCTTTTATCTTTTTTTGAAGATCTCTTTTCATTTCTCTTGGGGGAATAGCTAGAAGTGAAATTTCTAGGTGATAGTGTAAATATAAGTTTAGTTTTATTAAAAAAACTTATTCGATGCTTTTTCAAAGTGGTTATTATCATTTACATTCTGAACAACAGTGTATGAGAGTTCTGATTACTCTACATATTTGCCAACATTTGATGTTGTCAAATCTTTTAATTATAACTATTCTGGAGGGTGTGTAATGGTTATAATACTGGTTTTAATTTGCATTTGCCTGGTGATTAATGATGTTGAACATTTTTTCATATTCTTATTGGCCCCTTGTTTACCTTTTTTGTTAAAATGTCAATTCAAGTCATGAGTCCCTTATCATATTATGCTTTATAAATATTTTCTACTAGCCTGTATTTTGGGCACCCATTTCCTTAATTGTGTCTATCAGTGAGCAGAAGTTTTACTTTCAATAAAGGTAAATTCATCACTTTCATTTATTATTGCTGTTTTTTGGGTTATGTCTAAAAAAAACCTTTGCTAACCCTCAAGTAACAATTTTCTGTATTTTCTACTGGAAATTTTATAATTTATTTTTACTTTGGGGCTATCACCCACCTTACATTAATTTTTATGTATGATGTAAGGTAGATTATTCTAGGAACATTTATTGGATTGCTTTGCTGCCTTTGTAAAAAATTAATAGACCTCTAATGTGGATTTATTCCTGGGTGCTCTGTTCTGTTCCCTTGATATAGTTGTCTGTTTTTTTTTTTTTTTAAATGTCATTCAATTAGCCAACATATAATACATCACCAGTTTTTCATGTAGTGTTCAATGATTCATTAGTTGCACATAACACCCTGTGCTCATCAGATCACATGCCCTCCTTAATGCTCATCACCCAGTTATCCCATGCCCCCACCCAATCCCTTCTGCAACCCTCAATTTCTTTCATGGAGTCCAGAGTTTCTCATGGTTTGTCTCCCTCTTTGATTTCTTCCCATTCAGTTTTCCCTCCCTTTCCCTATGGTCCTCTGGGCTATTCCTTATTTTCCATATATGAGGGAAACCATATGATAATTGTTGTTCTCTGCTTGACTTATTTCACATAGCATAATACTCTCCAGTTCCATCCATGTTGATGCAAATGGTAGGTATTCATCATTTCTGATGGCTGCCTTAATACTCCATTGTATATATGAACCACATCTTTTTTATCCATTCATCTGTTGAAAGACATCTAATTTCTTTCCACAGTTGGTCTGTTGTGGACATTACTGCTATAAACCTTTGGGTGCACATGCTCCTTCTTTTCACTACATCTGTATCTTTAGAGTAAATACCCAGTAGTACAATTGCTGGGTCATAAAGTAGCTCTATTTTTAACATCTTGAGGAACCTCCATACTCTTTCTCAGAGTGGCCGTAACAGCTTCGATTCTCACCAACAGTATAAGAGGGTTTCCCTTTCTTCATATCCTTGCCAACGTTTATTGTTCACTGTCTTGTTAATTTTGGCCATCCTAAATGGTGTAGGGTGGTATCTCCAATTTTAGTATATGTGCTGCCGAAGCGAGCACTGTAGGGTGGTATCTCATTGTGGTTTTGATTTGCACTTCCTTGATGGCAAGTGATGTAGAACATTTTTTATGTGTCTGTTAGCCATTTGTATGTCTTCTTTGGAGAAGTGTCTGTTCATGTCTTCTATTTTTTGACTGGATTATCTATTTTTGGAAGGTTGAGTTTGATAAGTTCTTTATAGATCTTGGTTATCAGCCCTTTATCTGTTATGTCATTTGCAAGTATCTTCTCCCATACCATGGGTTGTCTTTTAGGTTTGTTGACTGCTTCCTTTGCTGTGCAAAAACATTTTATCTTGATGAAGTCCCAATAGTTCATTTTTGCTTTTGTTTTTGTTGCTTTTAGAGACATGTCTTGGAAGAAGTTTCTGTGACCAAGATCAAAGAGGTTACTGCCTGTGTTCTTGAGGATTTTGATGAATTCCTGTCTCACATTGAGGTCTTTCATCCAGTTTGAGTTTATCTTTGTGTATGGTGTAAGAGAATGGTCCACTTTCATTCTTCTGCATGTGGCTATCCAATTTTCCCAGCACCATTTATTGAAGAAACTCTCTCCCCCACCCCACATTGGGTATTCTTTCCTACTTTGTCAAAGATTAGTTGACCATAGAATTGAGTGTCTATTTCTGAGCTCTTCATTCTGTTCCCCTGGTCTATGTGTCTCTTTTGGTGCCAGTACCATGCTATCCAGGTGATCACAGGTTTGTAATATAGCTTGAAATTAGGCAACATGATGCTCCCAGCTTTGTTTTTCATTTTCCATGTTTCATTGGTGATTTAGGGTCTTTTCTGGCTGCATACGAATTTTAAGATTGTTCCAGTTCTGTGAAAAATATTGATCATATTTTGATAAGGATTGTATTTAATGTGTAGGTTGCTCTGGGCAGCATAGACATTTTCATAATGTTTATTCTTACATTCTACTAGCATGGAGTGCTTTTCCATCTCTTTGTGTCTTCCTCCATTTCCTTCGTAAGTTTTCTGTAGTTTCTAGAGTACAGATCTTTAACCTCTTTGGTTAGGTTTATTCCTAGGTATCTTATGGTTTTGTGTACAATTATAAATTGGATTGATTCACTAATTTCCCTTTCTTCAGACACTATTAGTGTATAGAAGTGCGACTGATTTCTATGCATTGGTTTTGTATCCTGTCACATTGCTGAATTACTGTAGGAGTTTAGCAATTTTAGAGTGGGATCTTTTGGGTTTTTCACATAAAGTATCATGTCATTTGCAGAGAGAGAGTTTGACTTCTTCTTTGCCAATTCGAATGCCATTTATTTCTTTTTATTTTCTGATTGCTGAGGCTAAGACTTCTTGTACTATGTTGAACAGTAGTGTGAGAGTGGGCATCCCTGTCATGCTCCTGACCTTAAGGGAAAAAGCTCTCAGTTTTTCTCCATTAAGAATGATATTTGCTGTGGGCTTTCCATATGGCTTTTATTATATTGAGGTATGTTCCCTCTAACCTTATATTTTGAAGAGTTTTAATCAAGAAAATATGCTGTACTTTGTCAAGTGCTTTTTTCCACATCAATTGAGAGGATCATATGGTTCTTGTCTTGTCTTTTATTAATGTGCTCTATCACATTATTTGAGTTGCAAATGTTAAAGCACCCTTACATCCTAGGAATAAATCTCACTGGGTTGTGGTGAATAATCTTTTAATGTAGGATCCTATTGGCTAGTATCTTGGTGAGTATTTTGACATCCATGTTCATCAGGGATATTGGTCTGTAATTTTCCTTTCTGATGGAGTCTTTGGTTTTGAGATCAAGGTAATGCTGCCCACATAGAATGAATTTGGAGGTTTTCCTTCCATTTCTATTTTTTTGAAATAGTTTCAGTAGAATAGATATTATTTCTTCTTTAAATTTTTTTTTTTTTTAGGATCCCCTGGGAAGAAATTTGGCCCTGGACTCTTGTTTTCTAGGAGGTTTTTGAGTACTGCTTTGATTTCCTTGCTGGTTATTGTTCTGTTCAGATGTTCTACTTCTTCCTGTTTCAGTCTTGGTAGCTTATAAGTGTCCAGGGACGTATCCATTTCTTCCAGATTGCCTAATTTCTTGGCATATAGTTCTCATAATATGTTCTAACAATTGCCTGTATTTCCTTGGTATTGGTTGTTATCTCTCTTCTTTCATTCATGATTTTACTAATTAGGATCCTTTCTCTTTTCTTTTGGATAAGTCTGGCCAGATGTTTATCAGTTCTTATGCCAGTGTTACATTGTCTTATTTCCTGTAGTTTTATAATGAATGTTGAATTTAAGTAGTATAATCCCTCCAACACTATTCTTTTGCAAGATTGTTTTAGATAATCTAGGTCTTCAGCAAATCCACATAAATTTTACAACTTATCAAAGTCTCCAAATGGCCTACACAACCCCCCCACACACACATTACAGATATAGATATAGAAAAAGATGAGATTATATATAGGGAGAGATATAAATATATAGATATTTGGATATATAATATAAAAGAGCTATATAATATCTACATGTCATGTATTTATATACAATTTATAAGCCTTCAGTATATCTATCTATCTATCTATATGTATAAATAAATACAACTTTGGAGAAATTAACATATACTAAAGTATATGTTGTCTCTTTCCAATACCATGAGCATAGTATATCTCTCTATTTTTAAGATCTTTGATTTTTTTAAGCAATGTTTTGTAGTTTTCAGTGCAGAGGTTTTGCATACCTTTTGTTCAAATTATTACTATAATGTTTTACAGCAGTTTTTGAATAAAATTGCATTAAAATTGATCATTTCTCAGGGATATGAGTGACTCAGTTGGTTATGCATCTGACTCTTGGTTTTGACTTAGGTCATGGTCTTGGGTTCATGAGATTAAGTCCTACCTGAGGCTCCATGCTCAAAGGAGAATCTGCTTAAGATTTTTCCCCTTCCTCTCCCCCCTCCACAAGCTCTTCCCCCTGCACTCACTCTCTCAAATAAATAAATAATTAATTAATTTTAAAAAAATGATAATTTCTAAATGTTACTAGTTTATTAAAGTGAAAATGATATTTGTACATTAGTCTTGTACCACAAAACTATGCTTAAATTACTATTTAGTTCTAGGAATCTTTTATGCTAAGGTTTTCATATGTATTACATCTGCATTTGTTACATATCTCACAATATAATAATTTTGTTTTAAACGGTCATATATATTTTAAAGTAATTAAGAGGAGAAATAATCTTTTACATTTGCTCACATACTTCCCTTTCTGGTGTTCTTTATTAATTTCTGAAGACCTAAATTTCTATCTGATATCCTTTTCCTTCAACTTATTGAATTTTATTTACAACAAACTAGTTTTGTTTTTATCTCAAAATGTCATTTCACTGTACTCTGCCTTCATTATTTCTAATGAAAAATCAACAATAATTTATATAAATGGTCTTCCCTATATGATTTACCATTTTTCTTTGTTTTTAGCATTTTCTATTTATATCTTTTTCAGTAAAATGACATGGTATGCCTTGGTATGGTTTTCCTTCTATTAACTTATAAGGGGTTTGCTGAGTTTTGTGAATTTCTACACTTATATTTTTCATCAAATTTGAGAAAATTTTAGTCATTTTTCTTTAAATATTTTGTTTTCACAACCCATTTTATTACTCTCATTTCTTCTTCTCATACTCCATTTACATGTATGTTTAAATTTTTGATGTTATCACTTAGGTTTATCGAGACTCAATAATTTTTCTCTTTTCTTTAAGTTGGATAATTTCTATTGATCTATCTTCATGTTTGTTGACCTTTTATTCTTTCATCTCCCATCTGATAGTAATAAATCCATTCAGGTGAATTTCTGTCTCAGAAATTTTCTTTTCCTTTCCCAATTTCCCTTTGGCTTTTGAAAAATAGTTTTATTTCTTCGCTGGGATTCTCTTTCTTCTTTATTTCTCTTTCCTTCCTTCCTTCCTTCCTTCCTTACTTACTTCTTTCCTTCCTTCCTTCTTTTTAGAGAAAGTCTTAAGCAGACCTCACAAGCTAGATCTCACAACACTGAGATCATGACCTAGATATACAGGAAGATTTTGTACACTGAGTTTCAGGGCCTCCCTCTGGGCTCTCTTCTTTATGAATTACTGCCTCCACTTTCCAGCTATTGTCATTGCTCCTAAGTCTCTTGTTTGTTTCTTCAAGTCATTAAGGTTTTGGGTTTTCTACTCAATTTTTTCTACCTCAGATGGGACTGCCTTGGGCCTTTCTTCAGGCAAAAAGCTCTAAAATATGAAAACTCAACCTTTGCCCTTTCCTTCCAAGTATAATCTCCCTAAAGTATCTGCCTCCTTTTGCTTGCTTTCCAGTGTCTTCAGAGTTTTTTCCCCCAAATTGTTATCTGTAGGCATGTTGATCTTGTAAAAATTAATCTTCCATTATGAGAGATCATCTAAACAATTAGATTTTAGAATATATGAATAAGAAAAGCTAGTGAATGGTGCTAGCTGAATCTCAATCTACATTTTATTGACTGTTATGCTGTATAAATATAACTTTAGTTTAACTTTAGTTCAGACTTAGGGTAGCATGAATTGGATACCTATATATTTAAATATTTTATTTTTTTATTTTTCTAATTTTTTTATATTTTATTTTATTTTTAAAATCTTTTAAGAAAGATTTTATTTATTTGACAAAGAGAGAGAGATCACATGCAGGCAGAGAGAGAGGGGAAAGCAGGTACCCTGCTGAGCAGAAAGCCCAATGCAGTGCTCGATCCCAGGACCCCGAGATCATGACCTGAGCTGAAGGCAGAGGCTTAACCCACTGAGCCACACAGGTGCCCCTATATTTTATTTTATATATTGTATTTTGCAGAAAGAGACATTAAATATTGTATTTTAACTTGTATCTTTTTCTTTTAGTAACCTGGATGCTTTTAAATTTGGTTATATTTTTGATTATTGGACAGTTTTTCTGCTAAAGAAGGATGAGTTTAGATATATAAATAATTATAATTTCAAGTACAGAAATTAACATGACCATAGATGATCTATCTGCTACACATGACACATTTAAAAAAAATTAACAAAACACCTCTGTCTTAGGAAAGTGAAATACCAAGTTCGGATGGTTTGACTTTTGACATTTAAAAGGTTGTCAAATTGGCTTAAAAAAACAAAGATGATGTACTTAGCATGGTATTTTGCTACAGTTCATATTTCAATTCTATATTTGTGGAATTGAGAGTATGATTTTAGAAAAACCTCAAATGCACTGTATATTATAAATTTCTAGTAATCTGTAAACATGATGTTTTGTTTACAGCTATTTAGGTCCACTAAATATCTGTAGATTTGCTTCCTCAGCTAGAGCAGGAACTTACTGGCTATAACTCCCTGCCTTGCTCAATAACTTCCAGTAATTATCAGGAAGAAAATGCAATAAATTTATGTAATAGACTGCCCCTTTGCTATAATATACAATCAGAGGCAATCAATGCTTCTTACAATAAGGAGAAGAATTACAACTGTGTTTTATTTTATAGCTTTGGTAATACAGCTTTGGAAACCACCAGAGGGAGTAGAGTTAAACTTCAGTGGTCAAATTCCATTGCAGTAAAACATAGCCTAAGGCTGACATTTACAAAATAGCAACACAACAGGGATTGTGTACTTCTTAGCAGACTATTTTATTTTTTTTTTACCCATCTAGCTAGCTGAAGACCTCCATGTATTGGTGCTCTTTTAGTTTATTTGCCTGAAATAATGAGACTCTCTCTCTGAATATAATAAATAATAATCAGATTTAACCTTTGGCCATATCCTTACAAGAAGAGAAAGATAGACATAGTTGATAATGAAACCTCCAGTGTTGCAGCAAACCATGACAACTTGTTCCTTACAAACTTATATTTGTTACAGCTTTAAAAATATACTTTTATTGTGGTTTAAATCAAAGGGCATTTTTGATTCCTGCCTAGTTATGCTTAAAGTATAATTACACGCTACATATCTTGGTAAGTAAATGAAAGCCTTTTTTTTGGTTATTTGTTATAAATTTTACTTTGCCTGTAGCTAAGTGAAGGCCAGGCCTCTAAAGTGTTTGAAGTATAATGCACAGTGAATATAAAACAGTCCATTAATTGGGATAATAGGTCCCAGCATGTAATTGCATTTCTTAGGTACTATGGATAGCAACCGAGTGAAGTGGTATTTATTCAAGGTTGTTAGTCACCCGTGGATAACTTTATTTGTCCACTGATGCTTAAATAAATGCATCATCCATCAGTAAAAATATTTATGAAGAAATTTATAACAAAAATCATTATTGCTTCTCAAATTATGTAAGGAAACAGTATATAAAAGTTACTGAAGAATGCCACAATAAAGTCTTGCCAGTGCCTCAGGTTACTTGTTTTTATGTTAGTGGACAGTAAAATATAGTAGAAACTCAAGAATAAATGTGAACTATACATGATTACTGTACTTTGCTTTATATTGTGCTATTCAATAAAATATCTGTAAGACATGAAGTAAAGTCTATCAGCAATTTCTAGCCCCATGAACTTGTACAGTTTTTTAAGAAAAAAAGAATTCACTAAAGTCTGTCAGTGTGTCCACAAGTCTTTGCCATCTCTCAAATAGTGTGGGTGTGAGGCTTTATTTATAGTTGTAAAAAAATTTCCTTTGTTTTTCATTTAATAGGTTGTTCACTGTTTCTAAGGTGTTAAAAAAATGCACGTTTTATTTTATTATGTGGAGGCCTCTATATCTTACTCAGGAAAAGTAAAGAAGGAGTCCCAGGACTCCATTAATTCAGGATAAAATTACCTTCTTTCCCAGAAATCATTGGCAAGACTGAAGGGAAGGGCCTAGGACTTTGATCCACCACTCTTCTGGACCCCTTAGTGTCCTAACTTCACCTCCATTATGTGTTCTGAAATTATTTGGATGAATCCTATGATGTCCTCTGTCCTGTTCACATCAGTCTCTGAAAGGAGTCTGGGATTCCTAGAATCCTGGATCATTCTGTTCCTGACAGCATTCCCTTTGAGTCTTTCCCATCTGTGAGGCAACACTTCCACTTTTCTACCCTATCAGTTCCTATATCTTTGTTTATCCTTTCCATATCATCTATCAACTTTTCATTTATTAAATAATTATTTATTGGTCTATTTCCTGCCATAATAGATGCACTAAAACTATTTCTTGAATGGCTGACTGAATGAATAAATCTTTTCCCTCTCTTTGATATAAAGTAGACATTTCTAAAATTAAAATGGAGGACATATTCTATTGGAAGAGTAGGACTTCATGGAGCTCCAAGGGACAGTATATAAAATCTTCTTGAGCTATTGAATAATTTCAGGGAAATAGAAATATTATCTGTACCAGGAATTTTTTTGTACTTGTTTGTTACGGATCACATCGTTCCCATGAATATGAAAATGGTTTTGTTTATTGAGTTGGGAAGACTTTGCTGCTTCTGGTGTTCCTGTTAGACTATAATATTTAGTACTGGCCTGATTTCCCTTAATGTTTGTTCATGAATAATCCTTCATACAGGTTTAGATGTGCATAATGTACCACAAGTAAGTACTGCTTGGCCCAGGAACTTTTAAATTTTGAATTGATAAATTATAGGAACTTGTTGATTCAGATGAAAATTTTAAGTTGTACCCTCCTCAATTTTATTAAGCTTTTAGAGTATTGCCATGAGATCATAAAAATAAATGACAAAGAACTTAAAATTGAGAAAAAAATTCTGTTAAGGGTTATGTAGATTTCATTGGCAAATTCACTCTCATAAATGAGCCAATGTTCTAGGGGCCTTTATATTTTCCTTTTGGGTATGAAGAACTATGAGCCACAACTTAATCACTTTATCCTTAAAACCCTCTAGGTGCATTTTATTTTAGAAAGGAGACATTTATTTATTATTCAGATTTTTTAAGAGTACACATTTTTCTAATGACAAAGAATATATTATAATAATGGATAGCAGGACAAAAAGAAGATTTACAGACTTAGAAGACAGAAATTACTAATTTTGAAATCAGAGTTTATTGATACCTAGCATATCATCATTAACTAGTATTGATGGTTGTTTATTTTGCTTAGTATTTTTGTACATTTTCCATAACAAATCAGGAAGAAGCATTATTTTTAAAAGGATTTTATTTGTTTAAGAAAGAGAGAGAAAGTGTGAGCATGAGTGGGGAAAGGGGTAGGAGGAAAGGGAGAGGATTCTCAAGTAGACTCTTTGCTGAACATGGAGTCTGATGTGGGGCTTCATCCCAGTACTCCAAATCATGAACTGAGCTGAAACCAAGAGTTAGATGCTACACCAACTGAACTGTTCAGATGCTCCAGAGAGAAGCATTATGTTTATTATATGATACCTTTCAACCTTTTGATCAGCAATGTCACATTTTTGGAAAATATGAAACATGCTGTATTTTACAGTTTTATTTGGCATGGTCATTAAATGAGAATGACTGTTTTTCAGGGATTCAATGTGGATTATGTGTTCTTAATGCCACTTTATGAGTAACAGAGGGGTACATTCATGCTTAGTTTTGTTTGAAAAGGGTAATGAATTGATGAATGGAAAGATGTGAGATATATATATATTATATATAGATGATATCTAAATCTATATTTATATTATTTTTATATATTATATATTATACTATATTTATGTTAATATATATTAATTAGTATATAATATATTATAACTTATATAATCGATATATAATTCATATATAATTGAAACATATCATATTATTGTATAATAAAATAATAATTGCATAATAATATAATATATTTTATATGATAAATCATATATGATTATAAATTATAATTTATATAATTATATTTAAATATATAATTATAATTATATTTATAAATATAATATATGTACTTATAAATATAATAATTATATAATTTTTAAAAATAAAATTATATAAATGTAATTATAATTTTAATTATACAATAAAGTAATTATAATAAATAAAAATAATTATAATTTATACAATTATATATTATAATTATAATTTATAATTATATGTGATTTATCGTAAAAAATATATTGTTATTATATATAAATTATATATAATTTATCATATAGAATATATTATACTAATTATATAATTATAATCAATTATATAAAAATATATAATATATAAAATATATAAATAATATATAAAATAATTAATATATAACATCATATAATATATAGATATATAATACATAAATATAATATATTATATTATATATAATATATAAATGTAATATAATATAATAAATATAAAAAATAAAGTAAATAACATATAAATATATTATATAAAATATGAACATAATTATAATTACATAATTAATATAATAATTAAATATACAACATATGATATATTGATTAATTATATATATTATATTTATAATAAATATAATAATACACAATAAATATAATAATATATATTAAATATATCATGATATTATGTTATATAAAAATAATATAACATAAAATATATACTATGTGTATATATTATATATTATATAAATAATATAAAATAACATATATTTTATGTATATATATAAATAAAATGAAATTTACTCAGCCATCCAAAAGATTGACATCTTGCCATTTGCAATGATGTAGATGGAACAATAGTGTATTATGTTAAGTGAAATGTCAGTCAGAGAAAGCTAAATACCCTATGATTTCATTCATATGTGGAATTTAAGAAACAAAATAGATGAACATAGGGGAAGGGAAGGAAAAATAAAGTAAAACCATTAGAGACTCTTAAACATAGGGAACAAACTAAGGTTTCCTGGAGGGGAGGTAAGTGGCGGGATGGGGTAATTGGGTGGTGGGCATTAAGGGGGGCACTTGATGAAATGAGCACTGGGTGTTATATGCAAATGATGAATCACTAAATTCTAACACTGAAACAAATAATGTACTATATGTTAACTAATTTGAATTTAAATAAAAAGAAAAGGGTAGTGAATTAAAATAACAAAATGAGGTGCTCTATTCTTCTAATGTGGTATACCAAAAGAAATTTTCAGTGAGGGACACCTGGTTGGCTCAGTCATTAAGTGTCTGCCTTCACCTCGGGTCATGATCCCAGGTTCCTGGGATCTATGACCCCAGTATTGGGCTCTCTGCTCAGTCTGGAGCCTGCTTCCTCCTCCCTCTCTGCCTGCCTCTCTGCCTACTTGTGATCTCTATCTCTCAAATAAAGTAAATAAAATCTTTTAAAAAATTGTAATTGAATAATATATTGACATCTCCCATTTTTGTATAACTCCTTTTTTACAGACCTTCCTTCCATTATCAAATTTTTAAAAATTTCCTTTGAGACTTGACTTAAAATCTACTTTCTTAAGAAGCATGACTGAAGGGCTTTGAAATGGAATTACTTTTTATAATATATATCCCTATTCAGTTAAACTTTAAACTTTGCATTATACACTTCTTTTCATAGTGCCATCTGTATATGGAATGATTCCAGTTATATTAACATGCACCTAATATGGATTAGAAATTCTGCTTATAGTCTTCTCAGAGATGTATCATTCAGTCCCAGCAAGGAAGGACATGTCTCAGTTGTCAGCAGTTCTAGGTAGTTACTCACCTGTGGAGAATCACCTGTTTGAAATCATATTCTTCCAAAGCCAATGATTGACTGAGGTGGGATATAAATGTCCATTCATTTTGGCTCACCATGGCCCAAATCCAAGGGGCCCTAAATGGTACAGAGTTCCTAGTGGAATTGACCAAAAATTGGTAGATTTGCATCCAGTTTGTCTTTACACTGTGCCCAATTCTCCTTCCTCCCTCTTCCTTCCAAATGTTAAAATTTGCTTACAGAGGGCTCCAACCTGCAATATTACTTTTTTTTTTTTTTACTTCTAAATTATCTTCCAAATCTGACTAGACCTCTGAGCTCTTCTGTATATAGATTATGTGTCAGAATCACACATTTATTCTCATCCTTTTATTACTAATATTGCAACCCAAAAGGTGACTTGGCCTTCAACAATATGAACTATCATGAGAGTCACATCTGTCAAGCTTCTTATGTATTCAACACAATGGGAGTGATCCATAATTGGTAAAATAGTGTAAAAGCAAAAGTCACATCACCTTTGATCAGTGCTTCTGCCTCCTTCTGACGATATCCCATCATCTATATGCTACTTTCACAAAATTATCAGAAAGTGAAAATGGTAGAGGAGGAAACTCCAGGGGCAAGTATCTCCAGATAAATACTGAAAAATGAATGAAAACTTTCAAAATACTTTTTTAGAACTGGAAAATAAACAAAAGTTTACAGCAACTAAGCAATAACAAGAAAAAGGCAGAATTCAGAAAAAGCCAGTTTAAACATAGAAGTAGAGCTTTGTGCTGTTTCAGCTGGCTTTGCCCTACTCTCCTCCCTGGCACACTAGTTATCTTGAAGATAGAACTCACATTCTTGGTGTGGGTACCTGTTTTTAGAGATAGCAGAACTTCTGTTTGTCTGTTTTGATCTTTCTGAGGTTTGCCTAAAGGCCTGACCAAATGTGCTTGATTTCAGGTCTCACATTTAGGTATTTAATCCATTTTGATTTTATTTTTGAATGTGGTTTAAGAAAATACTACAGTTTCATTCTTTTGCATGCAACTGTCCATTTTCCCATGCCATTTATTGAAAAGACTGTCTTTCCCCCATTGTATATTCTTGCTTCCTTTTTCATGGATTAATTGACCATATAAGCATTTATTTCAGGACTCTCTATCTTGTTGCATTGATGTATATGTTTATTTTTCTGCAAGTATCTGCTATTTTGATGACTGTAGCTTTGTAGCATATCTTGAAATCTGGTATTATGATACCTTCAGCTTTGCTTTTTTCATCAAGATTGCTTTGGCTATTTGAGGTCTTTTGTGGTTTCATACAAATCTGGGGATTATTTATTCTAGTTCTGTAGAAAATGATATTGTTCTGTAGATTACTTTGGTAGTACAGATATTTTAATGATTTTGATTCTTCCAACCCATGAGCATGGTATTTCCATTTGTGTTGTCTTCAATTTCTTTCAACAGTGTTTTACAGTTTTCAGCATATAGGTCTTTTACCTCCTTAGTTCTATGTTCCCTCACTTTGTTGAGAATTTTTATTGTGAACAGATGCTTTATTTTTCTTCATCTATTGAGATGATTGTATAGTTTTTTATTGTTCCTCTTCTAATAGCATACACTTATGTATGATGACTCAGCAGGGACTTTTGGATCTTGGGTGAAGGTAGTGTGACTTAGGTCTAAATGATACTGATCCTATTTTGGGCTTTTTTGTGGAGGTTGAATTGATTAGCTGAAAATTTTAATAAGTCCTTAGTAGAGTCTCCTTAACTTGTCCTTTCTTGCTCTTATGCAAGCAGAAGACCAAAGACACAAATGTACAAGCCTCCAAAACATTCTGGTTACTTTAGCTTTTCAGTAGTAATGACTTACATAACAATATATGAAGTAGTCCCAAGAGGAAAGTTAAATGTGATTTGATAATCAGCATGTCCTAATATAAATATAAATGTCCAAATCCTTTTGGATTTGGAACAACACATTATTATTCTCTGATGCCCTTCTCCTAAGAGAACCTAGAAAACACTTGTTTATTACAAAAATTATTTTTGTGTTTTAGAAATTTTTGAAATATAAAAAATGTATAAAGAAGAAAACACACATTAGCCATAATTTCTATGGTCTTTTTGAGATGGAACTTTGGATGCAGTGTTGTATCTTGTTTTTGCATATGTTCATGTTTTTAAAAATGAAGAGAATCAAAGATTTTTTTAACATTTGGAGACTTTTGTCATTAAACTACAGGGAATATTGCAAAATCAGGGGTGACACAATATGTTGGAGTTTGAATTTAAATTTTACTTTTGGGAATGTAGAAAGCACTTGTTAATAATTTTATATTTCATTGTCAGTGGAACTATTGGATCAGAAGAGTATCTAGAGTTTATCTAAGGCAGTATGTCTCAACTAATTTTATGGAAAAAGACGCTTGTTTTTTACTTCTATTTTACTCCTATCAATTCAATATTGTTCTATTCTTTGTGGAGCAGGTGATTATAAGTTGCTTTTATTTTTTTTAAGATTTTATTTATTTATTTGACAGAGAGAGATCACAAGTAGACAGAGAGGCAGGCAGAGAGAGAGAGGAGGAAGCAGGCTCCCTGCTGAGCTGAGAGCCCAATGAGGGCCTAGATCCAAGGACCCTGAGATCATGACCTAAGCCGAAGGCAGCGGCTTAACCCACTGAGCCACCCAGGCGCCCTATAAATTGCTTTTAGATTCATATGTCAATTACAATAAATAACTTCTTAGTTGCCCAGGAGTCTACAATATACAGATTTGGAACCATATTACTAGGCTACACCGTGTGCCAGTAAGCAGAATTCTCTTTACCCAATCCAGGAGAAAAAGGCTAGTAAATACATATTATTAAGGCAGGAATACAGTAAACAGTTGTAAAGGTCTTATTCCCCAGCATTGGGTTTGTGTTTGTATATTTTCTGATTAAATATGGATCATGCTGGAAAAAAAAAACACACTCTGAATAGGAGCAATTTGTAGAGTCATGTATTTGCACATTTAGTAGAAAAACAATCATGAATTTATTTGCACTTACTATGTGCTTAGAATTCTGCTAGATGCTGTGATGAGAAAAAAATAATAAAACCAAAGACAATATCCTTCATTTCTTTACTCCCAACTCAAAATTCCTAAACCAATCAAAATTAAGAGCTGCCACTTTACAGTAAATTGTATTAGTGCTTTGAATGCATTTATTTATTTTATTTGATACAAACTTCAAAAACTATACTAGTTCTAGAATAAAATGAAAAGCAAAGTGGAATTATTCCACGTTCAGACAACTGAAGGAAATCTCAAATTCAGAGATAGCAGGGCAGGAGGGAATTTCCTTGCGATCACAAGAGCACCCAGCTCTTGTATAATGGATATTAGAAATCTGTTGTAGTTAAATCAAAAATGCTTCCAGGGAGGAAAATCACAATGATTCTTATATTTGTTTCTTATCCAATGCTGGTTTCATAAGAGGGGTGAAGACTTTGACTTACAGAACTAAGAGTGTTCACCTGCTCTGGAAGGATGATGTTGCCATCTGAAGCCTAGTTCATGCTTGCTGCAAAAATTATGATGCAATTTCCTTGAAATACCTGCACTAATTGATCAAATTTTCCCAAGTTAATTTTTTTCCTATTTTAGGCTACCAGGTTTCAAATTGAAGGGGGAAGCCTAACTCTGAATCTGTTTGTAAAAGAGCCTAAAGGAATCTTAGATTCCTAGTAGATTGAATGGTTCTAACATCTGCTTTTGAGCTCTTAAATTCATTGCATGGACCCATTGCTCTTTAGGATCTCCGGGCCTGTGTAACAATAAAAGAACAAAGAAATGGTGCTTGCCTGTCTCTAATAGATCTTTTCTCTCTAGTTCTAATTCTTACAAATGCACATTTTCCTCCGTTTAAATAAAACTCCCATTTCTATTTAAACACATGTTTGTGCATTATCCACCTGCTATCTTGCTCTTTTAAGTCATTTACCTCCTGTCTCATAAGTTCCTTAGGAACATTTTGGAAAGTGGTATTTAAACTCCTCTACATTGCTCTCTTTTTACTTTAATACTGTTAATTCTGATGATTCACAATTTTAGTCTGGGATAAGGAAGATCGTGTAGTCTATATTTCTCAAATATAACTCATTTGTATGTCATTTTCCCACCTGATCCACATTTACCCTGATATAGCTTGTATTTCTTCCAAGTGAAATTTGTCCCTGCTCCCTTCTGTTTTCCACACCTAGCAGAGGACAGGCTTTCGTGAAAGCACAGAGATGTGTTCATTAGTGTTTGTGTTCATTCATGCTTATTGATGGCTCAATGAAAGGGTGTGTTTTAATCACTTATTTATTCTATTGGTGAGGAAGACATTCATTCCCTAGAGTTATGAATATGACCAAGCATATGATATCCAACGCTGGGTAGACAATACTGACAGTAATTATTAGTCATATATACACACAGCCCAGGGGAAGAGAGCACATAATATCACACAGGGCCACACAGGGGTTGTTCTTAAGAACAGAGTAAACCGCCACTGCCTATAGGGGGCAGGTTTTGTAGTATTAAGGAGGTGTGATGTCCTCTTGGTTTATGCTTAGCTTGTTTGAATAATTCTGTGGATAGCAAGGAACTGAAATCCACTACTCAGGGAAAAGCAGGAACCATGTCTGCTCTCATTGATAAGGAGGATTATTTGGCTATGGGACCTTACCTGTGGGAACATACTAAGGAGGGCAACTTATAGTTAGATCATTTGAGGCCCTCCCAGTTTTGTCAGATATCATGACAGCACATAATATTGAGTCTTAATTTTAGGCTCTACACAACAATTGATCCCTTGATATCATTTTAAACCTAGGTGATGACTACAACTTCTAGGGAATAGGTGAAGTGCCACCTTAGGAAATCAAGTAGGCTCTTGACCAAAGAGAAGAGAACCACACAGTGAAGGGGTAGTAAAAACCATGAACTTTAGAGATGTCCCTATTTAAGACCAGTTAAAGCAATTGAGAGACCTATGTGGCATTGAAGTAGGGAGTACATGTGTTAATGGGGCATGAAGTTAACCAATGCCTGTGGCAATATTGATACCTAGAAGGGGTCCATGTCATCCTTTTTAAATAGGAATTATTTGAGGAACCCATTATTCCTCAGTTAAACTGGTTTCCTGGGACCTATGGGAGAGGTGGAAGTGCCATTGAATACCTTCTTCAGGATCTAAGCTTTGTGTATTAAGAGACATGAAATGAGTGTTTTGGTCACTATCAGCAATGTCTGGAGCTCTGAAGTAAATAAGAAGCATTCTTGTATTATGGCCTTAGTATCATAGTATCTGTTACCTTGATTTATATTTTAGATATTGGTGAGGCAAGAGATTCCCAGAGTTCTTTACCCCAGAGGGGACAATTCTTAGGCAGTTGAAAAGAATTTGTAGGTGGGGACATTTGTTGGCCAGAGCATCTGGTGTTGAAGTGACTGTATGAAGTGTGGTTAGTTGTGTTGAGCTTTAGGTCTGGTGCCCCATCCAGGACATCCAGTTAAGGGATGAAAGAGGAGCAACCCTTTAGGAGCTCTATTACTTCTATCATGTCAATATTGTCCTGAAATGTATGAACATCTATTGCTGTTCATTCAGTTGATCCCAAGGGACTCTCTGGGTAGCCATGGCCTCTGGCAAGGGACTAAGAGCAGGAAATGGAGTCTGCTCTTTCCTGCAGGTGGGATGTGCCAGGAGGACCAGGTTTAACTCCATTCTGTACCAAAGGGGCCTGTGGAGTCATGCTAAGCTTTCAAGGTGCTGCTTCTATAACCCGAGGTACAACAGTTTTTTGAGTGCAGAGGGTTGTGGCACCAGGGCCTGTGAGAGCCTAAACTTCCAAAAGAGCCAAGTAGGTGGCCAGCTATTGCTGCTCTCATGGTATATAACATATGGCCAGGGAGAACAATTTTTTGCATCAGAATTCTGTAGGCAACTCTGGTGGCCAGAGATTCTGGGAGGCATGAGAGGAGCTTGCTAAAGCCTCTAAAATGAAGCCTGTTCTATGGCTATTTGGAAAGATTCTCAGAGCCTTTTTTGGAGGGGGTGCCACATATAGTGGGCTGAATTGCAATG
Source organism: Mustela nigripes (assembly GCF_022355385.1). Taxonomy (NCBI): domain Eukaryota; kingdom Metazoa; phylum Chordata; class Mammalia; order Carnivora; family Mustelidae; genus Mustela; species Mustela nigripes. Next base: position 24,992,707 of record NC_081575.1, on the reverse strand, counting down.
ACAGCACAACTGAGATTAAATATAATTTTTGAATGAGGAATATGTTGCCTCCAGAGCCCAAAAAGACTTAAAAAGATGTTGGCCATCTTTTAACGTTGAGGGTGCAAAGATTGATAGTTTTCTCTTAACAGTGTAAGGTATGGAATGACTCTTAGGGTACCAATAATTTTTAAGAATTTAACCAAGGTAGTGACATGGCCATTACACTATGTATGGGACAATGGTGCATCTTTTTTGAGCACTTTTATATTTCTCTGTTTTGAATAAGTGTGACAAATGAATTTTCTAAGATGATATCATCCATGTAATGTCATACCTGTGCTCATGGAGAAAGGTTGATATAGTTCAGATATTGCCTATAAACATTGTGTGTGACGGCAAGGCTGCTGAGGTACCTCATGAGTAGGCAAGTATCACTTCCTTTTGGATGTGAAAGAAAACTATGACTGATAAGGGTGTTGAAATAGGTACCAAACAGGACACTTTGGCCAAATCTGTAATAGCAAAATATACCAGTTACTGATTGGATGAAATTAGCAATTTTGATAATGTTGGGTATTAGATATGATGGGCCTTAATGGATGGGACTACAGCATTAAGGTTGTGTTAACCACTGTGAGGTACCATTCATTCCAACCTTAAGAACATGCAATTGGACTGTTAAAAAGAGAAACAGTGGGAATAATCGTTCCTTCACTAAATAGTCTTGTATGATGGGTTTTAATTCTTCAAAGTTCTGTTTTAATTTATATTGAGCCATATTACCTATTATAACTGGGGATATGATCCAGGGAATCTTACTTTCTCAAGCCATGTGGAAGACTTAGGTTTGGTATAGGTCTGTGAATCATCAGTCTTACAGAATTCACAGCACTCACCCTAGCACATACCCTCCCAAATGTCTATAATCTAGCCACCCTATTCCTCTCCCCTCCCATTCCCCAGCAACCCTCAGTTTGTTTCCTGGGATTAAGAGTCTCTTATGGTTTGTCTCCCTCCCCAGCCCCATTTTGTTTAATTTTTTCCCTCCCTACCCCATAAACCCCCCATCCTGCTTCTCAAATTCCTCATATCAGAGAGGTCATATGGTAATTGTCCTTCCCTGACTTATTTCACTTAGCATAATACCCTCTTGTTCTAACCATGCTATTGAAAATGGCCAGATTTCATTTTTGATGGCTGCATAGTATTCCATTGTGTGTGTGTGTGTGTGTGTGTGTGTGTGTGTGTGTGTGTGTATGTGTGTGTGTGTGTATCATATCTTCTTTATCCACTCATCTGTTGATGGAAATCTAGGTTCTTTCCATAGTTTGGCTATTGTGGACATTGCTGCTATAAACATTTGTGTGCATATGCCCCTTCAGATCACTACATTTGTGTCTTTAGAATAAATACCCACTAGTGCAATTTCTGGGTTGTAGGGTAGCTCTGTTATCAACTTTTTGAAGATCTTCCATATTGTTTTCCAGAGTGACTGCACCAGCTTGCCTTTCCACCAACAGTATAGGAGGGTTCCCCATCTGTTGGCCATTTGGATGTCTTCTTTGCAGAAATGTCTGTTCATGTCTTCTGCCCCTTTCTTGATTGGATTATTTGTTGAAAGACTTAGTTTATTGCCCACTGTGTCAGAGTATCTATACTTACTGTAAGTTTGTCCTAAAATTAGCTTATGGGTACTATGGTGTTGAGGGGTGTTATAACCATGGGGGAATTTAGGCTAAGGAATAGTTCCAATGGTTAAGATATATATTATGTTATATATATCATATTTTATATTCAGTAACTTTTCTAAGATTACAGCATAGGTCATGTTTAAATTTAGTGAGATCCCCAGGTATAATTGTAAACTGAGCCCCAGTATTGATTAAGGTCATGAAGATTTGCCAATTGGTACATTTTGGCAGCTATTTAATTCAGAACCTATGCTGCAGATGTGCAAAAGCCAATCAGCAATATTGTATCTTTTTTCTTATGTAAATTCTTTTAGCAGGGGCGCCTGGGTGGCTCAGTGGGTTAAAGCCTCTGCCTTTGGCTCAGGTCATGATCCCAGGACCCTGGGATCGAGCCCCGCATCGGGCTGTCTGCTCTGCGGAGAGCCTGCTTCCTCCTCTCTCCCTCTCTCTGCCTGCCTCTCTGCCTACTTATGATCTCTATCTGTCAAATAAATAAATAAAATCTTTAAAAAAAAAATTCTTTTAGCAAATTTAGAATTTCTAACTGGGTCAAATTGTGGACCTCTATTTCAGTTCTTTGTTTTTTCTCTTATATCCAGGTTTCTTTCTTTCCTATTTCCCTGTCTCACTTGGATATAACTCATGAGGCATTCCCTCTATCCTGTTTATATTGTAAATGTATTTTTACATTTTTGGGGATTTTTTTACATTTACATTTTACATTTACATTTTTACACTTATAAATTTTGTAGTTGTAGTTTACAATGTAGTTTACATTTAAATGTAATTTAAATTGCATAAATTACAGAATTTAAATTACATTAAATGTAGTTTACATTTTTTGTAAATGTACATTTACATTTTACATTACATTTACATTTTTACATATTTTTGTATTTTTACATTTTTACTTTATGTCAAAAAGAGAGCTTCACGGGGCACCTGGGTGGCTTAGTGGGTTAAAGCCTCTGCCTTTGGCTCAGGTGATGATCTCAGGGTCCTGGGATTGAGCCCTGCATCAGGCTCTCTGCTCAACAGGGAGCCTGCTTCCCCCTCTCTCTCTGCCTGCCTCTCTGCCCACTTGTGATCACTATCTGTCAAATAAATTTTTAAAAAGAGAGCTTCAAATCAATATTGTTAGGGTTAGGGACCTCCCCCACACAGTGGGTGTTTTACAGGGTTTAAGGACCCCAGGCTTAAATCACGTTTCAATTAATCTCTTCACTGTGTCACGAGGGTGTCATAGATGTTTTCCTGTATAACCTTGAGGATCAGGATCTTTTTGTTATAGTCACAGGCAGTGGTAGTAGAGGCATTTTAGGGTTCTGGTGTCTACCAGGAGTTTGGACTGCAATGTACCACTTAAAGGCTATTTTTCCCCTTTTCTCTCTGTACTAATTCCCTCAGAATATGTTGAACTTTCAGCCACGTGAAAACACTAATTTCAGTTTCTTTCTGCATTAGGTTACCCATAGTACAGACCTTCTGGTTGGTTTTGGGAAAGGTTTGAGTGCTCAGTGGTTTACTTCATAGATTGCCTTTTCCTTCTCCAGGGCATGTTAGTCTCCCTGGATAGGGTACATATATGGCAATTTTGTTTATGCACCAAGTAGAGGTCATTAAGCCCCATGATTGCAATATTACCCCTTTACATTAAAGTAAACAGCAGCCCTAAACAAATCCCAGGCACATTGGCTAGGGGTTTTGTATTGGGAGAGTGACTAACTTCCCTTCTTTAGTGTTTCTGGAGGGACTGGTACCAAATACTCTTCCCTCTTTTCTTTTCTTTTCTTTTCTTTTCAGCACCTGGTCTATAGACTGTCATAAATTTGCACCTTGATTTCTTTGGGGGTCAGGGACACCAACGTGCAAGAGAAACAGCAGCACAAGAGGTGAAGAAGGCTGCCACCTGCTCGAACAGTAAGAACTCTTGTTAGGCAACAGGGTGCCCTGATTAATTCTCCCCATATTGGTGGGTTTCTTTCTTTTACACAGCTTAAGAAATAGGCTGAGCCCATCCTAAGGGTGCATAATCACAAACAATGTCCATATGGTTGTCAAGCAGCCAGTAATGGTCATAAGGCTATATGTGGTGCCCAGAGAGCTCTAGCCTTATCTGTGGTAAGCAGAACTCAAGTGCTGACTGGTTAAAGTGCTATGTTATCATCACAGGTATAGACAAGAGCCTTAGAGAACACTTTCCAAACACAGGTTGAACCCAGCAAATACATCATGCTAAAGCATAGTCAGTTAACAGCAATTTTCGTTTTGAGAACAAGAACATTTTAGGGTGGAGAGGGTAACATCCCCCCAAAACGACAAAATGTTGCTTAGGCCAAAGCACAAGCCCACCAGCAATTCACAGTTCTGTTCTAGGTGTCGATCCTTCATCATGTCATGGCGCTAGTTAGTTAGCCAAAAAGAGTTAGGTAAAGTTAACCAGGTGTTGTTGGTCATGGTGGGGCCATTTAATACATGAGGCCAATTGTTTTGTTTCCTATTCTCATTACGGATAAGGAAGTGATTTCTGTCTTAAGTTTATGGGGATTTCCAATCACGTGACACTGGATACTGGACAGATTAGATGGACAAGAATTTGTTAGTCACATATACTCACAGCCTGGGAATAAGGCACAGCATACCTTGCAGGACCACATGGGGATTATACTTGGGAACAAAGTGAAAAACAAGGGGATGTGGGAGGGAGGCTATCAAGAGGATGAAGTGACACCTAGTACCTACAGGAAAATTGGCTTGTTTAAATAATTCCATGGGCTTGCAGGGAACTGAAACCCATTACTTTGAGATAAACAGAAACCATGCCTGAACTACTTGGTATGGAGGGTTGTTTAGCTTGGATACTTCATCCTCAGGAACAGAGAGGGGAGAAGAACATGCCATTGGGCCGCTTAAGACTTTCCCAGTTTCATCAGATGTCAAGGTACTTGAAAGTACAAAGGACTTTCATTTTAGGCTTGTGGGTAAGCAACCAAAATGGGCAAAGGAAAGGAAAAGGGTAAAATAAGGAATTTTGAAAAGAAGTTTGTTGACCTGAGATTTGACTTGTCGGGCAGTTGAAGGCCTTTATACAATACTTTTGAGAGTATAAACTGAGCTTCATCCCTTCCATCTAGGCAGAAATCTGGGCTGGTTGTGGAGTTGGACACAACTGTCCTATTTTTCCTGGTCCAGCTGTGGTGGATTAAATTAAGTAGGCTCAGAAATACAGTATTTAGTCATGAAACTTAAATTGAAAGCCTAGCGTTTAGTCTAACAGAAACATTGAATCAAATGAACTGGTCTTTGGAGGTATTAAGTTTTGGGACCCACTCACTTAGGTATTCTTTGTCCGGAACTTCCTCTACATGACATAATGTCCATATTCTGTAACCTAAGGCTTATAGCTGCTATGATTAACTCCACTTAACTCTCATTAAATGTTGCAGTCCCACCTCTTCTTCTCTGGACAGTCTTTCTAGGCCTTTTGAAATGACAATTAGCTGAATTTAGGAATCAGTTTGTGCTGATGTGCTAATAAGAGAAGGCAATGGGTCCTCCTTCTCTTCCCAGAGGGCATATGTGCATTTAAATGGTGCTTTGCAGAACACTGTCTCTAACTCTGCTAATCAGCTGAGGAATTAGTAATACTCTGTGGTTAAACATCCAGGCTATTGTCTCAAGCAACTGGATTCAGACAAGGATCTATAATTGTGCTTATGACCTTGGAAAAACTGATTAATGTTTTCTGTGCTTCAGCTTCCATGTATGTAAAATAAGGGTAATAATAGCTAACATTTATCAAGCAGTTAATATGTGCAGGTGCTGTGCATACAAAATCTCATTTGATTCTCACATTTCTATGAAGTAAGTAGCATTATTAACCCTATTTTTACATATGAGAAAACTATTAGTATATCTAACCTGATGAGCTCATAGTTAGAATAATAATGACTAACGTTTATTGAATACTTACCATGTGCTAAGAATTATACTAAATGCTCTGTACACATTTTCTAGTTTAATCTTCAAAACTGCTGAATACATTTTCTGAAGAGTACAAGTCAATTCTCCTAGGTTGATTTTTCTCATTAGCAGAACAGGGATAATAATACTTACATTTTAAGGATAAGATAGCAGCTTTGCAATCTCATAAAGCTGCTCTGAAGATAAAATGAGGTGATGTGGGTAAAGTGCACCTCAAGCACATACTACCTACTCAATAAATAGTAAGTACTATTTTAATTCTTTGGTTTACATTCCCTGGGAAGGAGATGGATGTGGCAGTGCTGACTTACAGCCACCTCTTACACATAACATTTTGTTCTCTCACTGCCTATCTCTGTACAGATAAGCATTCCTCTGGCATGCCTTTTAACCTGAAAGAGTAGCTATAGCTAACATCTTCCACACGAACCATGTACTTGTATAAAAGCTACTGCATTTTCACTAATGGATGCAATCATTATTTAATACAAAATTTATACAAAATAACTGAAAAATAAGCACCTTGTAAGTATTCTGAGAATGAGCCATGGCACTAGTAGGATGTTGATGTAAGAATTTATTGGACTTAATGTAAAATGTTACTCATGCTACCCATGGAATCAAATATGAGTAATACTTGAGTGCTTACCATGTGCCTGATGCCATAATAAGTTTTGACATTGTCTTCTACTTCTCTCGGTCATCCTATGGGTTCAGTGTATTACCTTCTATTTTAGAGGAGGAAATAGAAACTTAACTAGATTAATTTAACCAATGTTACAAAGCTTGTAAGTGGTTAGTAATTCAAAGCTTATAAACTTCAAAAGCCCAAGAAACTACTTCCCTTTCTCTCACTATACTTTTTGCTTGATTCTGTTCTACTTTGCCATTTAAATTATGTGCCAGTATGAGCTTTCAAAAATAAATAAAATTCTCATCTTTATTTTTTATTTTTACAAGAGAAACAGTAAGAAACAGTAAGGTCCTGAGCATACTATCAAAATTCATTTTTGAGCTTATGAATCATTTTGAGCTTATGAATCATAAAAGATATAGCAGATTTCTATTGTTCTGTATTATAAAGATATAGTCTAGTATGGCTTAAAGAGTATTCTGGATGGAACATTAGACTTGTGGAATAATCTTTGAAAAAACAGTTCTGTATCCAAATATTTTTGGAAAATTCTGATTACTATATTACCTTATTAGAACTTCATAATATCCCTTACTGTTTTAAGACATTTGAGAGGAACTGAAAGAGATTAAGTTGAGTGAAATAAGTCAAGCAGAGAGAGTCAAGTATCATATGGTTTCACTTATTTGTGGAGCATAACAAATAAGATGGAGGACATGAGGAGATGGAGACGAGAAGAGAGCTGAGGGAAATTGAAAGGGGAGGTGAACCATGAGAGACTATGGGCTCTGAAAAACAACCTGAAGGTTTTGAAGAGGCAGGGGTTGGGAGGTTGGGGGAACTAGGTGTTGCCTATTGGGGAGGGTACGTATTGCATGGAGCACTGGGTGTGATGCAAAAACAATGAATACTGTTACGCTGAAAAGAAATAAAAAATAATTAAAAAAAATAAATGATAAGATTAAAATAATAAAAAAGACATTTGAGAGGGGATGCCTGGGAGGTTCAGTTGGTTAGACGTTTGCTTTTCGCTCAGGTCATGATCCCAGGGTCCTGGGATCAAGTATCACATTGGGTTTCTTGCTTGGCGGGATCCTGCTTCTGTCTCAGCCTGCTCTTCTCCTTGCTCTCTCTCTCTCTGATAAATACATGCATACATACATACATACATACATTTGAGAGGTCTTTCAGTTTAAAAAAATCCATTTAATTGTGTGTGATTTGTGATTTTTATTTGCCTTCTGTTCTTTTTGTTCCTCTGTTTTCCATTTCTGCTTTCTTTTATGTTAAATGATATTTTCCAGTGTACCATTTTTAATTCCCTTTACATTTCTTTGCTTTTTTTCCAGTTATTTTCTTAATGGTTGCCATATAAATTAAAATTAATATTTTATGAAACAAGATGGATCGGGAGGGAGACAAACCATAAGAGACTCTTAGAATCTCACAAAACAAGCTGAGGGTTGCCAGGGAGAGGTGGGTAGGGAGAGGGTGGTGGGGTTATGGACATTGGGGAGGGTATGTGCTATGGTGAGTGCTGTGAAGTGTGTAAACCTGGTGATTCACAGACCTGTACCCCTGGAGTTAATAATACATTATATGTTTATTAAAAAATAAAAAAATATTTTAAAAATTAACATTTTACCTTAAAATGATTTTTTCATATTTTTTTATTTTTAAAGGTTTTATTTATTTATTTGACAGACAGAGATCACAAGTAGGCAGAGAGGTAGGCAAAGAGAGAGGAAGGGAAGCAGGCTGAGCAAAGAGACTAATGCGGGGCTCGATCCCAGGACCCTCGGATCATGACCTGAGCCGAAGGCAGAGGATTTAACCCACTGAGCCACCCAGGGGCCCCCAAACTATTTTTTCATATTAATACAAACTTAATGTTAAAGCTACACAACAACTTTACTCCTATATAGCTTCATTTCTTATCTCATTCTTTGTGTTTTTATTGTCACACAAATTAAATATGTATATATTTTGTGACTATGAAGCAGGTTTATAATTTTTGTTTCATGCAATATCTTAATTTCTCCCTTGTTTTTATTTTTTATCATTTATTTATTTTTGTTATGTTATGATAGTCATCATACAGCACATCATTAGTTTTTGATGTAGTGTTCCATGATTCATTGTTTGTGTATAATAACCAGTGCTCCATGCAATTCTTGCCTTCTTTAATACCCATCACTAGGTTCACCCATCCCTCCACCCCTCTCCCTTCTAAAACCCTCTACTTGTTTCCCAGAGGCCATAGTCTCTCATGATTCATCTCTCACCCCAATTCCACCCACTTCATTTTCCCCTTCATTCTCATAATGTCCTCCATGCTATTCCTTATGTTCCACATATAAGTGAAACCATATAATAATTGACTTTCTCTGCTTGACTTATTTCACTTAGCATAATCTCTTTCAGTCTTATCCATGTTGATGCAAAGATTGGGCATTCATCTTTTGTGATGGCTGAGTAATATTCCACTGTGCATATGGACCACATCTTCTTATCCATTCATCTTTTGAAGGACATCTTGGCTCTTCCTACAGTTTAGATATTGTGGACATTGCTGCTATGAACATTTAGGTGCATATGGTCCCTCTTTTCACTACATCTATGTCACTGAGGTAAATATATAATAGTCCAATTGCTGAGTCATAAGGTAGCTCTATTTTTAACTTTTGAGGAAACTCCACACTGTTTTCCAAAGTGGCTGCACCAATTTGCATTCCCATCAACAATGTAAAAGGATTCACCTTTGTACACAACTTCTCGAACATTTGTTTCTTGCCTTGTCAATTTTTGTCATTCTAACAGGTGTAATGTGGTATCTCAGTATGGTTTTGATTTTAATTTCCCTAATGGCTAATGATGAAAATTTTTTCATTTGTCTGTCAGCCATTTGTCCTTATTTTTTTTGACATGATTATTTGTTTTTTGGGTGTTGAATTTGAGGAGTTCTTTATAGATCTTAAATATCAGCCCTTTGTCTGTAGTGCCATTTGCAAATATCTTCTATTCTGTGCATTGCCTCTTTGTTTTGTTGACTGTTTCCTTTGCTATGCAGAAGTTTTTAATCTTGATGAATTTCCAAAAGTTCATTTTTGCTTTTGTTTCCCTTGCCTTTGGAGATGTGTCTTGAAAGAATTTCCTGTGGCCGATGCTGAAGAGGTTACTGCCTATTTTCTCTTCTAGGATTTTGATGGGTTCTTGTCTCACATTGAGGTCAATCTATTTAGAGTTTATCTTTGTGTATGGTGTAAGAGAATGGTCAAATTTCATTCTTCTGTATATAGCTGTCCAATTATCCCAGGAACATTTATTGAAGAGACTGTCTTTCTTCCACTGGATATTTTATCTTGCTTTTTTGAAGATTATTTGACCATAGAGTTGAGAATCCATATCTGGGCTCTCTATTCTGTTCCATTGATCTAGATGTCTGTTTTTGTGCCAGTACCATGATGTCTTGGTAATCACAGATTTGTAATATAGCTTGAAATCAGGCAATGTGATATCTGCAGCTTTATTTTTCTTTTACAACATTGCCCTGGCAATTCTTGGTCTTTTCTGGCTGGTTCCATACAAATTTTAGAATTGTTTGTTTCACCACTTTGAAAAATGTCATTGGTATTTTGATTAGGATGGTGTTGAAAGTATAGATTGCTCTGGGCAGCATAGACATTTTAAAAATGTTTATTCTTTTGATCCATGAGTATGGAATATTTTCCCATCTTTTTGTGTCTTCTTCCATTTATTTCATGAGTGTTTTGTTGTTCCTAGAGTAGAGATCCTTTACCTCTTTGGTTAGGTTTATTCCAA
>NC_081575.1:24976348-24982494 GCF_022355385.1 Mustela nigripes | reverse complement strand
ATTGGTATTTTGATTAGGATGGTGTTGAAAGTATAGATTGCTCTGGGCAGCATAGACATTTTAAAAATGTTTATTCTTTTGATCCATGAGTATGGAATATTTTCCCATCTTTTTGTGTCTTCTTCCATTTATTTCATGAGTGTTTTGTTGTTCCTAGAGTAGAGATCCTTTACCTCTTTGGTTAGGTTTATTCCAAGGTATCTTACGCTTTTTGGCGCTGTTGTAAATGGAATTGATTCTCTACTTTCTCTTTGTATAGTCACATTTTTAGTGTATTAGCAAGCAACTGATTTCTGTGCATTGATTTTTTTTTATCCTGATACATTACTGAATTGCTATATGAGTTCTAGTAATCTGGGGGTGAAGGCTTTTGGATTTTCTACTTAGAGTATCATGTCATCTCTGAAGAAGGAGAGTTTGACTTCTTCTCTGCCAATTTGAATACCTTTTATTTATTTTTGTTGTCTGATTGCTGTTGATAGGACTTCCTAGTATGTTGAATAGTAGTAGTGAGAGTGGGCATTCTTTATTTATTTATTTATTTATTTATTTATTTTATTTATTTTTTTTTTTAATTTTTTTTTTTTATAAACATATATTTTTATCCCCAGGGGTACAGGTCTGTGAATCACCAGGTTTACACACTTCACAGCACTCACCAAATCACATACCCTCCCCAATGTCCATAATCCCACCCCCTTCTCCCAAACCCCCTCCCCATAAGTGACTCTTAATCTCACAAAACAAACTGAGAGTGGGCATTCTTGCCATGTTCCTGATTTCAGTTGGAAAGCTCTCAGCTTTTCCCCATTGAAAATTATATTCACTGTGTGTTTTTCATAGATGGATTTTCTGAAGTTGAGGAATGTTCCCTCTATATACTCTGAAGAGTTTTAATCAGGAAAAGATGCTGTATTTTGTCAAATGCATTTTCTGCATCAATTGAGGGGACCATGTGGCTTTTGTCTCTTCTCTTATTTATGTGTTCCGTCACACTGATTGATTTGCAAATGTTGAAGCACCCTTGCATCCCAGGCATAAATCCCACCTGGTCATGATGGATAATCTTTTTAATGTACTGTTGGAACCTACTAGCTAGGATATTGTTGAGAATTTTGGCATCTGTGTTCATCAGGGTTATTGATCTGAAATTCTCCTTTTTGATGGGGTCTTTGCCTGGTTTGGGGATCAAGGAAATGCTGGCCTCATAGAATGAGTCTGGAAGTTTTCCGTCTGTTTCTATTTTTTGAAACAGCTTCAGGAGAATAGATATTATTTCTTCCTTGAATGTTTGGTAGAATTCCCCAGGGAATCCATTAGGCCTTGGATTTTTTTTTTTTTGAAAGGTTTTTGATCACTACTTCAATCTCATTACTTGTTATTGGTCTATTCTTGTCAATTTCTTCCTGTTTCAGTGTTGGTAGTTTATAGGATTCCAGGAATGCATCTGTTTCTTCTAGGTTGCTTATCTTTTTGCATTTAGCTGTTGATAATAATATCTGATGATTGTTTCTATTTCCTTGGTGATAGTCGTGATCTCCCTCCTTTCATTCATAATTTTATTAATTTGGGTCCTTTCTCTTTTCTTTTGGGTAAGTTTGGCCAGTGGTTTATTGATCTTTTTGATTTTTTCAAAGAACCATCTTCTAGTTTCATTGATGTGTTTTACTTTATCTCTAGTTTCTATCTCACTGATCTCTGCTCTACTCTTGATTATTTCCCTTCTTGTGCATGTGGTTAGTTTAATTTGTTTTTTATTTTCCAGTTCATTAAGGTGTAAGGAGGGTTGGTGTATTCTGTATCCCATAGGTTTTGATCCAATATGTTTTCATTCTCATTGATTTCCATGAATTGCTTAAGTTCTTCTTTGATTTCCTGGTTGACCCAAATATTCTTGAGCAGGCTGGTCTGTAGCTTCCAAGTGTTTGAATTCCTTCCAAACTTTTTCTCATGATTGAGTTCCAGTTTCACAACCTTGTGATCTAAGAACATGCAGGGACTAATCTCAACCTTTTGGTATTGGTTGAGACCTGATCTGTGATCTAGTATGTGATCTATTCTGGAGAAAGTTCCATGTGCATTTGAGAAGAACGAGTATTCTGTTGTCTTAGGGTGGAATGTTCTGTATATATCTATGAGGTCCATTAGGTCCAAGGTGTCATTCAAAGGCCTTGTTTCTCTGTTGATTTTCTGCTTAATTGATATGTCTATTGCTGAGAGTGGAGTGTTGTGGTCTTCTACAATTAATGTATTATCAATATTAATTGTCTCTTTACTTTGGTTAACAGTTGGCTCATGTAGTTGGCTGCTCCCATGTTGGAGGCATAAATATTTATAACTGTTAGATCTTCTTGTTGCATAGACCCTTTAAGATTGATATAGTGTCCTTCTGTATCTTTAACTACAGTCTTTTGCTTAAAATCCAATTTGTGTGATATGAGAATTGCTACCCCAGCTTTTTTTGTGGTCTGTTGGCATGAAAGATAGTTCTCTATCCCTTCACTTCAGTCTGGATATAACTTTAGGTTCAAAATGAGTCTCTTATAGACAGCATATGGTTTGGTCCTTTCTTTTTATCCAATGTGCAATCCTGTGCTGTTTTATGGAGGCATTTAGGCTATTCATGTTTAGAGTGATTATTGACAGATAAGATTTTATTGTCATCATGTTACCTGTAAATTCCTTGTTTTTATGGTTTGTCTCTTTAGATCTCTGTTCTATATCACTCTTGGGGTCCTTCTCCTTTTATAGACCCCTCCCTTAATATTTCTTGCAAGTCTGGCTTAGTGGTCACATATTCCCTCAGTCTCTGTTCATCCTGGAAGCTTCTTATCTTTCTGTCCATTCTGAATGACAGCTTTGCCAGATAAGGAATTATTGGATGCATTTTTTTTTTCTCATTTGGTATCCTGAATATGTCTTGCCAGCCCTTTCTGGCTTACCAGGTGTCTGTGGACAGGTGTGACATTATACTGGTGTTCCAACCTCTGTACATGAGGAATCTCTTCCTCCTAACTCCCCTTAAAAATGGTTTCCTTCATTCTAAGATTTGTGAGTTTTACTATTACACACCTGGGGATTGATCTGCCCTCATTGAGCTTGGGGGATGTCCTCTCTGCCTCTAGAGCAGGATTACTTGTTTCATTCCTCAGATTAGGAAAGCTCTTGACTATGATTTGGTCAAATATATCTTCTAGTCCTCTCTCTCTCTCTCCACCCCCTCAGAAATCCCAATAATTTTGACATTGGAATGTTTCATGGTGTCATTTATTTCTCTAATTCTGTTTTCATAGATATTAGGCTGTTTGTTCCATGTCTCTTTCTGCTCCTTCTCTTCTATCAGTTGGTCTTCAGGATCATTAATTCATTCTTCTGCCTCATTTACCCTAACTGTTAGAGTATCTAGATTAGATTGGATCTCGTTGATAGCATTTTTAAGTTCTGCCGGATCTGCTCTCACTTCTGCCTTTAATGAATCCTTGTGGCCAATAAGAGTTTTCTCCAGTCTGATTATTGTCTTCATAACTGCTACCCTTAAGTCTATTTTTGACATCTTGCTTAGATCCATATCAATTAGATCTTCCAGAGAGGTCTCTGGGCTTTTCTTTGTTGGGAATTCCTCTTCCTTGTCATTCTGTTGAATTGTGGTTGAAGGGATGTATAGCTGAATGTATCCACCACTATGCAGGCAAGGTGCACCCTTGGAAGTTTTGGAGCAATCAGAAGTCATCACCAAAAAGAAAATAAGGAAAAAGAAAAAGAAAAAAAAAACCCAAAATGAGCCCAAGAGTAAGATTTACAAAGGACAAAAACAAAAACAAACAAGAAGACTGACAAAAGAAAAAAAAACACACACACACACAAAAAAAACAAATAAAAGGGGGTGGAGTGATGGGAAGGTGGTTATAATCCCTTGATGTTGGGAAGGAAAGGTGCTTCTGTTTTTCCTGACTGTATCTTGTTATATTTGTTAGAAAACTCAACTTTCCAAAGATACAGGGAAATTAAAACTGGCATATATATATACCAGTATATATATAAATATATATATATTATTGAATAGGGAAGAAAAGTCCTACACTGGAGCTTATATCTATATTTATTAAAAAAAGAAAAATATATATGTATGAAAAAGTTTAAGTTAAAATGTTACTATGGGATATGTTGTATTAAACATCTAGTTGAAATGGTAAGTAGGTAAAAAAAATAAAAGAACAGGAATCATGGGAAAGAGTTAAAAAATAAAAGAACAGGAATCATGGGAAAGAGTTAAAAAAGAGAGAAAGAGAAAAGTGGTATCTAGGAAACATACAGATTGTGAGGCAATACCAGGAGCTTAATATACTGTTTTCCCCTGGTGTTGGGGTTTTACAGTTTTACAGGGACCCTGTGGTTGTTGTCCTCTTGTTTTTTTAGTTTGTTTTTTGGTGGAGGTTCCTGCTGCATTGTTTTTCAGTCAATCCTGTTTGGGCAGAGTAGCCCCACCCCCTATCAAGGGACTGAGCTCCCTGTAAACTAGTTTTTGGGTCTTTTGTTCTCTAAAGGCTTTTGTTCTCTGGCAGCTTTTCAAGGCTTTTTGAACACTCAGAGCAAAGTAAACTGCACCCAGACCTTTGCCTCAGAAAGAAGTCACAGTCAGCTCCTCTCTGAATGGTCCAGAACTCACAGACTCCCTCTTGGCAAGCTCTGTTGAATACTGCAGCCTTCCACAGTCAGTGTGAACCCCAGCGACCATCTCAGTGGTTGCCTGATGCCCTGCTTGTCTCTGTTCCCCTGGGCCACCAAAACTATGAGTATACTGGTTCAGGTGAGCCCAGTCCTGGTGGCTGCCACTCTCAGGACCACTGACTTGAGTCTGCACTGGGTTATCTCAGCCCTGGTAAGAGTGGAGGCAGTGGAGGTGGCTGTGGTGACAGTGGCATCTGCCAGCCCTAGGGACTGCTGAATCAAGTCCCTCTCAGGCCCAGGCAGGTGGCAGCTGTGGCTAGTCCCAGGACAGTGAGTTTAGGTCCGCACTTGCAGCTGCCTGGTCCCAGCAATTTTCCCTTAATCCCCCTTGTTCTGTTTGAGTGCTATTATCAATCCCTTCCCCTCTCACAGCCACTGGTCTCCAGACTATCGCTGGTCCTCAAGTGCAGGGCACTTTTGCACTGGGGTATTACTTTCCAATGGCTAGCTTCTGGTGGCTCCCTCCCCCTTCTGTTTATCTTCTGATATCAGTCTGTGCACTCCCAACTCTTCTGTACCTCTCCACTGATGAACCTCTGCCCCTGTAGAAATCCAGAAGTGTATAATCTTACTTCTCAGGATGATTTCATGGATGTTCAGAGTGCTCTGGTAGATGTCCAGCATGATTCAGGGAACTAGTTGAAATAGGGTCTCCTACTCCTCTGTCATCTTGCCCCTGAATTCTCTCCTTCATTTTTAAAGAATAATTTTGTTGGATATAGAATTCTTGGCTGACAGTCTTTTTCTGTTAGCACTGAATAGGTCATCTCAATGTGTTCTGACCGCTATGGTTTCTGATGAAAAATTGGTGGTTAATTTTATTGAGGACACTTTATACATGAAAAATTGTTTCCCTCTTTCTCTTTTCAAAATTTTCTCTTTGTCTTCAGACAGCTTCATTTTGATGTGTCTAGGTATTGATGTTTCTCAGATTGTCCTATTTGGAATTTGTTGAGCTTCTTGGATGTTAGATTAATGTTTTTCATCAGATTTGGGAAGTTTTATGGCATTGTTCCATTGTTTTTCTAATATTTTTTTCTGACTCTTGTCTTTTTCCTTTCCTCTTGGGACTCTCCTCATGCATATTTTTGGTACTTTTGATGCCATCCCACAGATTTCTTAGGCTGTGTTCATTTCTCTTCATTCCTTTTTCTTTCTTTTCCCCAGGCTAGGTAATTTCAATTGATCTATCTTCAAGTTTAATGATTCATTCTTCTGCCTTTTCAAATCTGATTTTGAATTTCTTTAGTGAATTTTTCATTTTAGTTATTTTACTTTACAATTAATGAATTTCTATTAGACTCTTTTTTATTTTATTGTTTTTTTTTTAATTTTTTATTTTTTATAAACATATATTTTTATCCCCAGGGGTACAGGTCTGTGAATCACCAGGTTTACACACTTCACAGCACTCACCA
>NC_081575.1:24968660-24976248 GCF_022355385.1 Mustela nigripes | reverse complement strand
CCCAATCCCATCTTGTTTCATTTATTCTTCTACCCACTTAAGCCTTTATTTGTCAGAAAGAGAGAGAGGGAGAGAGCACATGCACAAGCCGGGGCAACAGTGGGCAGAAGGAGAAGCAGGCACCCCCCTGCTGTGCAAGGAGGCCAATACGGAACTTGATCCCAGGACCTTGGGATCAGGACCTGAGCCAAAGGCAGATACTTAACCAGCTGAGCCCCACAGGCATCCCACAGACACTTTTTTACATCTATATTTTTATTTAAATTCTGTCCTTAGTAAGACATCATCCTCATACATTCCTTTAGTTCTCTATACACAGTTACTTTGACTATATTTAAAATAGCTGGCTTAGTGTCTTTGTCTATTAAGTTGATGTCTGGAGTTCTTCAGGGTTAGTTTCTATTGATTGCTTTTTCCCGTGAGTGTGCTTTATTTTCCTATTTCATTGCATGTCTTGCATATTTTGTTTGAAAACAGAACATTTTAAATAATGTAGCAACTCGATAGCAGAACTCCACCATTCTCAGGTTTGCTGTTTATCTAGAAGTTGTTTGCTTGCTTAGTGACCGTTCTGGTCAAATACTGGAAAGTCTTTTTCTTCATGATGTGTAGCCATAGAAGTATCTAATTGATTATCCTTGTGATCATCCAATGATTGGACCAATACTTCCTTAAATGCTTGGAACTAATAAGTTTCTTAGTCTTTGCTACAGGCTCTGTATGTTTGTCAAGGCATGCCTTCAACACTCAACCTTACAGTTAAAAACTCTGCCTTAGTATTTATTTCCTGCTTCTGTAAAGCCTGAAGGTCAGCCACTCATGAGAAATAAAGGCCTTCTCAGATCTTTCTTCAGTATATGCACAACTCTGGGCATGCACACAACCCTACACACCTGGACTTCTAAATTATCAGTAATAATTCACAGCTTTTCAAAACTTCTATGGACATCCCATTCAAAAGCTTCTACTTTTTTTTAAGTTTTTTGGATGATCTACTATTTGCCCTAACTGGTATCACTGCTCTAGGCAGCCATAATTGCCTGCAATTTTCTTTGACCAAGGCCCTTAGGCAAAGTCTTTTAAAACCGAATAAGCTCCTAAAATAAGGACATTCTTTTAAGTGGGATATTTCAGAGAATAGCCAACAGGTCAAATAATAATTCTCTGAGAAAGGGGCTTAGAAGGATCTCCAGCTCTATACTGCTTCCACCTATTCCTGAAAGGCATTTGTTTTTCACCATGATTATGGGCTGTTGGTTTTCAAGAGCACTGCTGATATGGAAGTGGGGGGTGAGAATAGGATAAGTTTAAAACATCACAAAACTTGGTGTTATTAGTGAGATTCAGTTATTTTTGTTCAATAAAAACATCTCAGATTGCTATAAAACTGGTTAATTTCCAGAATTCTGAAAAAAATTTATTTGACAACTTTTTTCAAATGTTCTCATTGCTTTAATTAAGGAGCTGTTTTTAAAAATATATTTAAATTTAAGTTCAATTAATTAACATATAATGTGTATTTGTTTCAGGGTTATAGGTCCATGATTCATCAGTCTTACATAATACTCAGTGTTCATTACAACACATACTCTCCCCAATGTCCATTACCCCATTACGCCATCCCCCCAACCCCTCCCCTCTAGCAACTCTCAGTTTGTTTCCTAAGATTAAGAGTTTCTTATGGTTTATTTCCCTCTCTGGTTTCGTCTTGTTTCATTTTTTTCTCTCTTCCCCTATGATCCTCTGCCTTGTTTCTTAAATCCCACAGATCAGTGAGATCATATGATTATTATCTCTCTTTGATTGATTTATTTTGCTTTGTTAGCATAATGCCCTCTAGTTCCATCCACATTGTTGCAAATGGCAACATTTCATTTGTTGATGGTTGCATAATATTCCATTGTGTATATATATACACCACTTCTTTATCCATTCATCTCTTGATGGACATCTGGTCTCTTGCCACAGTTTGGCTATTGTGGACATTGCTGCTATAAACATGCAGGTGCATGTGCCCCTTCAGATCACTACATTTGTATCTTTGGGGTAAATACCCAGGAATGCAATTGCTGGATTGTAGGATAGCTCTATTTTCAACTTTTTGAGGAACCTCCAGATTGTATTCCAGAGTGGCTGTACCAGCTTGCATTCTTGCCAACAGTGTAGGAGGGTTCCCCTTTCAAGGAGTATATATATATATATATATATATATATATATATATATATATATATGATTTTATTTATTTGACAGAGAGAGAGATCACAAGTAGGCAGAGGCAGGCAGAAAGAGAGGAAGGGAAGCAGGCTCCCTGCCAAGCAGAGAACCCAATGAGGGTCTCAATCCCAGGACCCTGGGATCATGACCTGAACCAAAAGCAGAGGCTTTAACCCACTGAGCCACTCAGGCACCCCTCAAGGAGTAGTTTTTTAGAGATTCTTACTCTGTCACATTTGCCAATGTTTTCTTATTACATGTTCTTGGCCTTTTATGCCTGGTAGTATATCCAGCTGGCTAACCAGCAATATACTATGTGAGAATGTTTGATGGCCTTTTAGATTTGCCTAATATTCTTATGACATGCATATGAAATATAGAATGGTCATTGGGTGTTTCTTGAATATAAAATATATAATTTTTTATTTGAATTTTGCAAATGAGAATCAATCACTGAGGGTTTTTTTAATAAATTAAAATGACAGAATTTTTTTTAAGGTTTTATTTATTTATTTGACAGAGAGAGACACAGTGAAAGAGGGAACACAAACAAGGGGAGTGGGAGAGGGAGAAGCAGGCTCCCCACTGTGCAGGAAGCCCAGTGCAGGGCTTGATCCCAGGACACTGGGATTATGGCCTGAGCTGAAAGCAGACATTTAATGGCTGAACCACTCAAGTGCCCCAAAATAACACAATTTCTTTTCCATAATGTCTTACTATGAGTCTGGGTTTTCAAAGATAGGTACCCATATGTGCAGAATTTAGATTTTTAAGGTTTATAAAATGAATTCCCAAAAACTGAATGGGAGAACATTATGCTAACTACCTCAAGATGATCTATTAGGAATTAGTGATACCCATTAATGATATGCATAAATGATATCTACTTATATTATCTATATATCCACATATAGTATCTTTACATAGTATTTATCCTTTAATCTGTTAATCTATATAGTATATATGTTATATATAGTATATATGCTTATATATACAGTATCTGTAAGAAATTTTTGATAGGATATATTCTGTGTGTAATGTAAAAAAGAAGGACAAGTGATTTTTTAACGTTATAACGCAAAAGGACATGTCTTCCAAACGCATAATTCCATTACATTTTCAACTATAATTTTCCAAACCATGGGAAATGATTAATAAAATATAATTCTATAATGAGGGGTTTGAAGGGGTGGGGGGTGGGAGGTTGGAGGAACCAGGTGATGGGTATTAGAGAGGGCACGAATTGCATGGGGCACTGGGTGTGGTACAAAAACAATGAATACTGTTATGCTGAAAATAAATAAAAAATAAATTTTAAAAAAAAGTGAATACAACCTTAAAAGATAAGTGACCATATTTCTTACTTAGCTGAAGAGTTAAAGAAAAAACAGAAGCTTACCATCAATATTTTTTCCTGTTGTAACACCACACTTTGCAGTGTTACAAATAGGAGTAAAGTATCCTGTATTGATTTCTTTTTTTTTTTTAAACAAGATGGGTGTTCAGTGAATGATATACAGGTTACCTATTCTTTCAATTGTGCTTTTGGAATCAAGTAAAGTAAGTTTGTGAGTTATGAAAGTAAAACTTGGTAAATATAAAAACGGGAAAATGCATGATAGCTGTTAAAATTATTCACATCCTAAAATAAAGATTTTATGGATGATGTAAAGGGGGAAATTGCCATTGTTCAAGATCTTTATAAAGAAAATTCATACTTACTATTAATCAGTATCAGTCAGTATTGTGAAGTCAATAGATTTGTTTTTCCCTTTGAGCCAGTCTTTTCCTTTCTTGATTTTTTTATCCTCACTTTTAGCACCTTTATCACTCCTCCAAGGTTTTCAAATTGATTCCTTACTCTTCCTGATAGGGAAAAACAAATAAATGAATATCTGTAACACCAAGGCATTGGGAAATTATTGATTTTCTCTTCCAAAGGCATTTGCATCTTAAGCAAATGTACATGTAAGAGTGGAAGTTCTGATATCAATAGCTGACAAGCAGAGAAAATGTCTCTATTAGGTGGTTTTTTCCCAGAACTCCTTGAATTTCAGTGCATAGTTTAGTACCTAATATTTTAATTCATAAGAATCTTCAGGTTTTAAAGGGAATGTTGATTTTCTCCAAAGATATACACATATAGACCTGAGGAAATCATGGAATGTATTTTCAGCTGCAATAGGCAAAAATGTGTGGGAAGTCATTTCTAAAGTCAATTGTACAATAAAACCATCTTTGTCCTAGCAGAATGGACAGAGGTCTTTTTTCCCCCTGGATTTTTTCAGACTAGATTTCAAAAACAAATAATTGTAACAGAACTGTTACAAACAGAACTGTTACAAATTGTTTCCAAGAATTGTAAAGATAAAAAAAAAATAAAAATAATTACTCACATTTAGAACTACTATTAAATATTTTCTATTTTTAGCCCTTAGGCAACAGAAAATTTTTTAAATGATTTCATGATACTTGTGATGAACTCAAAACAAAATAAAAATGTGACTATTTCTTTTTTAAAAAGATTTATTTATTTGTTTTTAGAGAGAGAAACAGAGAGAGCAGAGAGGGAGGCAAATGGAGAGAGAGGCAGATGGAGAGAGAGAGAATCTCAAGCAGACTCTTCACTGAGTGCAGGGCCCATCATGGAGCTTGAGCCCATGACCCTGAGATCCTGACATGAGCTGAAACCAAGAGTCAGATGCTTAACCAACTGAGCCACTCAGGCACCCGTAAAAAGTGTAATTATTTCAATTTAAACAATTAAGTTAATTCTCAAGTCTTTACTTAGAAGTATATTTTGTAAACTATGATCAATATACTTGAATATTTCACAAAAAGCAGGGTTTTAAAGTTCTGTCAGGCAACTAATTAACAACATTCAATTTTAAATGTCTTTAAACTTTATTTTATTAACATCAGATTTAGTAAGGTATATTTACAGTAAAATTCTTCCTGTTTGTATGTACAGTTTATTGGGTTTGAATAATACGTAACCATGTTTGTCATTCCTATAACTGTGATGGTCATGTAACCACCACTGAAATTAAATTCTGGAATATTTTGTTCATTCGAGAAATTTTCCTTATTCTCTTTGTAATTCCTTATCCCCTTTGTTATCACCTCACCTACCCTGTCCCCCAATTTGGCTTCTAAGGTTTTACTTCTTCCAGAATGTCATATAAATGAAATAAGGTTTGTTTCTGGCTTCACTCACTTAACAGAATACTTTTGAACTTTGTCATTGTTGCATGAATAAATAGTTTGATTTTATTACAGAGTAATATTTTATTGATTTACCACAATTTGTGTACCCATTCAGCAAGTAAATGATATTTTGGTTATTTCCAGTTCTTCAGGGGCTATATAAATATTCAAACACAGGTCCTTGTGTGCACATGTGAATAATATTCAGGAAAGGGGTTGCTGAGTAGTGTGGTAAGTATATGTCTTACTTATAAGAATCTGATACTATGGGGCGCCTGGGTGGCTCAGTGGGTTAAAGCCTCGGCCTTTGGCTCAGGTCACGATCCCGGGGTCCTGGGATTGAGCCCCGTGTGGGGCTCTCTGCTCTTCGGGGAGCCTGCTAACTCCTCTCTCTCTCTCTCTGCCTGCCTCTCTGCCTACTTGTGATCTCTGTCTGTCAAATAAATAAATAAAATCTTAAAAAAAAAAAGAATCTGACACTATTATCCAAAATGATTTTATCATTTTGCATTTCTATCAACAATATACTAGAATTTAAATTTCTTCACACTCTCCAGCACTTGTTGTCATTTAAAAAATGGTTTAGCTATTCTAATATGGGTGGAGTAATATTTTTTAAATTTTATTTTATTTTTTCAGTTTTCCAAGATTTATTGTTTATGCACCGTACCCAGTGCTCAATGCAATATGTGCCCTCCTTAATACCCACCACCAGGCTTGCTCACCTCCCAGCCCCCCTCCCCTCCAAACCTTCAGTTTGTTTCTCATAGTCCACATACTCTCATGCTTCATCTCCCCCACCAATCTCCCTCAATTCACTTTTCCTTTCCTTCTCATAATGTCCTCCCTGTTATTCCTCATGCTCCACAAGTAAGTGAAACCATATGATAATTGACTTTCTCTGGGTGTAGTAATATTTTCCTGTGGTTTCCATTTACATTTGACCAATGATTTTGAGCACATTTTCATTTGCATGTTGGATATCCATGTATTAGGTGAAGTGTCTGTTCACATATTTTGTCCATTTTATTATTGGTTTTCTATTTTCTTATTATTGAGTTGTATGAATTCTTTATTTTAAAGATTTAATTTATTTATTTGACAGACAGAGATCACAAGTAGGCAGAGAGGCAGGCAGAGAGAGAGAGAAGGAAGCAGGCTCCCTGCTGAGCAGAGAGCCTGATGCAGGACTCGATCCCAGGACCCTGAGATCATGACCTGAGCCGAAGGCAGCGGCTTAACCCACTGAGCCACCCAGGCGCCCATGAGTTGTATGAATTCTTTATGTATTTTGGATATAAGTCCTTCATCAGATATATGCCCAAATACTTTCTCCTAGTATGTGGCTTGTCCTTTTTATTTTATTTATTTATTTTTAAAAACATTTTTTAGTTGTAAAATGTAAGATGTAAAGTGTAAAACAAATTTTAAAAACATTTTTTTAAAGATTTTATTTATTTGTCAGAGAGAGTGAGCACAGGCAGACAGAGTGGCAGGCAGAGGCAGAAGGAGAAGCAGGCTCCTGCTGAGCAAGGAGCCCAATGTGGGACTTGATCCCAGGATTCTGGGATCATAACCTGAGCCAAAGGCAGCTGCTTAACCAACTGAGCCACCCAGGTGTCCCATCCTTTTTATTTTTTAACATCATGTTTCAAAGATCATAAGTTAAAATTAAAATAATAAATAGTTTTTATCATTTGTGCGTTTTGGGGTGACTTTTCTGAAAGATCTTGGTCTAACTTAAAGTCACAAAGATTTCTCCTATGCTTATTCTTGATGTTTTATAGTTTTAGGTCT
Organism: Mustela nigripes; assembly: GCF_022355385.1. Taxonomy (NCBI): domain Eukaryota; kingdom Metazoa; phylum Chordata; class Mammalia; order Carnivora; family Mustelidae; genus Mustela; species Mustela nigripes. The sequence goes on along the minus strand of NC_081575.1, from coordinate 24,969,029 downwards.
CATATGTAGGTTTATAATCTATTTTGAGTTAAATTTAGTAGATAGTACAAGGTAAGTGTTGTATTATTTTTTTTCCAATGTGGATATTTAGTTCTTCTAGCAAAATTTTTTTGAACTTTGTGAATATATATGTACATATAAAAGATTTATAGTATATAATATATAATATATTACATAATATAATATTTATGTCATATAATATTTATACTATATATTTTATATAATATATTTATATAAATATATATTATATATTAATTATATTTATATTATTTATATAATAATAATATATTATATATTATATAATTACATTATAAAATGTAAAATGTAAAAAAATTTAAAAACATTTGTTTTTAAACAAATATATATATT